>NC_046612.1:18761885-19075471 GCF_900324465.2 Anabas testudineus | reverse complement strand
CGAAGATGCTGGTTCCTCACTATTCTTCCAGTCTTTATAAATGTGTTGGACAGTTCTTAACCCAGTTTTAGTAGTTTCAGTCTCCTTAGATGTTTTCTTTGCTTGATTCATGCCAATAATTTGACCCTTCTGAAACAGATTAACATCTTTTCCACCACCACAGGATGCACCTTCCGACATGGTTGTTTAATACATGAGAAGTTACTCACTGCATCAGTTAGTGTTAAATAACTTGTTGGCTGCTGGAATGTAATCATTCATGCAGTAATTATCCAATGCGAGTCTCTTACTTATTTATTTAGTTAAATCAAGGTGTTGACTTTTTTTTTTTTTTTTTTTTTGGATGGGCATTGTGTATATTTTGTTGTGTTGGAGTGAATTCATTCTGTACTGCTGCACTTGTGGGTTGATGTGGATTGACTAATGTGGTAATTCACTGCAAAAAAAATACCACAGCTAACTATCAGTGTATTTAATGCCATATAGTAGTATACTTTGGTATACTTAAATGTACACTGAGGGAAATGATGGAAGCACTTACCTTAAACCAGTCAATAAAATCATATTAATTTCAGTCAACCCTAGAAAGCACACAACCTCGTAGAGTTACTAGCTTCAGTGGCTTGGTCGAACTGACCAGCGCTAAAATCAATATCAATGTCTCCTTGGTGTTGATCTGTATTTTTTAATTATTAAATGAATCAGGCAATTGACACGATAGTAATGACATAACAAGCGGTTGAATAATTGTTGTTAGTGTGACTCTCTGTTCTGATGGCTCGAGGGTAAACTGCATACAAGAAAAACCATCCATCCACCAACCAAATCCTTGTGCATTATGGAGTTAAAGGGTCAAAAATTACAGAAACTGCTGAAATGCTTGTATTTTGACCTGCAACATTTTTTTATGTTGTATTACAAATTAATTGCCTGCTAACTTTTTTTTTATCTGACTTTTATTGATTTTATTTGTAACATCAACAGTTATTTTTCTATGATTAACTACTCAATAATATTATAAAGGTCATTGATAAATTCATGTCGTAAAGAACCTTTCTAATACATTAATTTCATTAAGTGACAATATTACTATAGGTTTTACACTATGCTATCTTACAATACTTTGTTTAAAAATGCCTTATCATATTATTATATTAATGCTGGTCTTATCTTTGACATACTGTGTCTTTATGTTTATGTTGCGCTTTAATTATATTGTTATTTAAAAGACTAAATCTAGTGCTGTTTTTAAGAACCTTGATCTCTCTTTGTACAATGATTCAGTCACCTAGCATTGAAAACAGTTTCTCATTATTTAAAGCTGTAGCCTATACTAAACCAAATTATAATTTCCTAACAATACTATATGGAAATTATTGCCATGGTTTAAAATTGGAAACAGAGGAGACAGTGCAGAAGGTTATTAACCTTTGAAATATAGTTTCATCAGTAAAATTATCAGTAAATTTAATTTTTCCCCCAATCAGCTTTTTGCGCAATCATTAGGATTTGTCTCTCCAATAAGAGCATTGCTGCACACTGCCCAACTCATCCCACATCAGCCTGCGGTCCCTTCCCAAGTTAATATCCTTGAAAATAACAGCAAGGCTGGAAGTCTAATTATATTTTTCACCCTCATAGACCTTGCTGTATCATCTACTTTGCATACAAGTCAGAAATATCTGGCTTCATCATCTTGGCCATAAACTGCCAACTGCACAGGTGACTGCGCAGTTGACAAAAAATATTAATCACCCAAACAGTCATGTTGACGTGTTCTCTCCCCCGTCTGCTCTTAGGTGTGTGTCGGAATAATTAGCCTGTCCTTTCTGCTGCTTCTCTTTCATCTTGCCCTGCCCTGCTTTAGATGGTGTGTTGTCATGCTATTGACAATAACAGTGGTGATGGTGGCAGTCATCCATGCTGTGCCACTGACAGAGGGCGAGCTGCCAGTACAAGACAATAAAAGAGAGAGGGAGAGGGGAGATTCCAGAAACACAATCTTTAAGACACCTGACATAGTTTAATTTTGTTGTTTTACATCTAAGACTCTGAGATTTTAAAGGTGCTGCCCTTTGCAGAGAATCATGGTGACTGTAATGTACAAACATATCATTATGATAAAGGCCACTTGTTAGCAGTGGAATAAAAAGGCCTCTTCTTTTTGAAATGAACTGAATTCACACTGGAGGTATACCTCATTATCACAGGCAACTTATTCACCTGCAGCCTTAACACCTGCTCCACCAACGCTTACTGGCACATACCTTGTAAATGTTGGACAGATGACTTCCCCTTGGATACCATCCGCAATGAAATCTAACACAGTCAGTTGAATTTGCAGGCCAATAACTGGCCACCTAGCCAAAATTATGTAAAAATAGTGTGCTTACAAGGAAACCATTTCAGAGGGAAGAAAGCATGCAAATTTAGGAACCTACAATTATTGGCCAGTTTTCTATTTGCTGTTTATGCACGAAACTCCCAGCATGCAAAGAAGCTGTAGGAAGCGTTGTTAGGCCCCAATGCATTTATGTCTGGGTGATTTTCAACATTTAAATGTAGTTATTTGTGGGTTATTACAGTAGTACACATTACTTACGGTTGGTAAAGTTATTGTAGATTATACCAGTCTCATCCAGTGTAAATTCACATATTCACTTTATTGATTATAAGCACAGACAAAAATATCATTCATTCAGTAAGACAGGTCCAGCTCGTGTATACAACACAGGTTATCTATGACACCCTGGGCAAAGCTCAGACATCCTGCTTAGCTATTCAGACAGACAGGCTCCTCACAAAGTGAAGTAATTAATGACATTTAAATGTTAAATGGATCTCTGTCTAGTTGGCATTAATTAGATGGATTAGAAACAAATCCCAGTAAGAGAATCTAATGTTTTGGCATGTCTAGAGTTGGGTTGCTCACGTTGCAAGGTGCATTACCTTTGTGTTGGCCTATTATTCCCTCAAGTAGTGTGTGATCTTTTAATAAAAAAAATTAGCAGGTGCAAATTCAATAATCCCTGTATTATTTGTGACACCTGCAGATGTGTTTGTTTGTTTGTTTTTTCATAATTTACTACTCAAAATTAAATTCACAAATGCTATTATGGGACCAAACTAAATAAAGTTAATCTTCCGCCATTTCTAAAATCAGGCAAACAAAAACTTAAACTAACTATTTAATTTATAAGCTTCATGAATGCACTGTATAGGCTGAGAACAACACTAACTTAATTTTAGTGTTTGTCAAGAATGGCTTTCGAGAGCCAAATTCGTCCAAGAAAAACAAAGTCACACATGTTGCTTCCATCTACATGCTGCTGAGATAGCGCTGTAGAAGTAACTTTGTGAAAGTCAAAGCCTGTTCTGCACTGTCGACTAAAATCAAAATCTCCATGGACACACTGTATTGACAAGCCATGTTGTTATAGCAGCATGCAGCTGAGATCATTAAAACATTTGTGAATAGGTGTTTTATTTGCAATCAATAAAGTCCATAAGTCTGAATAAAGATAAGAAAGTGTAGAAGATGTGCGTGTGAAAAATGCACTTAAATATAATGACCAGATAAATGACAGATGAATCTAAACAATAGTCAGATGCTAATATATAACTGTCAACTTCCTTATAGACCTATTGTATGTTTGTGTTTTGATATAATAAGATCAGAACTTATCGTAAGTGTACTTTTTAATAATGTAGATAGGAGGCTACCCATGAAATGACATTAACTTAAAATGTATTTCAAATATTGAATGCTAATTACTTAATGTGTTTATATGCATTACAGCGATACTATCGGGTGACAGGAACCAAAAAACTGATAAGTCAAATTCCAAAGCATATTATAACAATATGTGCTATGGGCCTGTACATTATCTATACTTATTTAGACATCGTATTATTAGATAGTATTACTTTCTCTTGCTTCCTTTTTGCTTTCCCACACAATTTAACTCTACAGACTCCTGCATTACACCTAGAGAAGTGAGTCATGCTGCTAAAATGCGCTGTTCTCTTTTTAGCAAGTTTTCACACCACGCAGAAAAAACTACCAGATGCAATATCATTTTTCCATGGTTCATATTTAAGAAATACTGAATAGCAATAACACTAAGAAACCACTGGTATGCTACCTTTTTGACATTATAAACTATGTCAAGACCAACATGCTCAGTGTACAGTATAAACAGAAATCCCTTACAAATCCTGTGGCAAAGTTTTTTCAAGGCCAGTGGATACAGCTGCAGTTGTGTGCCATCTCAGATCACCTATTTCTGCTGGTTAAAAGTGAACAATCTCTTCTGAAACTGGGTTGATTTATGATGCATCTCTGGCTATGGCTAAAAATACAAGGAAGGACAAAAAAAGCCTCCTGATGATCCCTCAGTATAACACAGTTCCAAAGATTGTAGCTGGATTAAGCTGCTACACTGGTGAGTGGGTTGGCCCCCGCTGCCCTGGGCACTTTAACAGAATATAAAAATGGAAGAAAATATAGCATCTCTTCAAAATCAGATCACATTAATCATTTATATTTCTCATTATGTCGTATATTACCGTATTATCAGTAGTCTGGCTACAATCTGTATCCACACCAGGTAAAAGAGACAGTCTGACGGCCTATTGGAGAGCAAGCTGTCCCTCTGCGTACAGTATGCTTTGACACAATGAAATGATGTAGCTATTCTTGGAGGCTGCTTGTGCACTTCGATGGATGCCATTTTTCACACCATTAACTACAGCCTACTGGTTTTATTCACAGCACAGAGATGGGCCAAAACAATCCTAAACACGCCCACGAATGAGCACAATTGCAACAATTGATCTAAGCTGTTCCACCCAGTCTGTCGCAATTCTGTGCAGCAGGAGAAACCATTATCTCTTTCCACCCTTTATCCTCTCTCTCTTTCTCCCTTACACACATTCATAGCCTTTCTTTGCTCTTCCTTTAACTTATTTTTTCATCTGATTCAGGTCTATCCTTGCCTACTGAAGGGCTGACGGGTTTGTGGCTGAATCACAAAGTACAAGCATGCATGGTGAAAATTTTCACTGCTTTCTCTGTAACTAGCCCACACTAGGCGTGTTAGTTGATAAAAATCAATGAGCACGACAAGTGCAATTTTTGGAGTGTGGAGTGTAAAGCCCTCATTACAGTCTATGCTGAGTACAAGGTTCATGGAGGGAGGCAGGGCTCAAAGGTCCAGCTAATCCCATGAGTCTTACAGGCATGATGGGCTAGTCAATATGCTGGGCCTGCATCTTAAAGATGGAGCTCCACAACAGAGCTAGGTAAAAGAGGCTCAGGGGAATGCTTTGCATGGAGCAGTTTTATTCGCTTCACCGTTCTCAAGGTTAGATGCCGCTATATTATTAACTAACCCCTATATGTGATTTTATTTTCTTTTTTGTCCTCAATACTGATTCGTTTTTCATGTGGGGAGAGGTGTACTGCTGATATCTTGGTAAATCGCCAGCTACTGCAAATGTCCAAGAAGTTAAATATGCCCACCTTTTACTATCATTGAAGAGCTGTAAATGCGTCAGATTATCTGTTAGTAAACACGGTCACCAGGATTTAAATTGCAACCATAAGCGTGACTGTGGTTCAATATAAAAAGGATCTGACATTCCACTTCAAATTGTGACACAGTGTTTCATCAGTCCTGAGAATAATTGAGCCTCTGATTCATTTCATGAACAGACAAATGTATGTGGAGCTCAGCTCGAGGCAGCAGCACAGGTGCGGCGATGGCAGTGAGTTCTGTATTCAGTGAAGAATAGATAAGGCTTGAGGTGCCTTTTTCTTGTTGTTTTCCTGAGCAAAGAGAACTCCGCTGGAGGCACGTCACCAAGTTTAATTTAGGAATTTAATTTCCACACACTAAAGAGGTCAGGTGAGAAGGAACAAATTGACAGACACAGGAGGGTGGGTACTTGTCATTTCTTCCAAATAGCTTTTAATGAGAAGAAACCCTTTGGCCCATGTATGTCAGATTGAAGGGTACTTTACTGTGTGAGTGGTTAAGCTGTCGCCATTGGCCACAGTGAGTGTTGCTCACCTGCAAGAACAGCTGCTCTGCATGTTCACAGGTTGGAGACCGGCAATAACCCTGCCTTAATCTAAAGTGAATTGATTGTGTGGTGGAGAACAGACTGAGCAGTCCTCAATCGGGATTACTGGGCTGTGGTCAACTGGGCAGTAAACCCACTACACTGGCGGCCACAACGGAACGCTTTGTGGGAAATGATCCACGAGGACACAGCTTTGTGGCGGATCGTAATTTCCAACTGTAGGCATTCATTTGGACAAACAGAAACAACCACAGTCACTTTGCAAGTTTATGTGTTGGAATAAAAAGATTTAATTTACAATAGAATTACTTCATAATGTTGGCATCTGCATCATATAAATGTTTGTTTAGTTTTTTTTTTACTTGTTTTTTTTTTTTTTTACATTTTTCTAAACTCTATTACTATAAAAATAGATATTTTTCCATTTGTGGTGAAGACAATTTAATGAAATGGGGGCCAAATCCCTTAATACATGCAAATACTGCAAATATATTATGTGCTTTGGGAGTGACCCATTTTTCCTAATACAATATCATTGTCCTGCCCTTAAATGTTCACCAAAATATTCCCTGATAATAGGATCAGCTGTTTCATGGAATGAGATTGTGTTTACCAGTTTTTATTTTTCACTCCCCCTGTGAAAGCATTAGTGCTTAAAAGACTCCCCTCCCCTCATGGTTAAATGCTGAAGTGTTCTAGCTAGACAGTCTTCTGTTCCCTGCCCTGCTCAGCAGCAGCATCAGCAGGGGGAAACACAGAGTAAGGAGAGGATATGGCCTCTGCAGAAAAAAAATGGCCCTTTGATTTTGTCTTTTTTCTCCCTTGGGCTGCCTCTGCTTTTGGAAGAGATTTGGTTCAGTGCTGTGCAGTAGCTTGAGCCAAGAGGGGCCGTGATTCCCCCTCGACGTGGATGTGTCATAACTGGTTTCAGTCTCGATCAGGAGACACCGGTGGCTGACTTGCAGTCTGCTTGTTAAGCTGACTTATTGGGGGCCAACTGTTTGGATACCCTCCATGCTGGGCTTTGCCTTGAAAGAGCACCATGTGATAGCTTTTATGACCAGATCATTTACATGCTCTTCTAGTTGACAGTGGGATCATTTGTGTGGCATTGGCTAATGAATAGAAATTGAATAGCCCTCTTTCTTTGTGCTACAGGTGTTGAGTAGTCTCACCAAAAACAAGCGAAACACAAGAGCCAAGAATGATAATCATGCTGCTGCTACTCACTGGTGAAATTCACCATTCATGGCACACTTTTAAAAATTCATTATACACTTGGCTTATAGCATGACGGTCAGTGTCATTAATAAACCTTTTAGTTACATTAGGATGACGCAGTTTCCACCTTACACCAGAGTTTTCCTGCTGCTTCTCTTTAAACCGCTGGTACTTTACTAGAAAAACTAAGCCAGTCTCCAGTCTCCATGCGTTAACATGATGATGATGTGCAGACAGCTACCACAGGACTGACGGATACAGGCCAATGTCCTGGACTCACTCTCCAACTGATAATTGCTCTTTTTTCAGCTTATATTCACTCCTCTCACTTAGAGCTTTAATTCTTGATTGCCTCCCTGTGTTCATTTGTCTTTAGTTGAGCACAGACGTGCTGCATTGTCTGCTCATGGTGTGATTGTGCATACATTAGCAACAACTACACTGACATAATAATGTTCCATCAGGTCCATATAAATATGTGTAGCTCACTATCAGCTACGTTCCATTGCCTTTTCTCCTGATTTTTAGGTTTTCTTTATAGCACTTCACATTTTTTCAGTCTACTAGTATGTATCTAATCGCCAACATGGTAGCTCTCAGACGTTTGCATTTTCTTAGCTGTTATTCTTTCAGTGAAATTCAGTATGGGAAAAGGAAACAACTCAACATCAGAATTTCTTGCCTTACAAAAAGGCTGGGACTATTATTTCCCTTGTTTATCCTTAGACGTCAAAGTCCAAGGTTGACGTGATACCTAAATGAATTATTTCCTCTAGAGTTGCCACTCCTGCCAGCATTATTATTACAAATTGAGTAGTTTATCAGTATGTTGTGTTCTGATGTCCTTCCCTTAGATCTTTCCCATTTCACTTGTCATTTACTTCCGATGTCCTTCCTTTAGATCCTTCTCATTTTACTTGTCATGAAGCCTGTAATAGGATTCACAAGTTAGACAGGTCGCATTTGACCGTAATAGATTTTGGAAGGGGTCTTGAAGAACTGCATGCACTGTGCTACATTTTTGTAATGTAATGTAAAGGAGGTTTACTGCCTGCACTAAACTATACTGCAGCATGGACATAAACTGGTGTTACTTTTTTATTCTTCAATTTGAAAGATAATACTACTACTACTAATAATAATAATAATAATAATACTGTTTTATACATACAGTATATAATGTGCTATAGCTTTGGAGTATCAGAAAATCTGGAAATTATTGGTAGTTCTTTAATGTAGTGTGACTAAAAATGGATTTGATTTGTTTTTGACCATCTGAAATCATGGCACTGTGTTTGTGTGTGTGTTATCCTGAACTACAAAAACATTACTCTCAAGTAAGTAAAGTATCACACCAGTAATTTGTTAATTTCTGGGCAGCTCTGTGCAGTGGAGTGTCAGCTTTAACTCCTCAGAGCACTGCAGTATCTCCAGTTCCCCAAAGACCTTGTGGGTGATAATCAGTCATTACTGCGCCATCACTAAGTTATTTATTTCACCACGTTCACACAGCAATTCACTATTTATTCATGTGACATTTGTTATCTATTATGTTGTTTCTTCCATGTGACCAAGGATGAGATATTTTCTGGAACATTAGGTTTCCTGGCATCTGATGGTGCAAGACTGATTCTGTTTCTTTATCTCCCTTTCTTCCAGTCTCACAGGTCAGCTAATTGCCTGATATTGATACTAGCATTATGATTGCCACTGCAGCTGATATGATTTCCTAGCCATTTCAATATGTGGGATTGTGCTCTTCCAATAAAAAATGACATTTGAGCCACTGTGCGGGTCTCTCTCTAATGGGGTCTGGGATAAGAATGGTAATATGCGTTGGAGCTGGCAGAGGCACAAGCTGTGTTTTTGTTTATAAATAGCTCCAGCCAGCATTATTCCACTTGCAGTTGTCCCATAATCATCAATCATTCCTGCACACAGACCCGCTTCTCCTGCTAACCAGAGAGAAGGTGCAGTGTGAGTTGAGCCCATGCACCTCCAACTGTGCAAGTACATAAAGTAGAATGTGGTGAGTAGGACAGAGCTGGGAGTCTGGGAGATGCTGGGCACTCCATCATGGCACAGGTGATGGAGTGAATTATGGCACTTTCACCTCAGCTGTGTGAAACCCTCTTCCTTTCTCAGGTCTTTGCATTTAACACGTGCTGTCGTCAATGCATTTAGAAACACACAGGGCATCCAGAAAGTATTTACAGTGCTTCGCTTTTACCACAGTTTGTTATGGTACAGCTTTATTCCAAAACAGAATAAATTCATTATTTACCTTAAGATTTGAAGAAAAATACCCCATAATGTCAAAGTGATTTTCTTTTTTAAGTTTTGCAAATTTGAAAGAAAATCACATGTGCATAAGAATTTACAGCCTTTGCTCAATACTTTGTTGAAGCACCTTTAGCACCAACTACAACCTCAAGTCTCAAGAGGCAGTACCTCTCAAGCTACATCAGGTTAGATGAGTAGCGTCTAACCTGATGGATCTTTTCAGGTCCCTCTAGAGATGTCAATTCAGGTTCAAGTCTGGGCTCTGGCTGGGTCACTTAGGGACATTCAGAGTTTTCCCTCCTTTGTTATCTTGGCTGTGTGCTTAGGGTCACTGTCTTTTTTGAAAGATAAACCATCGCCCCACCATAAGGTCCAGAGCATTGTGGAACAGGTTTTCATCATGGATGTCTCTGTATATTGCTGCATTCATCTTTCCCTCAATCCCGACTAGTCTCTCAGTTCCTGCCACTGAAAAACATCCCCACAGCATGATGCTGCCACCACCATGTTTCATCACCATACAGTGCACCGTACACTCCCTCATCATCCCTGATCAGGAGTAGGTGGGAGGCTAATCTTGGGATGTGCCTAGAGGAAGTCTGATGGGTCAGACACAACTGTTTGCTGAGGTTTCATTTGTCTTCGTCTGCCCATCTTCCTTCGTCTCTTTTTTTTGCACAGAGAGCCCATAGCTACTGTATGAGGACACTTCAGAGAAAGATCCTAAAGAGATGATGAGGGCCATTTTGTATATGCATACACATGAACAGATGCAGTCTGATGATCAGTCATCACACATAATTTATTTTTTACACTGGTTAAATGTATGTACGAGTACATGCACATCTACAGTATATCTCTCTGTTGAGTCTTAAACTTTAAACTGTGTACTGTATACCCGCACACACTCAAATGTGTGTTACCATGGCAGTTGCAAAAATACAGTGGAAATCCAGATGATCCTTAACAAAATGGTTATATAACAAGTGTGGCAATAAGTCTTGTGTCTTATCTAAGCCTGCCTCTGTGTTTCCTTTTAGCCTGGCTTTGCTGCTTTTCAACTGCTCTTCACATCTAGTGCACCTCCCCCAAGACACCACTGAACACATGAAGGACATTTGTAATTGGTGATAAGCGGTTGTTTGATTGGAAAGGGAAGACAGCCTCTGTTCTGCTTTTCTACTGTGTTTGTAACCAACAATATTCCCCTGTTACGACAACAAGAAAAGTGAGATCTCATCACATTCAAATCTTAATCAAAATCTCCATGCAACGAAAAGAATTTTACACTTAGTTAAATGCAGTCTACTTGAGAAGCACACCCACCTGGCACCCACATTCTCTTTCTCTCCCTGTTGCTCACTAAATCCACCAAAAGTCAAAAGCTTCAAATGTATATTTTTAAATCTCACCTCCCGAAGTTCCTTGGCCACATCCTTAAGCTCTTTGAGAATGCCTTCCAACTGGTCAATCACCATCTTCATGTGGCTGCGGATGCGTTCTCTCGGGCTGGGGGTCTCAGAGGTGTCCCGGGCCGGAGCTCTGCTGAGGGACATCCTTTACAGGGCAACGTGGGGCCAGTGGCCAACAGGCTGAGGGCGTGGGGGAGCCGAGTCGGGGTCCATGTCTTTGGCTACGAGGAGCCTCAGTGCTACTGATCCGAACAGGGGCCCCAGCCACGCAGGGAGACCTCAACATTTTAAAAGCACCTGGGCAGCCAAAACACCTTGCCTCGCCCGCGCACTCGGCACAGGGTCACACTCGAACATCCATGCCTTCTTAAAGACGCTTCAGAAAACGAAGAGAAATTTAGCACGTGAAAAGTCAACTGCAATAAATCCATGGAAAAGGAAGAGGCAAAATACATGGGCCAAAGCTGGTACGAAACTCTTACATAATCATTTTAAGCCAACTCATCTCATGTGTCAGTATGTATGTTTGAAATTGTTCCCAAGGAGATTCTATTTAAAACATCTATACATGGATAAGGCTCTTTCCTTTTTCCATATGTTTTACTTATGAAAAACAATAATGGCAGGTTAACAGCACAGTACAGGGGTTCATACTGTATTAACCCTGGAAGCTATCCAATGTAGAAAAATAGAACTCCCAGCAGTGGCTCAATTTTTAAAATTATTGTGTTCTACATTATAGATGATCACCAGGGACAAGATTTACCTTCTACATTTAGTCCTTTAGTGAAGGCTACTGTCATTAGAGGGAGAAAAGACAGATCCTGTTTTTTAAAAAAAAGGGGGGTATTCCTCTGTGCAGTGTGCCGTTTCCTCCTCCAGGAAAACTAAAAAGATTCTCAGTAGAAACTCGCATCAAAATAAACTTTGTCTCACACCCATTTTCTTTGCGGATATTAACTTAATCGTGTTGTTTCTTCTGTGAGACAAAGCCAGGTAGGTGTAGGTCTTTGCACAGAGCATCCAATCCCTCCCTTCTAAAGCAGGTTTTATTCCAGGTGGCGTGGGATCAGAATGACTTGATTCCTAAGCCAGCGGAACGTGATTTGTGATGAGAATTTGCAACGGGAGAACAAAAAAGTAATTGTGACGATAAGATACAGTTACAAGCAAGCTGGAAGATGAACAAGCACCTAACCCTGAAATTTGGGTGGCAGCATATCTTATGCAACTGCGTTCTTCAAGTCCTCTCATAAAGCACTGACCCACAGCTGTCCACAGGGGTGTGCCCAAAAACCAAGGGAGCAGAAAGAAAAAAAAAAAAAAAACAGGATTCTCTTCTCTCCTTCAGTTGTTGCTAAGGGAACCCAGTCTGCCTCCTTGTGCTGTGATTGGATAATTATTTTACTTCTTATTCGTGTAGTGTGTGTTTTCAATGTAGACTGTTTTCAGAGAGGCAGAGAGCATCGTGCCAGCCAGCAAGACGAGATAAATCCCATGAAAGCTTCCCAGAGGAGCCCGAGAGAACAAGCAGCTTCTCGCCAAATCCAGGGCGATGCCACTGCCATGGGGTGTGCTGGCCAATCACACATGGCACCTGGACAGACAGGGAGGAAAGCAATCACTTATTCTCTCATGTCTAATTCTCCACTCCTTTCAATCCCTCCATTTCTCTCTACATCATAGCAGCATTAAAAACAATGACAATACAGTAAAGGAGACTCAGGTGGGCAGGAATGAGTTGCGTTGACAATTTTTAGCTGCTGTTGTGATGCATATCTTGTTTCAGGAACACTTGCCTCACCTCCACACACACACACACACACACACACACACACAAACACATGCGCCAGAACACACACACCTACTCACCTTTCCTGTGCATCACTTTGCTGTTGCTATGCCCGGAGCTCACCGTCCATGCACAGGAGGATCATTCAAGCTACACACAACCTGCTGGTTCTTAACAGTCCCACAGTCGCACACACTAACAGCTTTCCTTCACGCCGCCTTGCTGTTCCTCTCTTTTCTCTCTGCCTCACACACATACACACACACTCTCGCCTTCTCTCCACCTCATACACACATGCACGCCATTCTCTCCCTCCCTCCCCTACTTACTTGATAGAGAGAGAAGCTTCTATCAGCAGGGTTATTTCACTCTGAGGCTGTGGCTCATCAGAGGAGGAGTAGAAGTGCAGGATGAAGCTGTGGAGGAGGAAGAGGCGGAGGCATGAGGTGGGAACAATGAATGGCCCTGATAGAACTCTGAAAAGGGAGAGAGGAGGCTGAAGATGACTAAGAGCAGAGCGGCAAGGAGAGGTCCTGCTTTGGATTGTGATGCCGCTGCGACCACTATCATCAGTCAGATAAGCGCGCTGCCAAAAACACGCCACCCATCATCTCCTGTCAGTGTTCACCTGCATCAGGAGGAAGGAGGCAGAAGGGCTGAACTGCTGCTGAGCAAAAGGAGCTGTGTGATTCCTGTGACAGCCTCTCCCTCTCACTCTATCTGCCTGTTTCCATCTCTCTCTCTACCCCCTCTCTGTCATGCTTTCTCTTTCTCCGTCCCTGTCTCCCTGCCCCTGCGCCCTCCCTGTGTCCTCGCTGACTGCCGGATGAAGAGAAGCTGATGCCAGAGTTTATCATGGGGCTCAGGCTCCTGCCAGCACCACTCGGCTGTTCTGCTCCGCTCTGTGGAGGAGGGGCTTGGTGCTTTAAAGGCACAGTGTATCACACAGACTTTCCTCCCCCTCGCTTCTCTCCTGTCTTCTCCTCTCTGCTGCGTCTATACTCCCTCACTATCTCCACTCGCTGCCTATCTAGCCTTTGTCACAGTTTTATCGAGGGTGTTATCTCTCTCTTAAATCAAGATGAAGTCTTTCTCTGCCGCCAGCCAAGCAGTCTCTGGGGACGAGGTGTCCAAAAATCCCGGGCTGTTACATCATTAATATACAAAGCAGGTTGGTGTTTGATGACCTCATCTGACTGAGAGACAGAAATAGGGAGGGAGGGCGAGCATGACTTTTTCTCTCGCCCGTCCTCTCCATCAGGATTTTTTTTTTTTTCAACACAGCCCTGCATCACCCCACCAGAGGCAATTACTAATATGAAATTAGTTTTCTAAAGGAGATAATGTAACAGTAAAGCAAATTCATAATGACAACTTCTTGAGCAATGTGTACCAGTTACCAGAGGGTTTTGGCAGATAACTGTAGTGAACAGCCAGAGGCTCAGTGCATTCCTTAGCATAATTGTAAAGAGAAATGCAAAGTGGATTCAGGTTATGTGGATCTTCCATGAAGATGAATTTGTTCTGGGGTCCCTGTGTGGTTTCTACTACCAGGATCAGAGACGTTATGCTGATGCTGTAAGGCTAATTGGGGGAATATATCGCGGTATAATAAATTCTCTTTTGCATGTTTTCTTTGATTAAAAAATTAATTATGCTTTTAAAAATTATAATATAGAAACAATTCAAAGTGTTACTTTGTATACGCAGTCAAATTGTGTAATCTTAGGACTTCATCAAAGTTTCAATATGTTGTCACATTTTAAAGTATGTTATGACTCTGTGGACTTTGGGGTGCAATAGGATCCTTTGCCTTTCCATCCATGTACACAAGATTGGTGCAGTGTTGTGCAGGCACGATGCTTCTCACAAACTGATCCTTGAAAGAAAGAGTTGTTCTTGAGCATGTTTTCTTTGTAAGTTCACTACTTAGATTGTGTGTACAGTACATATGGGAGGCTCCTTTTTAGAACACAGCTTGCAGCATTTTGTTTTGGGCCATAGTATTCTTGTTCTTTTCTTTTCTTTTTTTGACATTGCAAAGTACATTTCTGTATGGATAAGCATGGTCTATTTAACAGAGCTGTCTCTATAGGAGAGAATGTATACTAAATGACCCATCTGAAGAAAGGTCCAGGTGCCCTGCATAGATAGCTCCATGTCAGTGATGCCTTCATTGGAAGGGAATTGGATTATCTCCCCTTGTAAAATATGCTTTTTTTAATGCCAGAAGCACCCAGACATGTGTGTTTTACTAGGAATCTGGAGAGGGTCCAACAAAATATTGGTCCCACTTAATATTTCTGCTTTGGATTTATTGTGCTATGTCATTTATGGAGACATTTTATGGAACGTAATTTTTTTTTTCTAGTTGGGCATAGGCTCACAAACAAGCACAAAGATGAATAAAGACATAATACACATGGACATAATACACACCCTCCACACACACATCATACACACACACATAAACATCAGGCTAGGAAATTCTATTGGTAATTTGGCACACTAAGAGTAAAGCCCTGGAGAGATTGTATTTGACTTGCATTGTTTACCTCCCACTAAGCTATTATACCCATATTTATTTGATACAGTGTGGATCAACAGTCTTTTTTAGAATTCTTTTTTAGCTACCGTCCGCACAGTTTCTGGTTTCACAGCTTCTCACACAGCATGGGAACACAATGTATTTTTTATTTCAAAGTGTAGAAATGGGAGCAACAGCAATCAATACAAAAATAATATATATCACCCCTTTCTCCACAGAGCTTATATACGTATCATTACATGGGTGAGGTGGATGAACATTTTGGCTTATTTATGAGCAGAAACACACGTGTCAGTTTAATACGTAATAGGATCACTTCAGCTATAGGATGTGGATGTGTGAAACACAGTATCTTTGTAACAGAGGAGAAAATCACCTAAATTATTTAGATATTACGCCGTTTTTTACAAAGGTTGAATCTGATCAGAAGACATCAGAATTCTTTATATTATATCTATTATTTCTTATTATATATACACATAATTGGTTAAAAACATTGAATCCAAAATGTCTTGATGAAAGACACGTGTGTAGTAAATATAAAGCTATAGCGAGCAGGTGGTTAGCTTATCGTAGGATAAAACTTGGAAACAGGAGTTATCACCATGTCACTGTGCAAGGTTGCCAGGCAACCAGCAGAGCTATCAAGAAATTACTGTCCTTTGTAAAGAGCCAGTTTAGCAGTTTCCTGTTTTTAAGCTCGGCTTTATGATTACTGTGACGACAGTAGTGTGATTCTTATCATGTCATGTTTTGCCAAGAAAGCAAACTAGTGTTTCCCTAAATGTTCCTATACCCAGTGGTATATATACTGTTGGATGGAGTTTTACATAATGTTACATAAGTTTGAAACACAAAACTTTTAAAGCATTTAATACATTTTAAAATAGACAGTCTGCAAGCATGTTTACATACAGTAGTAAGACAAACACTGAATTATGAGGTCTCGGTTATGAGCATTATATAGTTGTACAATTTAATATTTATAATAACTTACAGATAGTTATTTGCAGTACATTGTGAAGTACACTGTAAAAAATGTCAGTGAAATGAATCGTTAAGTGCCGTAATATCATGAAAAGACAAAGAAGCAGTGTTATATTTACAGTAATATTTAGTAAACTACTGAACCAAACAAAACTGTCAATTCTAAAGTAAGAAAATGTTAAAATAATCATATTTCTATGTGTAATTTATATATTACTGAAAACTAAATAAAGACTGCAATACAAAAAAACGACACAACTAAGTTAAACAATGACATTTAACAATTGACAATTACAAAATGACAATGTTATATATATTTTTTTGTACAAAAAGAAACTATATTGTATTTTACAAATAAATATGTTATACTTTACAGATGAGATTTTGTAAAATTACAATAAATATATGTCAAATATTCATTACATACACCAATCAGGCAGAAGCAGAGTTGCCTGTCTGCCTGTCATGATAACATAAGCTGGATGTTTTAGTGCTCGTTTTGACCAACAGCTGGCAGAAAAAAACATACAGTTCACCACATTTTGTTGTATGTAGGACGGTTTGTTGCCCATTTTCACTTTGTTGTAGCACATGAGTACTCTCTTGAGTTCATGTGGGACTTTAGGGCTTACTTTAGATTTTTGGTATAATCAATTAATTTTCTTTGGTATTTTTCAGTGAATTTGAATAAGATTCAATGTATGATAAACAACAATTAAATGTAAATTTAACAGAAAAAAAGGTTAATAACAGCATAGTCATGTTAATTCAACAGAAAAGGGCAGTTAGATTAACAAGCTTAAAATTATTAATTGTTTGTATAATTAACTACAGGTTTTAACTGTAAAATGTACACATTATTCAGTAAAGTTGTACATTTCTACAGAATTATTCTGGCAACTCCAGCTGCCATTTATTTCAGTAAAAACTACTGTTTTTTTTTTTACAGTGTATCTGTGCAGAAATGTTTCCGTTTCCCCTTAAGGGTACAAACTACCTTTCATCCAGTAGTATAATTAGCTTTCATTTGGTCCTCAATACCCTTAATTTTCTACACTGCTCAAAAAGTCCTATATTGCACAGAAGTGCCTTTCTTTTGTGGGAAACTAAGCTTTTAAGGGCTCAAAACAAATGGGTGTTCATGACCAACATTTAGAATTCCTACCTCCTTCCTCCCTCCTCTTATGTAGACTTTCTTCTCCATGCACCAGTGTCAATATTTAATACCATTAGCCATCCTCAACAATGCTCCTACACCCTTCTTTGAACTTCAAGGTGGAATGTATTTAGATAAATTCTTGACGCACATCATCACTATGTGCATAATTGATAAACCAGTTCTTTTCTAACCTTAAGCTACCCATTCTAAATAAAGCAGAGTAACAACTCTCCGGATTATCTCTGGATTTGAAGATACAGCTGATGACAATACTTTACTGAAAATGTTACTATATATGTTCCAATATATTGAACCCTCTTTAATAGTGAATTCCTTTATGCTGCTTCTCTCAGTTTGAGTGTGAAACAAACTATGTATGTGTATATGTATTTGGGAGGTCCCCAGCAGCGCACAACTGGTAGAAATTCCTCATCTCAATCATTAAACTCTAATCCAACATTGTTTCCAGTTTCATTTTGTGGTAATAATTCCTTAATTAATCTGGAACCTTTATGCTTTTTCTCTCCTGGCCATTGTGTGGCACTGTAGTGTAGTTGTGACATGTTGCTTTTCCTCTGTCTGACCTGACCAGGGAATAAAATGGTGGACAGAAAGAGAAAAGTTACGCGCTCTTAGTATATGACTAAATACATTCTCTCTAAGAGGCTTAAATATTTTACCATTTAATCCCGCTAAATCATAATTCCGTAGTTGAATTTTTGGCTTTATGATGACTGAGCTGATCAGTGATTTGGGAATCAAAGAAATTGGCAGGCACATCTGGCATCTACAGTACAATAGGCATGGATAAACATAAAGATCATGCTCTGTTTAGGATTTCCAGTTGTCCTTGATTGTACACAGACGTAGCTGCCTGAACACATACACTAAGAGACACAGTGCTTAAAGGCCCAGCCTGTCTCACGATGACACCAGTCTCTCCTCTTTCCTATCTACTGACCTTTTGGTATTTCAGTCTGTTTCCTCCATGTGTGTCTGTATTTTTTCCAGCAGAGATGCAGCATGCACAGGAGCACAGCCTGTCTCAGCCCATAACACCCTGTGATGGATCAGTGCTCTTACACAATGAAATGAATCTTAAGTGTTTGATTGATTTCTCATTTACTTTCTTCAGTAACAGAGGAAATATGGACAGTGCCTGCAGCCACACTGGGGCCCCTGGTCTGAAAGAGTCTATGGTCTCTTTACAAATAGTTGTCATAAATGCTTTTGAGCTGAAATAACTCAACAATTTAAAAACAACAATAACATTTGCACGAAAAGTAATGCCACTGTTTGCAATGTCCTGGTTTTCTGCCTGAATTGGTTGTGAACTGTGATATGATCTTCACCAAAGTCATAAATACCAAACAAAATATTTCTAAGCTGGTGAAATACAAACAATCATGATCTTTCATACAGCATCGTCGTATGGCTCTGACTGGGCCACTTGAAAAGGTGGATTCTATGTCTTCAAAGCCATTCTGCAATAGATTTACTTTGATGTTTTGGGTCATTTTCCTGCTGCATCAACCAGCTTCTTCTGAGCTTTGGCGTGTGAACGCCCACTCTGATATTATCCTGTGGGAAACCTTGAAAAACTTAGGAGTTCATTTTCCCTACACAATGGCAAACACTCTGGGTTCAGAGGCAGCAAAGCAGCCCAACTCATCATGCATCTACCACCGTACTTCACTATTGACCATGTTATCGTATGGGTATATAGTTCTGTATACATAGTGCTGCATGTTCTTGGATGGATACCATGTTTTGTCAATGTTTTGTATATGGCTGACTAATGAGCTTTAACTCTTTTCCGTTACATTCAAATGATCAGCACTTGATCGTGGGTCTTCCGAGATTTCTTTTATGTGAGAATTGGCTCACATCAGCTGACGCTGCTTGTTAGTTTTTATAAGACAAGGTAGCGCTAAACCACACCTCCATTTTCGTGGTATTGACTGGACAACCAGGTTTGCTTACACCTTGCTTGACATATACACGTAGTGACATCCGAAAACTAGTGTTGCCGTACCTTTTCCACCATCACTTTGTAAGATTAATGTTTGTGTTTTTTATTAGTTTATTAGAAATATTGTGTTTGTTGATGTTTGTTGAGAGTTTGGTTCAGATCACATTTCTTTGATCAAGAATATGGGCGTCTGGTGTCTTTAGTATATGCTTATGCACCCTATATGTGTATAAATGATTAAACATGCATTTCAATGTTAAATTCATTGTGCAGGTTTTATTGTTGGTTCCAAAACCATTTAAGAACCATTCCTGAATTCTGTTAATCAGTTTTTACCACCTTAAATTTGCTGTTTACAAAACTTACAGAAATTACAAAGCTCAGGTTAGACAATGTTTTTCTATCACACTTGTACACAGATACACGCATAAACACTTTTCCCCATGGGTCTGTGTGCATGTGTGTGACAAGAGTTGCTAATTTGCAGGTGTAACTATCATTGCCACTCTGCTGAACAAAAAAGCATAGAGTAACCAACTCTGCTTTTACATTAGCTGTAGCAGTTGGCATCCCTCAAACTCTGGCACAGTACTTGAAACGGGATGAGACAATGTCACTCAAAAATGTTCTTAATATTCATGCAGAGCAGGGCCATTTTTACAAATCCTCTCAAATTGTGGTAGGGATAGGACATAAAGGTTCAAATTCACAGAAAGATTAGTAAAAAAACATAATCCATACTAGCATTTAATCCCATAGTGTTGCGCTGTTTGGTCCTATTACTATGCATCAGTACTTTTAACAGTCAGCCCAGTTTTATCTGTATCTTTCAATCTGTTCTTGCCTCACTTCCCCTCCATGTTCACTTTGCTCAGGATGCCCTCTCTGTCTCCTTGTGAAATGCTAAGTAGTCGTATCTCTTTTAACCTGCCCTTCTCTCTGAAGCTAAAGTATCTTTGGTGTGCTGTTTGCCAAGAGCTATAAACAAGTGTAATAGAATTGCAGAGGGGTTAGCCGAGATAGCAGACTATGCATCTCCCATCACCCCTGGCTCCGCAGCCATGTGCTAACAAGCCTAGCAGCATCATTGGGAATTCATAAGGAGTCACGCTGATATGGGTCATCTCTGCTGCCTCTACATCTTTCTCATTGCCCCTCCCTCTCCCGCTTTTCTTCTTTTCTTTTGTGCACCTGTTTGTGCCTATTTGACAAACACTATTTGTCTCTAGCTGTGCTAGAGACGTGATACGTTGTTTCCCCTGCAAGTCTACCCTGTTGAAAGGGGATAAAATCATCACTCATTTGTTTGTCACCTGTACAAGCAAGATCTTAATTAAAGAGAGCACTCAGGAGTAGAATGTTTCTGAAAAGAAAGCTTTTGAGATTTAATGCAATTTGTGTGTTATTAAATTAGTTTGAATTGTTGTGCAACACACTGAATGTTCTGTTTCCTGTGGGAATTTACTCTAAAACAGAAATACACTGCCGTTGTGACAAAAAAGAAGTGTATATTGCAAAGTTGAGAGTATCACAGAAGCTTCAAGGAAATTAAATTGAGATAAAGAAAACTATGTCTATTATGTCGCATGTCATTCAGTTTTTAATGAAATACTCCTAAATACCATTTTCACATTTGAAAGGTGATGTCTGGCTATTTGTGCATACTATGTAGTGTCTGTTATGTAGAAGTCATTAACAAGCCAGCTGATGGACTTTTTCTCTGCCAACAGTCGGTGTACAAGACTAGCTAAGTATCAAAGACATTAATATATATAAATTCTTTTCTGTGTGCTTCTGCCATCTATTGGAAGAAGTGAAAATCAATGACTAGAAAGCATTGTGGAACGTTGTACACAGCGTACCAAGGTGGATTTGCCACTCCTTGCGGTTTGTAAGGAAATGACTGATCCTGATTAATCCTTGTGTCAACAGAAGTTCAAAGAGAAGTGCTGTACATTACATGTAAGCGTGCTACTGTAAACTGATCACATGTGACTTTGCCCCCAGACTGTTTTCCTAATAAGCATCGGCAAAGTCCTCACAGAACATCAGATCCAACCTTCAGGTGCTCGCTAATGATGCTTTTTTAATTCCTCAAGAGGAGTCATTAGTTGATTCAGATATTTATGGGGTCTGAAGAGGAAGATGCATTCAGGCAGAGGAGGGGAGGATTGCTCAGATAAATGTGCCAGGGAAAATATGAATATGAAAATGCACTGTGATCCAGGGACTGAATTATTCAACTCGGCCCTGATGCCTCTTGCCACTCTTGTTTCATTGCCTAAGGCAGTCAAAGTCTCCTCTTTCAGTGCTGTAGTCTGCAATCCAGCACAGAAGACTGTTGTCCTATAGTTAACACTTGTAGAGTAGGCTGCAGAGAGCTACAAATGATATGAGTCAGTGGATCAGTTCATTACTATAAGCCACATTTTAGCACCTTCCTGAAAAGCTGTTTTGTGTTGAAAAGTTGAACGATATTGAAATTCACGTATTGTGTGTGAATCTACATAAGATGATCTATCTCCTTCATAATTAATAATAATGTAAAGCATATATTTGTGTGTGAGTGGGTTATACTTGTGTGTGTACATGAGGCAAAGTTGGCATGCATGCTCTTACACCATCATCAGTTTGGCCTTGATTGACTTACATGTTGCAATTAATAGAAATCTAATTAGTCACTGCAAAGCTGTGACATTAGCTTGAACTGCAGCGCATTACAGTTCTGTGGCTAATGTTAATTCACAGCTTGTGTCCACTAATTTATCATATCAGATGAAGAAAGATGATTACAACTATATACAATATACACAGTGTATACAAAAGTCAGTCAATCGATCTAAAATTTACTGTAGATTGTCATTCAGTTTTTGTACAGTAGGTTTTTTTTATCTTCAAGTGCCACCATGAGATTCAGATTTGTGCTGTTGAATGAGATGTCTTAATTATTATAAGGTGGATTGCAATAAAAGTCAAGCCCTGAGGATGACGTAGATTCACTTTGGTAATCCTCTGACCTTCACTCTGTGGCCATCATCAGGTCAAAATTACATTTTGTCCATTACTTTGGTTTATGACCAAATAACTGCAAACCTAATGACAACCCAATGACCCATCAGCCTCAGCTGTGTTTTCTGTTTTGTGCTAAGGAGCAAAAGTTGACATGCTCACTTGCTAAATCAAGACGGTGAACATGGAAAATATTTAGCTCAAATCATCGCTGTGCTTAAGTGCAATCTCAAGGAGCCGCTTGCGTGGCTGTATGCTCTTAAGTCGTGTTTATAATTTTTGTTTATGCTTTCATTACGGTATTTTGAGTCAACTCTACTACATGTTAGTTTTCTAAGTGCCAGTCGAGCCCCCCCCGTAGTAATAAAAAAAGTGCTTAGTCCTACCCATCCCTATAAAGATCAATGCAGCTTCACTCTCCAGTATCGGTACATCAGATTTCAGGCCGAGTGGGGCCTCCATCCTCCGACTCTCTCTGCTCTCATCAACACATCACATAGACAGAGTGCTATGCCCCCCTATCCCGCCCACCCCTCGTCACTGACTCATCACAGCCTCTCAGCATGTGTCAGGCTAGCCAGCGGCCTCCATCTGTCTCCCCTAGAGCCAGCCAGCCATGTCCATCCCAGAGAGCCACACAGGCAGAGAAAAAGTGATTCCCAAGACAAAGTGCGTTATGCCATGCAGCCGTTCCCCTTGAAAATGAGAACTCCATTTGGGGAGTGGGGGTAGTTTAGCAGGCAGGCAGCTTGTCTGTATGAGAGGCTGAGAAACATGGCCCTGGCCACTCAGTGGAGAGCTGCATGGCTGTAGATAGTGAAAGGAGATTTGTCATCCTGAGCCACATGCTGAAATGTTGTTCGGCTTCTTTAGAAGAATAACAAGCTCACACAAGTACACTTAGAAACACACACACACTAACAAACATATGTACATAAATATACACTACATTTATAGTAACCTCGCTGGCAATACATGCCACGATGCCTCTATTTGACAAACAACAGCAGAGAAAAAGAGAGAAAAATGAAATACAACAAAGGTCAAACAGTCAGGATTCAAACTGTGGATGTTAAAAGCAATGCAATATTTACCACTGAGCCCGAGGCCCCAGGACTGTCCAAAAAAAAAAAAAGTTATACACTAATATTTTGTTGGACTGCCTTTGGCTTTGATTACAGCACACATTCACTGTGGCATCTTTTCAATAAGCTTCTGCAATGTCACAACATTTACTCCCACCCAGAGTTGCATAAATTTTTTAAAGATCTTGTATTGATGATGTGAGAGTCAGACCGCTATGCTAAGTCTTCTCCAGAACATTCCAAAGATTCTCAATAGTACTCTGTGGTGGCCAATCCATGTGTGAAAATGATGTGCCATGCTCCCTGAACTACTCTTTCACAATTTGAGCACAATGAATCCTGGAATTGTCATCTTGGAACATGTCTGTGCCATCAGGAAAGAAACCATTCATTGATGGAATAACCTGGTCATTCAGTATATTCATGTAGTCATTTGACACATTGTCACATTCTTTGGACCTATAACGTACCTGAACATAGACCTAATCAACTGCAGCAACCCCAGATCATAACACTGCCCCCACAGGCTTGTATAGTAAGAATTAGGCATGATCATCACTCTGGAACAGGGTAAATCTGGACTCATCAGACCACACAACCTTCTTCCATTGGACAGTTCTTAACCCAGTTGTAGTAGTTTCATCAATGACAATAATTTGACCTGTCTGATACAGATTAACATCTTTTAAATGACCACAGGACGTGTCTTCAGACATGGTTGTTTAAGAAATGAGAAGCTACTCACTGCATCAGTTAGGGTTAAATAACTTGTTGGCAGCTGTTTGAAAAATAATAATTCATGCAGTATTTCTCTAATGGGAAGCTCATACCAGCTGTACAAACAATTTCTACTAGATATTAATAAAGTTGTTTTAATTCCTGAATCTACATCGCAAATACATGAAACTGGTATGAGTCTGGCTACCTCTCTCTCATATGTTTTATTATTAACGTTGTCATCAAGATTATTTTTATAAAGTACAATATGGCAACAGCCATGAGTCATATCTGTAAATTTAACTCAGTAACAAGTTAAATAATCTTTATTTTTCTTTAACATACATTGCATGAACTCACAGCTGGCAGCTGGGGCATAAAAGTCCTCTCATGCCATGTGCTCACCACTTACTCTCAATGTGTCTCTCTGTCACACGCATACAAAGCTCAGACACTCAGCAGGTAACCAGAGTGAAAAACAACAAAAAGCTTAGTACCCACTGCATACTGTCTTTCCAGATTTGAGATGTAAAAAATCTAAATGCATGAAACAGACATTACAGCCTCCACACATGGAGCTAATGAGAGCATGAATAACACAGTCAATGAAAAGGAGTAAAGGACAACAGAATGTGAGGCTGTAGGATCCCCTACAGAACTACACTGAAATTGTTTATACCAAAGGTAAATAACAGATTTTTGTGGGTGTACTTTTTTCTTTTTTAGTTATTCTACAAGTTTAAGAAATCAGTTTAACACGGTTCTGAATCTGTAGCCATGCAGCTACCTGGGGTTTTCATCTCCCAGTACTAATCCAGAAATGTAGCTTTGTTGATAAAAAGCTAATGTGGAAGCATTGCCAAACCTTTGGCTGTTATCAAGTCACTTCCAATAACCACACAAGATGGGTTTAGTGTATTTTTGTGCTGCATGGAATTTGCTTATCCATTGGTATAATAGTAAAAGGAACTTACACTACTGTGTTTTTTACTGGATAGATAAGGCATTTTAATCAAGGTCTGCACGTTTCTGCTGTGACCCGAGTTAAGGTAATAACTTTAAGTAATTTTGCTTGAGTAAATTATGTCACAATTTGATTAATATCTGCCACAGTAGCAATAGTCAGTGTAGATACTGGAATAGGGGTTAGAGAAATGAGGGGCAGGCAGGATATTTTACAGCCCTTCAACAAATATCAGTACCACTAGCACAATGACAGCAGTATAAAACACTCACAAAACCCTTATCGGCGTTCGGGTTAAAATTTATCTTGCAGCCATAATTTATTTTTAAGTGTAGATTTTCTTGAAAACTCAAGGCAACTGAGAAGTTTATTGGAAAAACATTACCTCATTATACTTACAATGTGCTTATTTACTTATGAATCATATTTTAAGGCAGATACAAAATTTAAAAAGTTAAATTACTTAATAAGATGTTATTGTGCAGCAGTGTCACAGCTTCTAGTTTAGGTATGGAATGATCATGTAAGGAAAATATTGAACTCTTGTGTTTTCAGTGTTTCAGTGTTTGTGAAGATGCTGCTTCAGAAACGAAAGCAGGAATGAATGTGAATGTGAATATCCTGTTTCGCTTTCATGTATATTATCATATTCAGCAAGCCCTTTGTGGCGTTTCAGGAATATCCATCACCTTGTCTCATTAGAATCTCCTTCACTTAACATCTTACCAATCAGGGATCATTTTATTTTGAGATTAGCACTACGGGGTCATCTTAAACTGGTTTGTGCCATGAAGGTTAAAGCTTGGATGTTCTTGCAGTTACCTTGTTGTCAGTCTGAATCTCTCTGACAGGCACTGCTGCCTTTCCTGTTCACGGTCCTCTGTGTATTACAGCTTGCTCAGTGATGATGTTGATGGCTTTTCTGTGGAGGGAGACTGGGCTATAAGGGAATTTTGCTGACACACGGGGTAGAATGAGTTTTTCTAATGTCTAATAATCCCAAGGAGGGACCATTTATTATAACATCCTGTGAATTTTATATATGCTTTACCTTCATCAGAGACCCATTTGGCTTGAAGTCTTCTCAGTTTAAATACGGTTTATTGTGTTGCTGATGTGATGAATGCACAAATTTCTGGGTGTCTATTTTGTCAGGTGTTTGCATTTTTAAATGTAGCTGTATGTTGCTGTTATATCCTGTATGTATTCACATTACATCAAAAGAAAAGGAGGAATGAAGTGCTACAGAGTTCCATTATACAAGGTGTCTGAAGGCAGATGACTAGCAAGTGCGTGAAGGCCACAGCTGTGAGGAATATCAATAGCAGGGACACAACACTGACTGTTTGCTTGGTGTATGAAGATTTGTATGTATCTCTTCACTTAGGTGTTTGCATAGTAAATACATTCATTCGTTGTTTTGACTTCACTTGTGTATGGATGCAAA
Source organism: Anabas testudineus (assembly GCF_900324465.2). Classification (NCBI taxonomy): domain Eukaryota; kingdom Metazoa; phylum Chordata; class Actinopteri; order Anabantiformes; family Anabantidae; genus Anabas; species Anabas testudineus. The sequence goes on along the minus strand of NC_046612.1, from coordinate 19,048,788 downwards.
CCAGTGCTGTGAAATGCATGTTTTCCATTTTGTAAACATCTGGCTGTATATCTCCTTGTGTGAGTGTGCATTCTAGTGTAGATTTATTCTTATTTCTTTATATACCACTTGAGGGCCACACGCCCTATGAAGACAACAGGGGTCCTAATAGGGCACAGTCACTCAATGCCAGAGTATATCACTCAACACTAGGACTCCCCCTATGTCCTCACTGCTCATACGCTGCCCTCTGCTCAGCTGTCTCAATGACCACCGAATGATGAGAAGCGACAGCCAAGGACAGCCCAATGCTCAGCCACAGCCTTGGAATTGAGTCATCATGCAAAGGAGTAGCATACTCACAAACACACACATGCACACACTCTGAAGCAGACATAAATTTCCAAAGACAGCCTGGTGTGCACTCAGGCCTGCACATTCAAACACCTGCAAGATACCCTTGTTTACAAATGATATTATTATAAAGAGTTATATCTGCATCAATACTTTCCGTTAAAGTGCATGTGGTTATGTGTTAACTAAGAAAAGAATTGAGCATGCTTCTTAAACCTTATTACTCTACTAAGTGTTCAACAGAGTGACTAATCAGTCACAGTGGTTATTAACAACTCAATCCATACATGACAGCTTTTTTTTATCAAACATACTCTGTTAGACAACAGAAAACAAGCGAGCCTGCCTATTTTGGAGGCAGACACTGGCTACAGAAAGCACTTTAACCAACAGATTGGATTTTCACCTAAAACAACCTGTCACCTGTGATGTTTATCATGTCGTCCAGAAAGTACAAAAGTCAGCACGAGCTAAAAACGAGAAAGCTGAATGTTTTGTACACTGCCATGTGCTAATGCTAAAACGCGTCAGAGTTTAGAAAATCTTGCAAACGTCCTCAGAGTCTGACCTTGCTGTGTGCTCACAACATCTCCACACACATACATTGCTGTATGTTAATAATGAATTACATGTTATGAAATAATGTGCTATAACATTTATTGAGGGGACAGACTGATTACTTACTTCGTTTCATTAGTACAATACAATGACATAATTTAGATCAGCTCAAACACTTTTTAATGGGTTAAGTAGGCACAATTACTGTACAGTCGGAGACAGTCACACATAACTTAATAACATAATTACAACTTCATGTACAATGCATCGTTGTTGGAGTTTTCAGTTTCTATGCTGCCATCAGCTGTGTAATGTTAGATTTAACCATAAATGTTTGCATTTTCCTTTGTCTAAAACTATATGGGATCAATTCAAACGCCTGGCCTCTATTAATCACATACTGCAGTAACTCTATGTTCAATAGACAATGTGCCCATCTATAGCAAAGTGTTTTTAATAAGGACACAGTGACATGTGGAATGATATGGAATGAAAATTTTGCTGAACATAATATGGCAATTGAATTGCCTTTAAAAGTGCAGGCATTTGTATGCAGTGAAATAAACAACAGGAGTGCTGCGTTTATCTTGTTGATGCATTATTGATCAAATACATCCCTCCTATTACTTTGGGCCAAAACATGAGATGAGGTGAGCCTCACGAGTCTCCCAGATGCCAAAGTGAAACTAATGAAACTACATCTTATTCATAATGAGATGGTGCTATGGGTCCTTCAGAGGCAAGGTTGGTTGTATTAAAAATTTATCAGTGAAAAGAACCTCTCCTACATGGAAGCATGATGTATTGCTGAACTGGTAAAGTATGCAGTACTGAAAAAAAACACAGATCGCATTTAAGCAATTAAGGGAAAGTGCAAACCTCACATTGATCCAATTTAGCGCTAATAATGCTAAATACAAGGTGACATAACAGAAAATATGGTGAGCAAAAGGCAGTAAAATCACAATAATGGATGCAGACTTTTGCTTCTGCTGGTAAAATTTGACTTTGTAATTTTGCTTCTTCATTATGTGAGATTGTGTATTTCTAAAAGCCAGTGCAAATTTTAAAAGCTAGGGGAATTGTTGATACCAATTTTAATGGCAGAATCTGCAGTACCTTTGCATATGCTTTAGAGAACAATTGAAGTGGAAGCTTTATGAGACACTTAATTTGAGCCTTAAGGGCAGTCCAGGAGATTCAATAAAGTGAACAGACCTTTTACTGTAGGAGAATACAACAGCCCCATCTCTCAGAGACAGGTGAAATGACAGAAAAGAAATAAATGCTAACCTTTTAGTGAACAAAGACAATAGCCTTGAGAAGGGTTCTGCTCTACAGATGGCTATACTAAGATCTTACAGAGACACTGACACATCTAGACATGAAAGTGAGTCTAGGATGACTTCACAAACTTTGGTGAACTCGAGCAGTGGCTAGCTCCCCGGGGCATAAAACAGATCGCGCCTCACACAAGCTGGATTGCGTGAGGCCAGAGAGATGCTTGGCCTTGGTACACAGAAGCTGAGGCCTTGAGGGTTGAAACACCAAGCAACAGACAATGATGTCCTCTATCTGTCTTCCTTCTCAAAGCCGATTAGAGTACTGGGGGCCTAGGAGAAGTGACTATATCATCCCTGTCCGTCTGGAGACAGCTTTTTCTCAGCCAAACCTCCAGACACAAACTGACAGAGCTCTGAGGGAAGCAGCTAGAATTACAGAGTAGAACACTTATGGGAAACTTTGCATCAGTGTACAGTGGTTAACCCTGGGAGATGGGTGGTTTCTTGCATCAATTAATCAGTGTGTATATTCACATGCAGTATAAAATTATCGCAACAAATGTGTAAGCAGTTTAGATATAGGATGTCAGAATGTCTGAAAGCTGGTTATGTTATTTATGCTCTGTCAAAGGTGTGACAAATACTGTGTGCACAAACTGTGTGAAGTGTTATGTTATAGCAGGGAAACCTCATTTTTAACTGTTAATAAAAATGTAGCTTCTTAAAACAGATCAAATAAGACAATGTTCCAAATTTCTTCTATGGTGTATGAACCCAGAGGAGTGAGGGAGTCAACTGGGTCAGTTTATATATTTTATATATATTTTTTATATTACTGTTAAAACCTGGTTTGTGAAACCAAATAGGATTAAACTTTAAACATTGATAAAGACATAGATAATCTTAATCAGCATATTACATTAAACGTCAAAGAACTTTATAATAAATGTTTATCTAGGACATTAGCAAAACCAGAACAGTAGTTCATAAGCAATAATTAGTAGACTGTCAATTAAAATGACTCTTTTATTGCCTTGTTTTATTGAATTAAATTCACATATGGAATTATATTGTCGGTAAATGCCTTGAAGCTGTCACCTACATGATTAGATAGTTATATAGTTGGATAATTGGCAAATTCGGCAACTAACCTGGCAGGTTGGCTAATGCAAGCTCCTGCAGCTCAGTCTACTTCCTCCTGGCATTTAGTTCACTATTGCAAACCTTTTCATTCAATAAACAGTCAATGAAGAGAGAAAATAAAGGTTGTTTGCTTCTGCCAATTAAGTTCTCACATTTTATTTAAAACATACCATACATTGGTATCAAAGTTTGCTGTTGGCTGAAATGATTTGTTGTTGGTCAGTGCCAGAAATTTGGATTCACCAAATTCACCATTGAACCCTAAGCATCAATGTCCAATAATGGATTTTGATTTGATTTTGACAGACTAAACCAAAACCTGGTACTCCAAGCCTTTAGCTGTCTTTGATTATGGTTGTATTTTAGCTACAGCACACCAGTCTGGATTATTCCCCAAAACAACTTTTTTTTTAATAATAAGTGGTGTATTCTGTCTAACCAACTATATTTGGGTGAACATACAGACACTGCCTGTCTATCTGTCTATCTATCTATTGTCTGACTCTCTGTGTGCTTATCTGCGTGTCTGTCTGATGTATCTATCTAGAAATAGCTTGTAGAATTGAAAGGACCAAAGCAGTCCTCTGGTCCTTTGTTCTGAGAGCCCAGAGGAAGACACACAACCAGTCTGCTTTGTTACCACTCCAATCAGGCTTGCAATACTCTTCTCAAATAGAAGCAAAAATGAAAATGTGCACCCTACACTCACCCTCAGTGTCTGGCTTGTTCTCTCTAACCTTTATCCCGTAACTCTTTTTTCCTATATCACACATACACACAAAATTACTACATAGGTTCTCCATCATCTGGCATATACACATGGAAAAATTGAGGTGATGTTACTCCCATTTTCTTGATGCTACATTTAATTGTCAAAAAGGAAGGAATAGTGTCTCCAACATGGTACAATGCTTTGCATTCAAATATTACATCAAGTAACACTGAATACATATGAACTACTGGCAGAGAACGCATGAAAGTGTTCACTGCAGGAAGCCATGCCACCAATTGTTCGAGGAAATGACCATTCGGTACAGAGAGAACTGTCAAACTAATCAGACCTGAATATAAAAACCCATACTTCATCTGACAGACTGACAGCCACTGTCTATGAGAGGTGCCGCTGTCAAACCTGACTGCTTCACAAAGACACATGCTCTAAGCCCTACGTGATATTTATGAAAAATGTATTTGCTGTACATATATTTGTACGAGTTATTTGTATCATATAGAATAAACGTGTTGTATGTTTACAAACCAGGGTTTGTACTGTAATGTAGTTCTGATGTAGACAGATTATATTGGATAAACTATACATTTCTATATTTGTAAAAATAAGAATTTGTTTATTTCAAATGGAGTGCCAGTCAAGCTTACTCAGGGGTTAATAACCACATCTAACAGTCCATTTAAAGGAGGAATTAAGATCATTCAGAAATGATGTACCTAAATGTTTAAAACTTGACCCTAAGATAATGCTAGTAAATATTGTGTGACACTGTAACTTCCATTCCCTGCTCAGTGTAAAGCCAAAGCTAATGCAGCAAAGTTAGAAAAGCTGCCCTGTTTTATTAGGGAAGCCTTATAGATGTAGATTTCTGAATACTGTTCTAACTTATAATATAAAGACTAGAAATATAAATATCTCATTCAAAAATACGTCCTTCTGCTAAAACAACAGATACATTTAAAAAATCCTACATAGTAGTTCTGTCAAAATTTAAAACCAAGTACAAGCAGTCGCAGTAGCAATAAAACATAACAGAACTACAAAAGTTTTCACCTTAAGTAAATCAAAAAAATCAATCTATTGGAAACAAGAGGATGAGGATAGAAAAGTGTATTCTGTGGCCTATTCTGTTGCAACTCCATTAATTCACATCAATCAAAATCTTGTATTGAAATGGAGGAAAGTTGTTGTTCTCTTCTGAGAGCACATAAACATATTCAGAGGGAGCTATAAAAAAAGTGTATACATTGTTCTAAGCCTCACAACACCTGCAAATTGACTCACCCAAAAATATGCAATGGGATTAAATTTGTGGGCAACTAATTTGGTTGTCGATTTCAGCCAACTAGTGATTGCATCTCTGCATGTATTTTGAGTCCTAAACTTTTGTTTGCATATGCTAAGTATTGCTGTCAAATAAAATTGGCAGTGTGAGCTCCTGGGGTGTCGCATACTGATGCCAAGACATAATTTAATAGTTAATGTGAGATGTCAAAGGCCTAACAAGCCGTCTGCATTTGACAACATGGTAAACATCACGATCTGAAACTGGGGACAGGAGACTATGTTATGTTACTAACAGAGTTAGTTAGAAGTTATGTTCATGCCTACAGTATACAGTGTTTTGTCTTTTTGAGCCAGGACTTTGCTCTGCTTTCCAGCCATTAGGGTTCACTTATTGTTAATCAACTTCCCTTCAATGTTGAAGGACTTGTAAAGCAGTAAAAACAATAAATGGAAGGAATAGAGTGCATTGCCCACTAATGGGGCTATTTCATGCCATTTAAAAGGGCAGTATTCAACCCAGCTGTTTAAATAAGCATTGCTAATGAACCTCAGGAGCTTGGCGATAGGCATTATCTACCAAACAGGGCTCCCACTGGCAGAGGCACACAAATTTTTGTTTTTTTATCCCGTTACTTACACAGGTTTGTCTTACAGAAAACAGGGCGCCATACCTTTGCTATGTAATTCGCAGATGATTGAGGTTCTTCTCCAAAAAAGGCTATGCCTGAACTGAGGCTGTGTATACTGCCCAACCTGCCCTCTGCAAACAAATCAAGACTGTCTTCACACTTATTCAAGCATATTTGTGTACACTGAAACCATGCATCAATCTATGTTAGAAAACAACAGGTAATCTCTCCAAAGACTCAAATGTGCCTTCCACAGGAGATTTCAGTCGCAAGGTGGGGAAACGTGGATGAGATTGCAGCCCCCTGAGCAAGATTTTTAAATGAGGCTGCCACATCTGTGTTTGTTCGGCTACAGGGGGTAGATCTTGCTATAAGCCAAGGAACCGGAATTTGAGATGATGAGCTTGTGAGGTCTGTGTTCAGCTTGGTCAGTTTCTCTCTGACTTCAATCAGATTCTCTGTTAGATGAATTTAATTTGCATCATACGCCTCAATGGACAAGTCTCCCATTTTATCAAAGCATTTTTAGAGGCGTCACCGCTCCTGACTACTTGCAGCCTGGTCGTAAATGCACCTCAGCATTTGGGCTTTAGGATGGACTCCAGTGGTGAAAGCAATGCTCCAGCTATTTAGCTTCTAAATCGAAGTATAATTTTCATGTTTTTATGATTTTGTGCAATACTGTATTTTGTGCCTCTGCTCACACAGAGAGACAAAAAAGCAGATACAGTGTCAGAATAACTTAACCTGCTAGAAAACTGATTTTGACTTAGTCTGTCAACCCAGTCAGGTAAACCTCCTCCCTTTCTGTCAGAGTCAGCCTATCACAGAGAGGTGGCTGTATCGGGGAGATGCACAAGCATCAACTAACCTAATTGGACATGAAATGATATTAGCCCTCTAGCTGCTGAAGTTCAAGTTGATTGGAGCCTGTCACTATAGATTCTTGTCTCCTGATTAGAGACAGATGAGTATGGACTATCATCACTGCTTGATGCTATGTCTGTGCACTTTGACCACATCCCTGTTCCATTATAGTGAAAATGAGAGAGGGCAAAGGTTTTTCAAACTATATCATGCATAATATCTACAATCCACCCCGTGTTTCCATCATTCCCTTGTGAAGCACTCATCAAGCAAGCCACCAAGAGGCAAAAATCTGGGTGATCATTTTATTCTAATGAAATGTAATGCTGCTATATTAAGCTTATTCCAAAGGCTACACTTAACTTTAGATGGTTATTGTCAGTGTTACATTTATACACCATCATATTTTACCCAAATGTGCCTTAATGGACTGAGGTTAGAGTTTGTTAAAGAATCCTAACTCTTTGAAATATGTGGTAAAAACATTAAAGACCCAATATAAATCTAATTTCAGATTTTAATTATAAATGATCATATCAACATTTTTGTACAAAAATGTATTATTCTATTTTTAATTCGGACACCTGTGATGTTTTTTTTTTAAACAGTTTTAAACATATTTGAGAGAGCCTTAACTATGGAGTAACTTGATAATACATTAAACATGTATGCTAATGGTTTACCATTTGTTTATTGGTAAACTTGATTATTAAGTCTTTTGGAATAACTTACTAGATCTGCTGAATTTTAAGAGACAAGGACTTATTTCTCCTTTACCCAAACCCAGGAAATATGTTCTCTACTATAAGCCAACTACTTTATTAGATTCAGATTATAATTTATTGACCTTTTTATGCCAAAAAACTGAGACCTTGTTTGGGAGAGATTATTTCTGTAAGTCAGAGTGATTTTATTAAGAGTAGACATACAGTATTCTCATAACATTCAGCTAGTACTGGATGTGTTAGACTACACATATCTTAATGCAGAGGAAGCACTTATTCTGTTCTTGGACTTTTATAAGGTTTTTGATTCAATTGAACATGAATTCATACATAAACTGTAGATCACTTTGGTGTTGATACACCTTTTTGAACAATGGTCTATACTATGTACAGTGGCAGAAAAAGGTATGTGAACCTTTTTGATTTTGGTTTTGCATTAATTTGTCATAAAATGTGATTTGATTTTCATCTAATTCAAGAGAAAGAAATTTTGATCTTTCATGTCTTTATTGAAAACACACATCATAGTGCTAGTGGAAAGCTAATTGGACTACTCAAACTTTTTGAGTTTGAGTTCTGTACAAGAAAAATATGCTTATGTGAGCCATGCCTCACCAAAAAGAGCTTTCAAAGGATCTATGATCAAAAATTGCTTATTTTCGTAAAGCTAGAAAGGGGTACAAAGACTCTAGATATTCACCAGTGTACAGTTAGGCAAACAATCTACAAATGGAGACACCTTGGGACTGTGGCTACTCTACCAAGAAGTGGGGGTATATGGCAAGACACCATGAAGGAAGCTGCTGCTTACTAAAAAAAACACTGCTGCATGCCTGAAGTTTGCCAAAGAGCACATTGACACTCCACAGCAGTATTGTGAAGCGTTTTGTGGACTGATGAAACTAAACTGGAACTATTTGGAAAGGGCACACAGCTATAGGTTTTTATGATTGTCAGGACATAAAACATCAGATTTTTTTTGTGTGTTATTACTTTATGCACATTATATTTGTTAATACTTTTGACTTGGATCATAGAAGATCAGATAATATTTTATGACAATTTGAATTTCATGAAATTCCAAAGGTTTCACATTCTTTTTTGTTGCCACTGTATTAAGGAATCAACAGTAGCACCGCCTTGTCTAGGGAGACGTCAAAACATCTTAAATGGGGACATAAGACCAGGTTGCCCTTTCTTTCTCTTTTTATTTTAATAGCAGCAAAGTTGTTGAAACTATACAAAACAAAGTGTATTAATGTAGATAGAATAAGGGCTGGCAATGACATATTTCTTATCAGTAACTGGAAGATGACAGTTGTATCTTTTCCAAAAGATTCTGCTGACCCAGATGGTTTGGAAGTATAATGCCCCAGGATTGTTAATCAATCACAATCACATAAGTGAAATTCTTAATTCTATTCTCAGACAAAATGTCCATGAAGTTACAAATTCAGTAGAATTTCTTGGCATTGTAATAAACAAATCAACAGAGTGGATGACAACTTTACTCTAAACATTCAACAAGCAAAATGCATCTGGCTTCAGCAGGACCTTACAAGACAACATATTTTGCTCTCAAATTTCAGAGTTATGTATCCTGCCACAAAAACACCTTCTGCAATTTATTTACTGTTATTTAAATGGATTTGGAAAAACTAAATCAAATATATTAAAAGAGACACAATGGCAAGAAACTCCTTTGATATAACTGCCGCTGTAGACTTCAAAACTAAAAAATCTACTGGATCAAACAGTGCCTTTTATTTGACAATTCCCCCTGGTTAATTATTCCCTTATTCCCTCAAATCTTGTGATTGATAAATGTGGTGGCCTTTGATTCCTATTAAATTCTGAGTTTATATGTAATACATTACCACTTAATTTAGCTAATTTACATAAACAGGCTCTGGATTCATGTAAATTGACTTAAACAACATAATTTTCATATTCAGTTTCTTTAATAATAACATTAATAAATACTATACCTTTTACTTACAAACTCGCCCAACAAAAGTTTACACAAACCAGTGCTCCCTTAGTGAAGGTTCCAATCCCAGATAAATCGAGTGGGGTTCATCAGGAAGGAAATCAGATGTTCAGATCACAGACAAGTTTTCTATACCGGACCAGTCAACAAGATACCTTCTACTTTGGAAACATTTTCATGCTCCAAAAGCTGTGTTTAACTAAGGTTGAAACAATCTTTCCCATACTTTAATTTTAATAAGATCTAGACCAAACACAATAAATCATTTGTCCTTAATGAAGTAGAAAAGATACACTTTAAAATTATTCACAATTTATCCATACAACAGTGTTGTATGCAAGTTATGAAAGTTATTAAAGATGTTTTAATTTTTTCTTTTTGTGGCCTTGGAAATGAATCACTATCTTATTTGTTCTTTAAATGCTTGTTTTCACAATGGTCTTGGGCTGTGATGTCTGGTTTATTTTTCATTTTATTTATTAAGTTAGCTTACTTGATATCAATGAAGAAATGTTCTTGTTTCTACACTCTACCACTGGCAATACTCCTTTGGATAATGCAATTAAATTTATTTGTCTAATGAAATGTAAATTCTACATCCACAGACCTAGAGTAATCACCATTTTATTCTGAACTAAATGATTTAGCTAATTACCTAAATATGGTCAAGAGAAGTAAGAAAGCCTTTAAGACACAAGAAGAAAAATACAAAGAATGAAATGGACAATTTCCTCCTCCTCCTCCTCCTCCTCATTATTATTATTATTATTATTATTATTATTATTATTATTATTTCTTCCTTTAGTGGTTGGTGGTTTATTGACATTGTTCGTATTGTACAGTGGACAGCTGATGTTACTGTATAAATGTTAATGTAACAAAAAACTATGAAAAAGAAAAAACTAACCCTCTGTTTACAGTTTTGTTTGTGAGTTACTGTAAACATTGTATACCAAGCTCTGTCCTTACAGATTAACTAACTAACTAGCTATAAAAGTAAAAGAAAAAATACTAACTGTAAAGGAGCTGCTTTTTTGCATTGTGTTAGATAGGTAGATTTTTTGTTTGTTTGTTTTCTCTCTATTTATCTCCCAACATAAACTGAGCTAACTAGCCCCACTTATTTAATTATTAGATTGATAATATCTATTGCCTGACTCCAGAGAGATTTTGAAAAATTACTAGAACATAAATGAGTCACCAATAACATGGTATAACAGTAACTTATGAATAAAGATACGAACTATGTAGTTTAAATCGATCTGGGGCCAAAGATCATCTAAATATTATTACTCATTGTGACCAATGTTTAAATAAGCAAAGTTACCTAAATGTTAACACTGAAAGAGGGTCATGTTGTTCATATGACACAACTTTTATTTTATTAGTTTGGAAATGGGGAATATAAGCCAGCATGCTTAAGTATAAAACTTAAAAAAGATGAAGCTGAAGATAAAAAACAAACAAACAAGCAAAAGAAAAACAGTCTAAATGTTTTGTGTAGAGACACATTTTGTGTGAAGGGCAGTCTGGAGAGATTGGTGTTTTATATTTCACTGGTCACTGGTTTATCACATTAATAATTTAAAACGTGTCTAATTGTTTGTATGTAATATATTGTACAGTATAGCACTGTTGGTCAACAGACTTTATAAGATCAACAGACTAATAATCCATAACTATAGATTATTATAACCTTTGGTCTATTTTGAAACTTGATAATATTGAACTGCATGTTTCAGAGGTTTCAGTGCACCATGTGGACTGTTCTCTTCTCTCTTGAATTACAAACCAACTTTATGCAAATTACATTCACAGCTTTTTACTACATGTAGGAGAAATTAATATTAAGAAAAAAACAACATAGCAACACGTAACATTTTAACAAGACAGGACAATGTAGACTATTTAATATTAAAGAGCATGTCAAAGAAAACTTGTTACTTACAGTAGTAGCCGGAGGCTAGCCCCTGGATGCCAGAAACAACTGAAAGACTGATTCTTTCATGAACACAATAACAAAAGTAACAGTCCAAAGGAAACACGGTCTCTGTAGTAGGACAGACAGGACACTCACCTCAGAAACTGTTGGTGGACATCCTGCTGTCCTCACTGTGACTGAATGTAGCTTGGCCTCATGCCCCAAGGTCTGAGCCTGTTGTGGAGTTTTAATATTACATAATGTATTTTATATAGAATTTAAAACTGTCAGGCAAAAAACAAATTCGCACACTCTAATATTTCCTCGACCTACTTTTGCTTTGATTACAGAACACATTTGTCATGGCATTGTTTTATATGCAGTGTCACAATGTTTATGTGAATCCAGATTTAAATTAAACACTTACCAAGATCTTATATTGTCAATTAACCTTATTGTGTTGTCATAGATATGAAACATATTCATCACTCCAGTAATTATCCAGTGGAATGCCCACAGTATATTTGCTTAGTGAAATCCAGGTGTTTTTTGTTTGTTTGTTTTTGTTTCTTTGGCCAGCCAGTAAAAATGACGTCTCAAAAATACTACACATCAGCAAAAGCATGGATCAGAAATATCTTGTGTCCTCTCCTGCCAGGGTTGCTGAGCAAACCCCAACATTTATTCCTCTATATTTCCTCCTGAGGTTTGAGTGGGGGTGGCTTGATCTAGCATGCTATCAGTCTATCTATAGTGTTTCCAGTGGGCAGATCAGTGGGCTACAAACTTCATAGTTAAAAACACGGCTAAAATGACTTAGTCCACTTGACCTAATCATGCAGTGTTCATTGGAATGCTTTTAGAAATTATAATCTTATTTAATATTTATACTTAATACTATAATACCGCCCCAGCTGGCATTTTACAGGTGAATCAACATTGTGGATAAATGTTGAATTTTATTTTGATTTTAAAAATTTAATCAACGTTGACAGCGACAACATTGTTATTTCAACATCTTACTTTTCAACATAGGTCTTTTGTCAACATCACATTAATTCTGAATTAAGTGTTGATTTTGAAAAATGAATCAATGTTTAAATTGGAATGATTGACTTTCAAATCTGATTAAACTACACAAAGAGTTTCCTGTACATTCTTGTAATTTTTAATGCAGCTGTTAGAAGTAATTTGCTCTTGCATCAATATGACAATACTGAACGAATCAGTGATTTCCTGTGTTTTTTAATGCAGTTGTAATGCTTGTACCATTCAGCTTGCTGTGCATATTGCAATCCTTCAATACATATACCATATCCCAAAAGAACCTCCATTAAATAATTATTAATCTGAATAAAATAAAACTATATAAACAAAAAAATGGTTTTGGATTTTGTTGTTGTTTGTAGTCCTTATGAGTTATTAGAACTCACCCCAGATGATCTGGCACAGAGACTTTAAAAATGGAAGCTTCCATGATGTTGCTGGTTGCGCCCAGGACAGCCCCAAAAGTAGAAGAAGGCTGATCATCCATCATGCCATTGCAAGCAACTCAACATTTTGCCTCCTCCATTTTTTTAATGGAGACCATCTATAACACAGAAAGTAAAAGTATGTGTATTTACATTTTTACTGCCATGACCCCCCTCCCCAACTTAGAAAGGATGGACAAACGGGAAAGATGAGTGTCCAAGTCACTTTCTATCAAGTGGACTGCAGAGAGTGTATAGGTGATAATTTAATAATTTATGTATTACCTTGATGTGGAACCATAGTGCCAATCGATCAATAGACAGGGTGTGAAAAAATCCTCATTTAACATAAACATAACCTAAAGCACAATGACGCGACCTAACCGAACGCACACCAAAGAATTATGTTGGCTAAGGAAACATGGCAGACTAGCTATAGTACAAATCAGCTGCCTATAAAAACTTTTCCAGCTTTAGCTGCTAAATTATAAATAATCGTAGCTAACATTTGTAAAGCTTATGTTGACCTTAATGTACCAAATTATTTACATTGAAATATCTCTTCCTGACCACTATGTTAGCCAACATTAGCAAATTTAGCAAACTATAATAATAATATTGTTGTTGTTATATTGATTTATATATTTTAATTAATTGTATTATCAAAATATAAAATAATAAATAAAAAAAAATAAAGATAATATTTTAACCACATTTCAGTGTTGAAGGTCGGTCATGTGCCAGCAGAGAGAACATAAATCGTAAGCGTTAATGGGATTCCTCAGACAAACAAACAAAGAAACAAACTGCATATTTACTAGAACACCAAACCTCTGCAACCCGATGCTGTATAGTTTTGGCATTCATTTTGTTTTTTATTTGCTTCCCCTTCTATTTCCCTTCCGGCTGGTTTTGCCTTTCTCTGAGTTCATGCGAGCAGTGATGCATGGTGACCAGACGGAATAATTACACAGTTTCAGCTCTATTGTGCAGGAGTGTACTTGCCTTTGCTGAAGCCATGGCCAGCACAACATGCTATTGTCCAATAATAAAAGAGATTAAAGAACAGGTTGACCTGTGGCAATTTGGTAGAATTTCACCTAGACAGTCCTCTCTCAGTATGCGTGTGTCAACTTAAAGCCTTGACTGTGATTCAGATTGACAGGTGACATCATTTTCTGATGCACTGGGTAGTTCAGAGCCAGGATGTTGATAAGTATTACTTAGGTTTATCTCTGTGCGTGTGTGTGTGTGTGAGAGAGAGAGAGAGATGGAGAGAGAGTCTATGCCTGTGTGAACAAGTGGTCCACTTGGGCATCAAAGAGTGATGAGCCATAGAAAGTATTAGGCATGTAATCAGTGTGGCTGTTCATCTCTCCATTTGGGTGAATGAAATCCTTAGGGGCATGTGAAGTGCGGATACCCCCCTGAGGGCCTGGAGCATGGTAGCCTCTCATGCCTGCCTTTGTAGGGCCTCGTAATGCTCACACGAGAGAGGAACTGATGCAACAAGAAAGGTCCCTACAGAGTAGATTTTCTTTCACATCACTCTCCTTCTCTTTGCATCTGCTCTGCACTGCAAACAATCTTGCACAGTCTTTTCTACTTTGCCCCATAAAACTCACTACCTATCCCAGCTTGTCTCTCCTCACTCGCTGATACAACCCCTCCTCTTCCTGTCAGACCATTTCATTATGCTGTTGCTGAATATGCTGCAACCAAATGTGCCAAAGGAGTTGGTTTACTATAATATGAAAATTCAACCTCTTCCTGCAGAGGTCATAGGCAATAAACACCTGACAAGTGGGAGGGCTGACAGAGCTTCAAATTCTAATCTTCTCTTAGTACCCTGTTGGTTTGCGGTGTTACCAGGGTCAGCTCACTTTCCCCTCCCAGTGGTCACTTCAGGCCAGAAGAGTGTAGAGCATTTTATTTCCTTGCCTTTGCCTTCTTCCCTTCTCTGGCATCCAGATTTATTGATATTGACCTTTTGCTGAAATTAAGCGTGTGGATCCCTGAGCAGCGAGAGCAAAGTTTAAACCAATTAAAGAGCACTTCACCAATCAGCAAGCCAAGGCTAGAGCTGTCTCACATGTTGGCCTGGTGAAATTAAAATCATTTGCACTGTATCAAAACCTGTTCACAGGGCAAACGGTGCCTAAGTAATCTGATTAGGTGAGCCATTTAAAAAAAAGGAGCAAAATATCTCTTTGTGTCTCTCAACATTTTGATAGCAATGACAATAAAGACTCTGGGCACATGTAGTCCCCTCCATGGACCTATGCAGATATTCTAAAAATGATTCCTATATCACTATGTGAATGCAAAACAAATGTAATCACTTTGTCATGCAGTTTAAGTGTATGCATAATTGTTTCCAAGGGTGTTCTAAGTGATTTCTTACTCTCTCTGCTGCTATTCAAGGGTGTAATAATTTTTGTAATACAGTATGTATTTTTAAAGATATTTAATGTTTCACATAAAACACCTCGATGGCAAAGCCAGATAACAATGCTGTAAAAGACCTGATACAGTAATAGTGATATTTACCTTTTGTTTGGCAAAAGGAAGCTTTAGATTACTTGGTGCAGAAATTATTCTTGGAACACGCTAATGCTTTAAGATACTGCAGCAAGTAAAGTTGTGTCTTCTTGTCTAATGGTCAGGATGTAGATGAATTTAGTTCATAAACCTCATCCTTCCAAAAATAATACTGAATGTGAGATTTTGCTCATGTAGTGAATTATTTGTTTTTTCCTTTCCCATTAAGACATTAATTGCCTAATTTTTATGACTGCATTTGAAGAGTGATGCTGCTTTGAGTTAAGGACTTGACAACCCTGCTGTTGCATCAGACTATGCAAGACAGAGAGACAGAGGGAGGGTCTTTTTTTGATTGTTCATAGATGAATGCAAAACTGAGAAGTGGATGAGCGTTTCAACTCTCACCTACAGTCATGAGTTCAACCAATTATAGAAAAAAAATTAAAACAATTATTTCACCTTCTCACCTCTGTGTGTCAGTTTCATCAACAGTCTGTCACATAGAATACATAACACTCATAACAGCCATATGGGCTATAACTTACGCATGCTCAGGGTGCTGTGAGTGTGAGCTGACATGATACTGTAACACATGCCATGCTGCAGCACAACTGAAGAGTAGTTGCAAGCTTTATTAACCTGCTATTTTTTGTCAAGTAATCTCACAGTTCTTTTGTAATAAATACAATTTCGTCCTAATGATTGCTGCAATTCCTATGACAGGCAGTATTTGTGGGCATATTATACCCCTAGCCAATTATAACATTAAAGGCCAGCTCTAAAGAAGGCAGCAAAAGTGTCCTGTAAACGTGATGTGTATTCCTCAGGTGTGGCCATTTTGGGATGTGTGGCAGTTATGTTATAACAGTGCTCCAAGCTGCAGCAGCAGCAGTAGACACCACCTTTCACCTTCTCACTCTGTGGTTGCTGGCTGAGAGCCTAGCAGCCACTTTCCAAAATAATTCTGTTAGTTCCCATTTCACTGCTGTGACAGTCCTTGTTGTCTTTGAAAATGAGGCCAGACTCCTGTGTCCTTCATGCGTGTCAGTTCTTCTTCACACATCAATCTATTTTTTTTTTTAATGTCATTACCCCTGAGGTGTTTTAAAAGGCTTCTGCTTCTGTCTTATTATTCTAGATCCCTTTTCTAACGGCACTAGAACAGTTGGAGGGGACTGGTCATTGACATGTATTACCCTGTATGCTTTGTGCCTTCTGCTCATCGGCAAGTATACTATTGTGCCCCTTTTTGTGTCTGTTTCTATATAGGCCTGTTTGTTCATCTAGGTGTGGTTGAACGAGTTTGAACTTTCCTGTTCTGCTCTGAGGCCCAGCTGCTCCCCAGGTGATGCCTGTGTGTGTGTTCTGCATACAAACAAGCTTGTCAGTCTGAAAGACACGGTATATAGTTCAACACAGCGCCCTGCTACTGTCAGAATACAGAGGCACCTTTACCAGTGCAATGCAAACGGAGAAAAAGAACATGGGACTGTGCCTTAAGTGCATTTTGATTGCAAACGGGATCCTGGGGTTGTAGTCAAGTCTTTTTGAGGGCCAGCAGGGGTGTCCTGCTCAATAGTGCAACAGCAGTGGGCCAAGGTTCTGAATCCAACCACCTCTTGTCATCAGAATAGCATGGCCTGGTTTATATATGTGCATATTTATAGACATTTGAATTTATTCACGAGTTTATTTGTTCCCTAAAAGCTGACTTTTAGTGGTGGACCCGGACTATGACTAATCCACTGGAACTGGATGTCTTTAAACTCCAGTTTTATTTATTTTTATTTTTTATTCAAAAAGAATAAAACTTTTGTTGCATTCCAGCATGTTAATAGTTTGATGTTTGCTAAAAAGTCTATTGTAGGGGTGAGTCAATCCAATATTCACTATCAGTACTAGTCAAATACTGAAATCTAAAACTTGTTTGTTGTTCTTAGGCAGTAGATCTGTGGCCCTGAAAATACATGTAGAACCTGGTCCCTCCAAAGGAAACTACCTGAAAATGGTCCTTTGATTTTAACTATTGCCTCCACTGAACAAGGGGTGGTTGTTTCATTCTATCTATGTCTCTATATTGTAGTGGTTATTTACCACTGTACCTGCTGTGAACAAACATACTTTGAGGAACCTAAATTTGAATCTGACTGTATTGCTGTCAGCCTTTTTTAAACCTATACTAGCATCTTGCCCCTAGAGTTTTATCCAAAGAGTATGTCAGTCAAAGTTATGTATTAAGTTAATACACTACCACCGCAGACAACTGTGGCTGTGTTAGGGGGAACACAGAGATGGTGACATGTTGTATGATGTATTTATTGCTAACCACTACCTTTAAAAGGCAGAAGTCCTATATTATACATTCACTGTAGCTGCAGGTGCTCTGCTGCTTTGCCCATAGCTCTACTGAGTGTAGCTGCGGTGATATGGTATATATATAATGTTTATCTATCATAAACTAATGTGTACATTCATCATAACAACTGAAGCACAGGCATTACTATAGTCACAATTAACAGCATCATGCCAGTTGTAATCCCAGCTACTTCCAGTGAGTGTCATAGCCCAGTTACACAGTGTTGAGAGCTGGCTAGCTCTGTTAACTAACAGTATCCATCGAGCCCTAATGCTTTTGGATGCTCAGTAACCACAGCTGAGACCACAGGTGAGCCCACTTGCTCTGTGGCCACAGCCAGCAGCAGTCACAAGCTATAGAGGTTATCTTTCCATCATGGATCAGACGAATGCAAAAGTAGGTTGGTTTCACTTTATTTTTCCTAGATAGTTGCTATTTAGAACAGCTCAAACTATCGACTGACTGCAAGAAAGTTATAGGAGCTGGATATATTTTCTGATTTAGACCCAGGATACTTTTGCAACCTTTCCATTATTTTAAGAGGACACTGCTTATTTGATCTCAAAGCAGGAAGTAGGTCAAAGAGAAAAACAAAGGTGAAACTCTTTCCTCCAGTAGTGCACATCAAATAAAGCAGATCAAAGTCAATCATTAAAAACAGGAATTCATCTCTGAATTTTTTCCCCCCCCAATGTAATTGTCTATAGATCTGGCTCTGTCCGTGTGTCTATTTGTGTTTGTTTTGCTATCTCACTGACATTGACAAGGAAACATCAAACAGAAATACAGTGTTGCTGCTGTTTTCCCTGTCACATGAAAGTATTCACATCTATTAGTCTTACATCAGAAATCACTGTATCGCACTGTATTCCTTTTTTCTACCAGCATGTGTGTTGTTTTATACGACTGTCAAAATTCTTTTAATTCACCCTTGAAACCACTTCACTTTCATCACAAACTCATGCCGCTTGGTGTCTCTTGAAATCCTGTGCAAGGCTACAGAGCGATTCAGTTGGATATTCACAACCTTCTCATACAACATTGATTGACGCTGCATGGCTGCACAGGAGGCTCAGTACACATTCTGTATGCTTGGAGGTGGAGAGCTCCTGACCTTCTATTGACAGTTTTGATACTAGGTGTCACCTTGTAGATCAATTCCCCCTCCACAGTAGAAAACTGAATGCCACCCCACCTCTGGGGAGCTGGCGTACACAGTGTGTCAAAATTCCATATGGATGATGCGGAAGGTTAAAATCTAATCATTCCCCCAATGCTCCAAATAAATCCGCCTGCAAAGCATTATTCCAATCAAAAACATAATCTCCTAAATGTTTGTATTCATCAACCCTGTCACCTCTGCTAATCCGCGTCTTTGCTTACTTCTCATTGGCATCCTGAACCTAAATGCTGCTTTCCACATGAAGTCATGAATATTTAACATCGCTTCTGACTCATAGGAGAGCGATTTTCATGCCAGTACCTAACAAAAGATTTCCATTTTTTAACATGTAAATATGGCAGAGACAATTACAAAGCAACAACAAGAGGCTTTTATTCCATCAGTGATTCACAACCCTAATCCCTCCTCTCAGGCGGTTTGTCCTCCCACTGGTGGAGATTGAAAATGTGACATCGCTCAAGCTTATGGCCCAAACTGCCATATTCTATTCATACAGTATTTGTTTATTATTCTGTCCGACCTTTATTTTCCCTTGGCCCCATGACAAATCGTGTTTAATATGAAATGTCTTGACTGATATACAGCCCAGTGTGGATGAATATAATGAATACAGGGTATATTAAACCTTGCCTGGTTGTACATCCTTGTATAACATTTACTTTGAGGACAAATAAACAAAACTGCTCATTGTAAGGAAGAGAGTAATATTTCTAGTGCAAAATCAAACGGGTAGTTTCTGCGACTCTTGTAGAACTGACAGCAAGAAAGAAATCGAAAGCCCCAGAAAGTGCCTTTTCCAGGTAAAGGGGAAAGGTGAGCATCTGAGGCTAGGTTCAATCATCTGACCTCTGTTCACTGCCCTTGAGTAAAACTAAGCTCACTACACAAAAAACAGAACAAAAACAGAAAAGCCCTACAACATAAACTGGGGTCTACTAAATGAACAGCAGCTAAAGTAAACATAAAAGACCTCACAATTAAAACAGTAAAGCTAGTCTTATTAAACAAACAGGAGACAGGGATACATATTTAATCTAACACAAAAAATCTATGTCAAGTAAAAAAAAAAAAAAAGAAATTATTTACAAAACAAATCTAACCTTCAACCCAAATATAGCAAAATTTAAGTTTAATACAAATTCAATCAAAACTAGCAGACTTCCCTGTTGGACATACAATTGGTTTCTTCCACTTCCTAAATGTCTATATGACGCTTTCTCAATAGGTGCTCCATCTTTTGGCTTGGAAGAGGACTTGCCTGGAAATGGAGAACAGAAGAAAGGTAAAACAGATTAAGCAAACAAACATTAAGACAGAATGTTAACCAAAATGCATGTATTCAAATTAGATAACAAACTGCCAAATTAAAGCGAGTGCTGTGAGATATCCGAATACTACAGTTAGGTCCATAAATAATCACAAATATTTGGAATTTGTCTTCTGTACTCCATGACATTTATTTTGAAATGAAGCACCCAAGATGTAAGCACAGTCAAAACCTCCAGCTTTAATTTAACTGTTCAGGAACACCAGCCATTTTCCTCTACACACCTCTGTTAAAGGATCGTAAATATTGGAACACATGACTGAAAAGCAATTGCAAGTATGGCCTGTTCCCTCATTAGCCATTGACTAAGCAGATAAGAAGTGGTCCTGAGTGTTACATTTGCATTTGGCAGCTGTTCGCTGGAAAACTCAACACGAGGTTCCAAAAAGTGTCTATGCAATTGTAGGAAGTCATCAATAGCTTGAAAAAAATAAAACAAACTCATCATAGAGTTTGTTAATTAAATACATAGTTTAGGAAATGCACACCTTGCTGCTATGTTAGCTCTGTTTTGCCACACAGAAAATGTCTATTTGGCATTTGTCTGTACTTTGTCAGAGATTATCATGTAAAAGGAAACATATAATATGAATAGAATATGTGTTTACAGTTTGGAGCGTTTATACTGACCCAACAATATGTGACAGACATCAAGAGCAGTAATTACCTAAGGAATACTAATGGAAAGCTGCAATCTTAATTGTCAGTTTTGTTAATTTCTTAATTATTTCAGATCAGACTCCTTCTGGAATATGTGTGGTAATTTAATCTATTAGTTAGTCATTATGGTGATATCCACAATGAACCCTGATAGCAGAGCTTAGTAAATCAGTATTTACACTTTTTAGAGTTGGTAGAATTGGTGCATCAGTGTTTCAGTTTACGTTAAAGTTGACGAGGATGACAACGATGACAAATTGCATTTGTAACTTATCTGTTAAAAAAACGAAGGGGGGTGAATATAAATACAAAGGGCAAATTTTAAGGCACCCAAATTATGCATTTGAACTGAATGACTGAGCCAAAAGGATATGCTTTTTTCCCCATTTGCATTTTAATTAAACAGTTAATCAATGTGATCATGATTACAGCACTAACAAAAATTAAAAGTACTATAGTGAGTTGCAGGGTATCACATTTAATTTGTAGGGGATAAATCGTCCTTGTTGTATCCTCATTGAGACAATAGATTTTATTTGACATTTATTGACTTTTGTTTTTTTGCTTTATTTTGCTCTGGCAAATTCTACTGAAGGCAAGGTATTCATAAAGAAGAAAGACAGTGCCCTAAGATATGGTTGACCAGTATGATGCGGCATTCTCATTTTTTAGCTTTTATATTATGCAGTGTATCAACCCATAGTGACTGAATAATAGTACCATGCTGTGTCACTGCTACAGTGATATTACTCCTTCAGGCCCTGGAAATCTACTTTTTGTAAAATACCTTCATTTGTTTTCATGGACATACTTGAGCATGTACATAAAATGTAAATTTCATTGTATTTTTTAATACCAAATATTGGTACTATGGATCTTATTATTGCTAGTATCAGCAATCAATTAAACCTGCAGAGTATTGCATCTTTATTGCATATTGATACCATGACAGACTACAATAGCTCTTTTTAATCAGCTTAGTACTCAAACACTAGTAAACATTATGTGCTAATAGGGTGAGCAAGAGGCTTTTTTTTTTTTTTTTTTAAAGGACTTGCTAGCCCTCAATTAAACTAGTGCACTAGCTACATGAATCTGCTTTCTTCCGCCTTCTCTTTTAGGAAATATTTTATAATAAAACATTGTTCCTAAACTGCATTAGTCAGTCAGAATATATAAATATGGGTAAGAGGAAAATTTCTCCTTAAACTCACAAGCAGTACGTGAAGACCACAGTCATTTTATTCCCTGAATAGTCCAGTATTTTCCAATCCTGCAAGGCAATTCAGTAAACCTGAGCTGTGCATTGGGAGCCAGTGTACAGTCTCCCCCTTATTATATATTGTGGTCTAGCCCCTGACAGAGCTGTGTGCACAATTATTAGGCAAGTGGGTATTTTGACCATATAATTATTTCTAGGCATATTTCTTTCCTTAACTAAACTTATTATTAAAATAAAAAATTAAAATAGTTATTGGATTAATGCATATTAGGTCATGTGTATTTAATTAATGAGGGAGGGTGTGGCCTAATGAGATCAAAAGAAGAATGTAGATATTGGGGTGTGATTAGAGAACCATCAAATGTTTTGTTGCAAATGGTCAACAGGGTTGCAGGAAACATACTGAGAGAAAAAATAAGACACAAGTTAACTGGCAAAGATTTGAGAAGAATCAAACATAAAGCTACCAGGAACCTATTATCCTTCAGTGCTATCATATTCCAGAACAGCAACCTACCTGGGGAGCCCAGAAGTACAAGCTGTTCAGTGCTCAGAGACCTACCCATGGTAAGGAAGGCTGAAACCTGACCACCACTGAACAAGACACATAAGTTAAAACATCAAGACTTGACCTGAATCTGAAGACAAATTTTATAAAGGATTTATGAACTGATGAGATAAGAGTGAATCTTAACGGACCAGATAGATGGGCCCCTGGTTGGATCAGTAATGGGCACGGAGTTCCACTTCAACTCCGACTCCAGCAAGGTGGAGGTGGGCACAACAGACTTAGCCATTTA
Organism: Anabas testudineus; assembly: GCF_900324465.2. Lineage (NCBI taxonomy): Eukaryota > Metazoa > Chordata > Actinopteri > Anabantiformes > Anabantidae > Anabas > Anabas testudineus. The sequence continues at coordinate 19,025,758 of NC_046612.1, read as the reverse complement.
ATATCGAAACCTAGTTGACAGCTGAACATGATATAATATAGTGTGTAAAATATGTCAATTGGTCCTGTCTCATTCACATCGTAGGAGATAAATTAATCAGTTACTATCCATCTCATGATCTGTGAAATTCTGTTTCATTTGTTTGTAGATCCCTGGGCTGGCTCTACTGGGTCTTATCCCTCCTTGTACTGGTATGGGCTGGTATTATTAAAGAAAGGTGGAGGTGGGGTACTGGTATGGGCTCGTATTATTAAAGATGAGCTGGACCTATTCGGGTTGATGATGGACTCATACTCAAATCAAAAGACACTTTCTTCAAGCAGTGGTACAGGAAAAGGTCTGGTATGATTTTCATGCAGGACAATGCTACATCACAAGAATCAAAGTATTCCACTGTGTGCCTAGCTAGTAAAGGCCTTAAAGATGAAAGAATGATGACATGGCCCCCTTCCTCACAAGAACTAAACCGTTCTTAAACGGGGAATTGGATTGAATTTAACTAGGCAAACAGATAGATAAAAAGGCTTCAATTTGCTTGGGAGCATAAAGATCGGACTCTGGAGCAAAGGAAAAAAGTCATGTGGTCTGAGTAAAAACTTACCCTGTTCCAAAGTGATGTGGTTGACACATCATTTTGACATATGGATTGGCCACAAGAGTCCCATTGAGAATCTTTGGGATGTTCTGGAGAAGACTTTGCACAGCAGTCTGACTCTCCCATCATCAATACAAGAGCTTGGCAAAAAATTAATGTAACTCTGGACGTGAATAAATGTTGTGACATTGCAGAAGCTTATTGAAATTATGCAATGGTGAATGTGTGCTGTAATTAAAACTAAAGGTAGTCCAACAAAATATTAGTGTGTGATTTTATTTTATTTTTTTGGACAGGCAGTGTATCTTCAGACTGCTGTATTACTAGCGCTACAATAACAGGGTAATGAATGCCCTGCTACTACTTACTTACTTAACTAGAATTACTGCATTGCAGTTGTTTCCCTGTGCCAACCATTGAGTATGTAGTTTACACCCATGATAAGACTCTAATAATAATAATCTAGTCCAAGCAGGTATTTCTCAGCTCTCCTTGCTTGCTAGCTTTTTTCTTTCACTAAATTAACTCATGTGAGGTATTGCATATTAGTAACAATCGGCAAAGACAAGGGACAACATTTTAAGAAAATATTTCCATAACTATAACGGGAGACTTAGCCATTTAATATTGAAACCTAGTTGACAGCTGAGCATTATATAATATAGTGTGTAAAATATGTCAATTGGTCCTGTCTCATTCACATCGTAGGAGATAAATTAATCAGTCACTATCCATCTCATGATCTGTGAAATTCTGTTTCATTTGTTTGTAGATCCCTGGGCTGGCTCTACTGGGTCTTATCCCTCCTTGTTTCAGCAGCTGAGGAGAAAATTGTCAATGTCAATCAAGAGTGGGTCCCTTTCATCTCCAAACCAGGTGCCCTCTATCATGTCTACATGCACAACATAGTGCAGTGGTTCAGACTGCATCTTCCTTTTCCTTCGTTCAGTCAACACTTCAGAGCATCGTAGTTGAGCACTGACAAGGAAGAACATGATTTCCAAGGGAGTGGACAGCGAGCCGTCTAGAATGTGGTTCAGTTTTTCATTGTCTGAAGAGATTTGGCACATTGGGAATGATATTCCCTTTGCCCTTACTCTGAAACTGGACTCAGCGGAGTCCACCTTCTTTTCTTGCTCCTTCCTGCCTGAGACAGGATGCAGCTCAGACCAGACGCCATACAATGGAATAATCTAATTTTGGTATCTACTCCCCTACAGCCAATGGGTCAATTGCTGCAGGAGCACCCTAGCTTATCTTCTTGGGCCTTAGTGTGTTCTCTGGACAGGGGATGCCCTGCTCTACCTTCCAAGATTTGTGCTGTGAAAGTCACATCAGTGCGTCTATCTAGTGGCAGTGCACTGGTGACAGAATCACTTATCGAATTGTGGTGACCCATCCTGGTTCCAACAGCTCCCAGCAGTCTCCCCTCCTCCTGCCCCCCACCAGTCCCAGTGGCCTGGTGCCAAGCTACAGTGCTTGGCATAGGCTGCTAATCAGGTAGCCACATCCTGGTCCAACCTGCCTCCTGAACCTCTACCCAAATAGTGATGGGGCAGGAGGGGATATTTATGTGTTTGTGATGATGCTGTTGTTCTGTGCCACCACAAACTTTTGCAATAAAATGATAAACATTTCCTTAAAAGCAAACTTCCATTATCACAGTCCACCTCTGCTTATCTTATAGTGCTCTTAAGATGTCTTCTTCACAAAATGTGAAGGACAAAAAAAGCATAAACATTATGCTTCCAGCGATGGCTTTTGCTGTTGCCTGAGGGTTTAATGCTGTGGATGGTACAATGGCATTGTACTTCCAGTGAAATATGCCCTTTTCCAGTCCTGAATACTCAAATATTCAAGCTGGGACTTATATTTGCACTGAATGGTGTCATTAAATGCTGCAAGTCCTGAATCGCAGCATGTTCTTAACCACATAAAATCAAAGCACTGGGGATATGACAAAGTACTGAGATCAAAACATACAGAATTGAATCAGTTATTCAGCGACCTTTCATAGAACTATTCAACCTCACCTTCAGTAACAATTCTCTTTGTTGCCTCATTGCTTTACCAGTTTTTGTACCATTCCAAAAGGCACTGAATGTTTAATCTTTCAGTCTCATTTGGGACTGGCTAATAAGAGTTACAGCAGAACTGTATTAAAGCATCACTCTGATGCTGGTGGCATTTGATGGGGAACTGATGTGGAAATGTATTCTGTGAGCTGTCAAGTCCAGACAAACACAATAGCAAATATTTGTTTGACTTTGTTTAACCTTTCAGTTATTGCTCTTTGTTTTTAGGTCAGGAACCAGACACTGTAGATACTGTTTATGCTAGCTCTCTGCCCCAACAGTTAACAAATCCTCAGTTGACCCTGAAAGTCATTCTTGTAAATCTTGGAAAAAAATATGCCCCTGTACTGATGTCGTTTTCAGATTTAAATGAAATAACACTGAGAGAATTATTAGCCTACAATTTTTGATGCAGTCAGATGCTAAGAATTGTAATGTACGTAGTTTACTTTCATTAGGCCTTTTCATTGCAACGGCTCCAGCTGCTGACTGTGTTGATGCCTGCTATATAAGAGGACTAAAGTTAAACTTTTTTTATCTGACTAAAGTACAAAGAAAAAGTTTTCAGCAGTCTGCATGTGCTAAAACAGTGTGTCTTTGCCATGTCGAGAGCCAAAGAGGTCATTCTGTAGTTTATCTTCATTTCCCTAATGTTCAGTGTTTTATACCTTTTGTGATTTTGTTTTACAGTGTATATGAATGCAGTTCTAAACAGCACTCAAGAACACCACTCCATGCACCACTGCATTTGTGTATATGAACGCTGTCCCATAAAGCGCCTTTTAATGCCAGTTAACTCTGCAATGGATGAGTGGTTTTCTTGCTGTACAGGACAGCGGCCATATACACGCAAAGAAATAAACTAGAAAATAAACAGTGAGAAGAGCCACCCTGGTGACATCTGAGTGTAGAGTACAAAGTTCTCTCTATACTTCAAATATTGAAGTATTTTTCAATATTTGATTATATGATATATATTGTAGAATGGGGTGAGGAGCCACAGAGAATACATGCACTGGGTGTTGAGCTTCAATAAAACAATAGTTTTACCATTTCAAACAAATAAATTGATGTTTCACATTCAGACCTTCACCAATTTCAAATCTAAGTAATTCACAAAGAAATTTACCAATAGAAACTATTTACACTTAATGCTTTCTGCAGTGCACAGAGTTTCCAGCAGCACCTGTATGTATTTTTTCCACAAGATATTGATAACATTTATGGTTACAGAATTGAGAGAGAACGATCTGCTGTAGCAGATGCCATTTAGTGGCACAAATGAAGAACCACAGTAAAAGTGTCTAATTCCTGCACCAGAGTCAAACACTTTAAATGTCTACATCTGTAGGTTGGGGACTTCTTGTATTCTGCAACAAGGGTTAAATATTTCACTTGCACAACTGCAACAGTTCACAAACTATTAAAATGTGTATTTAGAACAGAAGATGATGTAACACAGTGGTTAATATGCCTTAACTTCTACTTTTTTGAATCTGTTGCAGGCATCTCTCTAAATTTCTTTCTATTGCCAAAAGACAATTAAGTTCATCAGTGAAAACACTGAAAATGTTTGTGCTTTTGTCAGAGAAAATTAAACAATCGCAGATTTTACTTATTATTATTTTATAAGCCCCACGTTTCCAGAAATAGGTTTTGTATACGTATACTTTTTACCTACAGGACCAGTGCTGACTGGGGGTGACTCTCATTTAATGACTTAAATTGAAGCATGTTATCTAAAAATGTGCCCATTATTTAATAGCTTAATTTTTTGTAATGGAATTCAAACTTTACGAAAACAAGTATGTAGTTCAGGTGTTGCAGGTTTTAAAATAGTCTAGAGTGCTCAGATGTGTCCCTCACACCCTGGCTGAAAACCATTCAGAGAAATTTGATTGAGAACAGCTAAGATTGAATAAGCTATAAAATACCATGAAGAAATGAAGAAATGTCTTCCACGTGGCAAACATCAATGTCAAAACTTTTTTTGCTTTTTTACAGGCGCTTGTGGTGTCAGAGGTTTCCTAAAAGAGCAGGATACTACTGATTTGACAGGTTTATGAAAAAATAAAAAGTCTTAGTAACTGTAAGCCTCAAGCTCTGTCTGCTGCAAGGGCCTCTGGGATAAATCTTGCAGTGGTTTCCAGATGGTGCATGACAGACCTCACAGCATTCAAGATCAATGGAGTTACATTTCTTGTATTAAACTGAAATCTGGATTTCAGGGTTATTTTGTTTTGTAGGAAGGTGGTGTTAGACACAGGGAAAACCAAAAGAAGAAATAAGAGTAGGAAACATATTTGGTGCATGCCAGTTAGCAACCCAAATACTGACAAAACTTCTGCTATTAATAATTTCCTAACACAACATACTGTAGCTCTATTTACAGGAGATTTCATGTGGTAAACTTCATAAACCATATTGAAGCAAGATAGCATATGCCGTTGATGCACAGGGTCTTAAAGCAGCAATACATTTTAATTATGCAAGTTTCAGCCATTGCCTTAACATAATGTTGCTTTTGCGAAGAGACAGATATTTACCTCAAGAATTGGGTGAATCCCACAACAGTTCTAAAACAGAGTGAATATCAGCCCAACAGTACAGATACCCGCCAGTGAGATACAACTTAACAGTGAGACGGCTCTGTAACTCATGAGCCTCCTTCATGAAATCAAACAAAACATTTAACTTCTCTGTGGAAAATCACCATAATCAAAAGTGTTTATATTTTAATTAAAACATTTGGAAAGAGCTACTCCAGGACCTTAATTTTAGTGTCCTTCAAAACATTTTAACACATCCAACTTGGTTGTACAGGTATGCTTTGGATCAATATCTTGCTGGAGGACCCAGTGATGACCTTAAGCTATACCGTCTTATTTACATAGTCCTTCAAAATGTCAACATAATCTGCTTTTTTCATCCCATGCACGCAAACAAGGTTCCCTATGAACAGCCCCACAACCTTATTCTCCCACCGCCATGATTACCTATGTGATAGGTCCTCTTCATGTCCTTCACCAAACAAAAGCAGCATTCATGTGCCCAAACAACTCAGGAGTGGTCTTATCAAAGCAAAGGTCAGACCTCATGCTTCAATTGTTCATGGGTAAACTTCAGTCTGGCTTGTACTGGTGTGCGAGCAATGGAGTTCTTCTTGGACAATGACCATGCTGAAGCTCACCATGTTGAAAAGCCCTCACAGCTGTTTCTCTGGTAACATTAAGTCCAGAAGAGGTGAGTTCAGCTACAGTCTTCTTGGCAGAGATCTGGGGATTGTTGTGCACATCTCCAACTCTTTTACTTTACAAGGTTTGAGAAATCTTGCACTTTTGCCATGCCCAAAGTATTTCTCCATACTTTGCAATTATTTAATCTACAGCTGTCCTAGAAACTATGTAACACTTGGAAGTGGCATTATTGCTTCCCCCGCTAAGGTGAGCATCTAGTTCCTGACGTAAAGTTTAATGCCGATTAATGCTCATAGATAGATTAAGAACTGATTGACTGGTCAGAAATCCGGGACTGCTGTCATTCCTCTTTTTATCTGTGATTAGAACTGGAGGTGGTTTCTGAATACAAATACCTGGGAGTCTACTTAGACAGCAAACCGGACTGGGCATCAAACTCAACTGTGGTCTACAAAAAAGACCAGAGCCAGCTGTATTTTCTGCAGAGGCAGCACTATGCTGTGGATGTTCTGAGTCTGTGGTGGCCAGTGTCATCTTCTATATTGTGGTTTGCTTGGGCAGCAAAAGGAAAGTGTCACACACTAACGGGGTGGACAAACTAATCAGGAGGGCTGGCTCTGCTCTGGGCTTGGAGCTGGACCCTCTGCACATTGTGGGTGAGAGAATGGATGTTGTCTAAATTCATCTTAGTCCTGGACAGTCCCTCCCACCACACAGTTTGCTGCGTGGACAGAGGAGCACATTGCACCAAATACCCTTTGGTCATACTGAGATTGTTTTATTGGTGTTACTTGTTGTGTTGGCGTGGCTCTTCTCTGATAATGTTTTATTCCTTTCCTTTTTTACTGACCAGCTGTAATGAGGCAATACAATTTCCCGCTGGGATTAATAAAGTTTTGTGAATTTTGAATCTTTGTCTTTATTACCATTACCTCTGTCAGTTGGTACTGTGAAGTATCTGGATGTAAACCTCTCCCCTTCAAAAAATCTTTCATGTAAAGTTGACAACAGAAATCTTCCAAACCACCAATTTTGCAACATCCCACAGTACAGACACACAGTTTCTCTGTGGTCAACTGTGCAGCGCACACTTGGGGCATGCATAAAAGTTCCAGTACTAATTCATCTGGTTACACAAACACTAACATTTCACTTAATAAATGTTTGATGTTCTGATCTTGTGTTGCATTAGTTTAGCTTAGCCACACTTTTTATACTGTAGTGAGATATTTTATAAATATCTCTTATGCTATAAAGAACAGAAAAAGAGGTCTGCAGTCAGTTGCTTTCCTTTTTTCATTTGCCTTTCTTAACTCTCACACACAGTCACACATGTTGAAGCTAAATGTTCTTAGAAACCTTTGATATAAGTTTTCCATGGTATATAAGACGTTTATGCAAATACGGATGAATGGCTGGTGCAAAATTTGGCTCAAGGCAGTGATAGCGCCATGTGACCCTTCTGTTGCTCTGAGGATAGCTTAAAGGGCCCACACAGAGTGGGTTGTACTGAGCCCTTCTCCTGATGTAAATGTGCAAAGCATACTGAATGCATTACATATTTATGTTATTCCTTAGGATGCATTATGTCAGTGTGATTTTATAGCCTTACTAGCACTATGCTGTGAATGACCATGTAGGCCTGTCTGTTGATTGGTCCACCACTTCAGTCCAGGTTGAAATATTTAAACAAGTACTGGATGGATCACGTTGACATTTTCTAGGTAGAGCATATTCCTGGTCCCTAGAGGTTGAAGCCTACAGCACTTAAGCGGTCACTTCAGAATTACTTACTGGAAAAGACGCTAAGCTGTTTCTGCAACATAGGAAGCAATTGACAATAGCTGTGTTTTGAATTATAATGATTTCTTCTCTTTGAAAACCCAACTAATGCTTTTCTACTGGAATATTGATCTTTTATTTATAATGAATTAGCTTACATGGATTTTTTCTGTTACCAGATAGAAGAAATGCTGAGCTAATAATTTTGCTATTGCCAAGCACTGTTAGGGTTTTTTGTTATAACCATATTTTGGTTTGCTGCTACATTTCCGTGGCTGCTGTGGGCTGCAGCTGTACACAAGGGAGAGTGAGCAGTTCTGCCTTGATTGCTGCATTGAAACAGAGACTGCATTGCCTTAGGTAAGGAAGCATGCCGGTCAATTTGCATTTCCTCAATATGCTTTGCTTAAGTATGCACAGATGTGTGAAAAGCATGACTATGACTAATAGAATGACTATTTGAATACCTGCTCTGACAGCTAAAATCTCACTTTAAACAATAAACTCTCTGCACACATCAGGTGCAACTCGTCATATTTTGAACAGAGCTAAACCAAGTGTTTTGTCTTGATATCGTGCCCTATTTCTCTTGTCAGATCATAGGATTGAAAGGTTGTCACATGACTGATAAAATAATTTTCCATATGTGATATAAACATACATTGCCTTTGCTGGAGTTTGATCGGTTTAGGAGTCTAAAGCTTTTTAAAGTCTTCTAAGTACTGTATGCTTAGTTTGCAGATCTGATATGTGACCCAGTTACAACTGCAGGATTTACAGTACAGTAGGTTTTAATGCATCATAAATGAGTACAAAAGGGTGGGCTGTTTACTATTTACTGCCCATAAAACACGTAATCTGAATATTCTCAGGAGTAACATGCTATTTAAATGAAATTGTTTCACAAAAACTTTCATTGTGGTAAACTCTCTTTCTTAATTGTCCATTTTCTTGTTTGATTCTTAAAGTTGTGTCTCATAATGCCAGGTCTTCTAACACTGATCATTTCCAAGGCATTTAAGATGCAAAGCTCTGCTAACACCTTTCAGGGGTAAAATGAAAAGAGATTGTAATGGAGTCTGTCCGGTTCCCCAGGGACAGTAAATCTATGCATGGCATACTTGTCTGAAACTCCTTTTGAATACAATTGCAGTGTTTAGAATAGCTTTTTTTCTTATTTTCGTTGCCATGGTTGCCTGTGCAGATGCAGCTGCCTCTTACAGACCAAATAATTCAGTGCTTTGTTGTATTACTTGCCTTCAGCAGTAAAAAAAAAAAAAGCTACATTTGTCAAAGTCTTCTGAATTTCTCCTGGAGATGGATTATCAACATTACAGACATAGCCACCAAGTTGGATGGGATAGCCTGCTAATGATCTGTCAGCTGTCCAGTAAGACTCATGGTGGTGGACTGTTTTTTTATGTCATCAAGAAATGGTACAGTGTGGTTGCGTCCAAACATTGCTCTCCTTTGTTGAAAGTTATTACGGGGGGGTGGGGGGGGGGCTATGCGACATCGCATCAATGTAATCATTTGTATCGACTGTGTAAATATGTCATTTGGCATGGAATATGTCTGTGCGTCACAATGTTTACATTCATCCCGAATTATGACAACTCCCACTCCCCAGCATGCCGAAAATGTATCTTTATCCCACAATGCTCAAAACATGTGGTTCTTTAGAGAAACCTAATAAAATGGTGCTCTGTGCTTTGTAAATCTGAAAATGACCTAACATTACAACTGCAGCATAACTGCTATACACAAGCATCTCACAGCAAAACATCCTGGAACTCTCCAACTTCAAAGTGATGAGATAACTCAGTATTTATAATACAATAAGGCAGTTTTGCCTCATTGTTGGTTGGTATCAGTGCCTGAGAGTAGGTATATGTGTAGTTCTGTATATATATGTGTGTATTCTGTATGTTTCAGATATGAACTTAATCAAAGGCTCACTAGCAGATGCTAACGACTAGTATCCCACTGCTTTCTAGCACTATAGCAAGTTGCAACAGTTTTTTAGGCACATGCAGCCTCATAACACTAAAAATGTTGGTTTGCCTTTAATGTTGCTCTACATCGGAATATTTTGCAGATATATTTATAATATTAATAATGAAAATATTTTGCATGCCAGGTAACAATGACTGTTGGCCTGATTGTGTTCTTCTACACTTTTAGGGAGATATGAATGTTATATTTCATGGCAATCCATTAACTGGTGAGACCTTTTCTAAAAAATAAATAAATAAATGAATCTTGGTGGTTCATTGTCTTGAAACCGTTCATATTTTGTAGTTTTTCTACATCACAACCTAAGATTACTATTTAAATGCCATTTTAGCTCTTATGTCCATGTCCTCCAAAGGACTTATTAGTCAGAGACCCCCACCGACACCCAATTATCTCATAAATGGAGTTCCTATTGAAGTATTGAGGTATGTGAGGAGTTAATTAGGAAAGTGTCTATATGTAAGATGTTCTAACCCAAAGCTGTCAACCAAACCATGATGCCATCCACTGGGCTTTTCACCTCATCCCCAGAGGTCTGGCCCATCATGTTGTCTCTCTCACACCAATGAAATTCTAAACTCTGCTCAACTCTAAATCCATTGCTGCCCCTTCTGCTGCTCAAGTAAGCCTTACTATCCTAATACCAATACCAGTGATTTATTGAAAATCTCTCCAATTACACCAGGGGTTTGAATTTCATGGGTTACAAGGGTCTCTCTCCCCAATACCTATACAGTAACCCTAAAGAAACTGAGAAACAGGCCAAACAAGCCTTTAAACCTTTGAATGGTATTAGTAATTGCACATCTCAGTGAAAATTAAAATAATAATAAAATCAATTAAGTGGATTTTTTGCTTCGCACTTGCATGTATAAAAACTGCAGTGGTATACCCAACATCCAAGTAAATTAGTAGTAATGAGTATATTTATTGATTTTCGTGTAGTACCCCTGTTGACCTCTCATCAGTTTTCATTACACCTTATCTCAAATCATAGCTGATACACCATGCATATTCTTTTACATTCCCAAGCATGACTTGAAAAAAAGCACACATATCTCCACTGTATGTTTCCTATATACTAATTCAAGAGTTAATTCATTTAGTTACATGTTTAAGCTTTACTACTACACAGACAAATACAAAAATCAGAAGATAGTGTACAATGGACACAGGTGGTATGCAGTGCTATGAATGGTAATGATAGAAAGACACAGGTAATAATTATGATAGTGGTCAAGAGTTGGATGTGATGATGACAGAAATAGTTAGAGTGCAATTGACAGTAAAAGTGATTCATTTTTACTGGAAGAAAGTACAACCTAAAAAAAGGAAGGCTGTGTAAAATCTACATAAAAAAGAATGCAATGATCTGCAAATCTCCTAAACCAATATTTTATTCACAGTGGAACAAAGAAACATATGTTTAAACTGAGAATATGCGCCATTTTCATAAAAAAAAAAAAAAAAGGTAATATTGAAATTGATGGCAACAACACATTTAAAATTTGGGACAGCGCTGTGTTTACCACACTGTAGCATCCCCTCTTCTTCTACCTAGAATCTGAAAGCTTAAGAAACCAGTTGCTGGAGTTTCTTAGGATCTTAAGGTGATATTCTTTTTTTCTTTAGTTAATTAGTTAATTTCCTTAATTTCATCACGTTCTACTGTGGGTAAAATATGGGTTTATGAGATTTGCAAATCATTACATTTTAGTTATACGATTTTCCGAACAGATCCAGCTCACCTGATTGATTTGTCCAACCTGTTTGTATTCAGCTTTATACAGACATTGAAGTCCAGCTTTGGACTTTTTTGCAAAGCATTATCACATTTCTCCTCCAGTTTATTGTCCAAGGGGACTGTAATATACAACCTCCACCTCTTCACCTTGGATGTATAGAGGAGTGATGAGAGTTTTGGATTTCCTAGTGATCACCATCAGCCTTGTTAGATGTTTTTTTCGATTGTTTTACTGATTCTGAGATGATTAAGCCCTCAGCAGTCAACAAGATGTTTACCACTGTCTGGTACTCTGAAATGTGTCCACCCTGAAAACATCCTACAATAGCAGAGTTGTGAGAGAACTATTGAAGATGGCTGAACTCTGAGTTGTACATACCAATCTTTGTCACTGGTGGAATAACAGGCTATGAAGGAATAGTGATGAAAGGATTTCGAGATAAGACCTAATTTTAATACTGTTTTGACCTTTTGATTGTGAGGACACAATCAATTGGTACAGAAAGTGTAACATTAGGGAATATAAGCTTGGGAGTGGAATGTTTCTCTCACCTTTACATACCTGTATATACAATCATCAGTACACTGTATGCTCCATCTTTGTCTCAATAGGTTCAAAAACTATGGAAAACAGAAGCTGTAATTGTCATTCTTTAAGCAATATTGTTTTTAAAAAGTTAGCAAGGTTTGTGTTGCAATTCCTGTGTGACTCAGGATTCAGGAATTCATTCACACAATCTCATACAAAAAGAAGATTTAATAGAACAAAACCAATAACACAAACAGATTTCTAAAGTTGTATGACCATTGAACAATTAACCATTAACAAAGTTTAATTAGACCATATCTGGGTGTTTATGTAGTATTCCCTATGAAAAACATACCCATAGCCTTTAGTCGTCAAAGACACAACAGTGTTGATATTCTTTAACCAGAGTACATCAGACCTGCACAGGCCCATCAAAGTGCTACACATTTTTCATTTATAATAGACAGGGAATCAAAGAACCCACCCTTCAAATTCAGGGCCAGCTACACATTGTCTTCTGTTGCCCCCACCTCACTATCTGTGTGCCTTTCATCCCATCCTCTTGGAGAGGGACAGCCGATTCTCTTTCTTCTGCTCCTCGGCCTCTCTGTTTGATCTCTGTAATTCAGCTAATGAGGCTGGGCCTCTGGCAGGCAGCTGGCATACACACTAAAGGCAGCAGCACTGAGATGTGCCCCTAGATCTTAGTTAGCCTCATAGCGCCACCCCTTCTTACTCAGCAGCCAACTCCGAAAAATCCACGACCCCATTGAACAAGGTGGAAGAATCACAATTATCTGCTGTCGGAAAATCGGCAGAATTTAGAATTAATGGAATCTTGGTCAGCTTGATGTGGGCAGTAAAACTATGTCAAGGTAAAAATAATGTCACTCTTAGTTTTATATGGTTAGAGAATGCAATGATCAATCCTGTTTTGCATGATGAAGTAGTGCTCTAGTATTCTCTTGTAAAGAATAATTTCATTACATTGAAATTTTCAGTACAGACCCATTGGTCACATCCCTGTCATCAAGTGTAAACTGTTATTGGTAATGTCCCCATCAATTCAACTTTTAAACATATCATCCATTCCCTGAAAAATGTCAATATGTATACGTCAGGTTATTTGTAGTGTGGAATATGAAAAATGCCAGACAGCTTTGACTCTGAAGTGCTGGTGGGGGGCTAGGGAACATCTGAGTCAGCAGACTGAGGCTAGTGCAAACCTCAAAAATGCTAATCTTTGATTTCCTCCAGATTAGTGGGACTCCAGCTGAGCTGTAGATACAGAAACACAAGTAGCTGGTGGCAATCCTGCTTTCATCTCCTAAGACTCTGAAAGATAAACTGATACTCTATGCCCTTATTGTTGGTTTTCAGAAGAGAATCACAGTCCATGCTGATGTCATGGAAAAAGCCTGTTTTCTTTCCAGTTAATCCCCCAATATTTTCATGTAGGTGTTGTCTAGCTCTAGAATAGAGATTGATGGTGTCTGATGGAAGCACACATGCAATCTACAATGTGATTTAACATTGAGAAATCTTGCTGGCACCCAGTGTCCTAACGGCACCCCCTATATAAATAATTGCAACAGTGTCACTAACAATGATGGAAATACAGTAAACAGCTTATCCATGACTGGGTGGAGAATGGCATGCTTATTGTGAGTGCTATTAATGCCATGACTGTTTGGTGTGGTAGCTGTCTGACCTGAGGTTTGATGACTCGGAGTGAAAGCTTCCAGCGTATTTGGAGCCCGAGTATAGGAGCCCTGACTGCTCTGTGCCCCGCTCGATTGCGACGTCCCAGAGAAAAGCACAGATGGCATGAAAGAAAGCCTGCGCTGTAGAGAAAAACCCAAGGCACCCACCCCGCGGGCTCACAGGGTGTCATCACGGTGGAACAAACTCAATATTCACACCACTAGGATCCAACTCTGCCACAACTCGGGGCTTTTTCAGAACACAAATTATAGCACTCTTTGCTTCACTTTCTCTGCTATAAATATTCACACCAAGGAAAACAGGGAATTAGTGTATGGACAGACGAAGAAGTACAACCAGTCCTCGGTGTGATCACGATGTTCTCACATGAGTTCTCTAAGAGGTGCCAGTTTTGTTAATAAAATACTTAATTTGTTCAATAAGACTTAACGCGGTTGTCTATATTTATGTATTTATTCATGTGAGAAATCTTTGCGTCAGAGCCCTCAGCTCAAATGTCATCAAACGCAGTCAATTTACAATGCAGTCAAGTGCTTGTTCACTGCTCATTGAAAGTTTTTCTTTTTTCCAATGGTTTAAATTGAAATCCAGCAACAGTATGGTTCAGTATGTGTGCCCAAAGAACTTTAGTATAAAATCAACTGTGGTAATTAAGGAACTTAGATATAGTTTATGTGGATAAAATAAATGTATTTTGCATAGTGACCACACTACTCAAATTTTGTTGGTGCCTGTACAAAGCCAAATGCTGTCATCTGAAGTGTTTCATTCAAACAAGGTCGCAGCACTAATTTAAAACCTCTTTAAAACTAACTAACCTCAAAACAGCTGGGGATTTGTGACTATATTGCAAAAGCAAAATCTTAATTAAGACTTTTGGCCGGACCGGCTGCATGCATGGATGGTAAACCATTTGGCTTTGCTTATTATATGCAAACTGTTTTGGAGATATAGGACATGGGAGAGACAGACCTAACAGATGAGCAAGAGAGATAAAGTAGCCTAATAGGGTCATTATAATAACCAGCACAGTGCTCCAACTATTCCCTGAATCTTCCACTTGTTTTACCTGTCTGTGTTTTAGGGCCTTGCACAGCACAGGGCACAGGTGGGAGGTGTTATACATAGAGTAACACATAGATAAAGCAGTTGATGCTGCACTGAGAGCAGGCATCTCCAAACCACATCTGTTTTTTGTTTTTTTTTGTCGTTCTTTTAACTTCAGTGATTTTATTATCAACAGTAGACTAAATTCAATAGCAATTTGCTGCTGCTTGATGTTTACTCATAAAGAATTAAGGAATTTGTGCTTATTGTGTTTAATCAAACACTCCCCATTTAATATACGTGTTGGCCAAAATTTAAGACGGATGTTGTTAAAACACTGTTGCAGTTATTTAATATGGCTTCAGTCAACAGATTTTACTGTATTTGCTGTAACAATCAAGCAGTAATGCAACTTATACATCACCCATGTTAATAACTGATGCTGTCTGAGTGATTATGCCAGATGAGTGATTAATTGTGCATGGCTCATGGCTGATACAGAACAGTCAAAAACTTTGGCACGTGCTTGTTAGCCGGGGGAGCCGTCCACACTGCTGCTGGTTGACGTGCAATTACCAGCAGAAGCAGGAGAAGCTCAGTGAACATTCAATTCCATTTTGTAGCTGCTACTCTCCTAATCCAGCAAAGTGAGCATCATACTGATTGCATTAGATTGTGCATGTCTACATACTGCAAGAAGCTGGTAATCCTTTTTTTTTCTACCCAGAGAAAATGTGTTCCTCACAGTATACTGTATTTAATCAAACCAACTACAACAGGCAGCTTTTTTTTTTTTTCATTTTATTTTTTTATTGTAGTTGAGTCCTCATGCTAACGGCAGCGTCAGTTGATCAGTTCGCGTTTGTTCCAGGTTGAAATATCTCAACTATTAAAATTTTGCATTTGCCCTGAAATGTTGTAAAATAATTAATGGTCTCATGGACAGAAGAATGATCCTGAATAGTTTAGTGATCACACATTCACTTATCTTATGAAATCACAAAATTTGGTAAAACTGTTATGGTTCCTGGTTGATTTTATTCAATTAGCAATTAGCAGTAATCAGTAAATGTTAGCATGTTACCACGCTAAGATGAGATGATTTACTCAGTAATCAGTATGCATGCATTATTATGTTAACATGCTGATGTTTTTGCTGTCAACTCTCAGTTTTAGCATTTTCAGTGTTGTCACAAATCACATTTTTTAATTGGGTCATGTTGTTCTTTCACACTAGATTGTACAGGAGGACTTATCCTTGTACCCTTGCATAAGTGTTTCTCTACAAAAATGTCACTGATGTTATCTGTATGTCAGTACATTTATCACGCTCAGTGCTGACAGTGTCTTTAATGCAAATTCTCAAATGTAATAAATTTAACTTTGAGGCATTTGAGGTGGAAGCAGAGGCAATAGTTGTGGGCATGATGGTGTGAGAGCCAAACATACATGGCCCCACAATAATGAGTTGGAGTAGGCCATCAGTGGGTGTGGCATGAAAGTGCTGAGCAGGGAAAGTGAGGGTGAGCCCCACAGGACTCATTTGAGAGGAGCATAGTGTTGAGAACAGCTCAGAGGCCACACAAAAAATCACAATTACACATAATTACAGCCTGGAAACAGTGGGCAAAGGGGCTCTTTATCTGCCTATATTGGCTCCACTGTGTCTCTAATTGCTACTCTCATACTTGTGGGTATTGCTTTCTGTGGCGGTTCCACATACTGTTGAGACATGAGCAAGGCACACCTTCAGGAATACTCTGAGAAATTAAACAGCTTTGCGTTTCTTTTTTTTTTTTTTTTTTTTTTGCCAACTAAACTAAAAATTATAGGTTTTACTTATCTGTCACATTTGTACAAGAGGCATATTCTGTAAAAAATGACCAGCTGCAACATTATAGAACCATCACTGGCTTATTTTGAGATCTGTTATGTGATTTATTTTGTTAGGTCCAGAATACAGCAGTTTGTACCCACACATCCTTGGCAAAGGCTTTGATTTTGCTACCATTCACACTAAGTGTCCATCTACACGCCTCCAAACGTAAGTTTTTAGTCATTTGGAAAATTTAGATGATCAGAAATACAGTGTAGACTTGTGTAAATCATTGTCATAGCTGCTTTTTAATGGAATATCCACATAGGTGTACAGAGGCCCATTAGCAAATATTATTTCTGTAGCACATTGTAGCGCATTTTGTTTGCTAATGCAAATGCACCAATTTAAAATGCTAATTGATTATTAGAAAGCCCTTATGCAATTATATTTGCACAGCTGAAAAAGATTGCACTGGAAACACGAACATTTCTAGGTGATCTGAAACTTCTGAGTGGCAGCTTGTGTCAAACTTGTTCAGATAATTTGTAAATGAATCTGAGCGGCTAAGTGGAGATCATTAGGTAATGATCAGTTATGTGATTGTTGTGGCAATCATCTCAGTGTTTTGCAGCTACTCTTTGAGTAAAGAAGGATGTCTTAATGAACCAAAGCAGAAACTGTGAGTCATTCATGAAAGTTGTACAGGTTTTCAGGTTATCGTTTTTTATTTTAGCAAACTATAAGAGGACATGTTTTATCTGATACTGGCCAATCAAAAACGTCCAAAAACAAATGCTATTATTTAGTTTAGAGTGTGTTGGATGATGGATGATAATCTTCCACTCTACAGTAGTTTGGTTTACTTTCTGTCTCCCTTTTAACTGAAGCCTACAACATACTGGTCATAAATTATAGTGGTAATTAATTAGTGGTAATTAACTTCTCTAGACCAGTGTTAATCACCTTGTTTCCACAAGTCTCATGCGCCTTGCCAATCTGTAATTGGCAGCTCACATATGTAGCAACAACAACTATATTATAATGTTAGTGCACATAAAAAACTAAAAACAGCATCACCACTCATGTACAAGAGGACAGTACAGCCTAGAAATCGAGGGCCTACCCTAACTCACTGCCTATCACATCAGCAAAAGGGCCGCTGGGCAGAAAACCTGCTGGCAGAATTAGAACAGTTTGGGTTAATGCTGGACGGGGGACTGTTAGAAAAACTACAGGGGGTCAGATTCAAACTGCAGGAAACAAGAACATCAACACTTTTTTTTTTTTTTTTGGCCTCCACAGATGTTGGTTGTTTTGATATGAAACCACAATTGCCCCAGTTTTGTTTATCGTTTTATTCAAATAATTTCTAAATTATGTTGCAACAATGCGTCTTAATGACAAAGCTTAATCAGCTTTGATTCTGATTATTAATTGATTTTTTTTTTTTCTCACACAATCAAAACCTTAAGTTAGTACTTGGTTAATGTTAACAAAAAAGTCTCTCTAGTCTTTGTTACTTTCCTTAACTCTGTCCAGTCTACTTTTAAAGGGGATGCATCAACTCACCAAACTACAGTTTACTGCAGTGTAAGGATGTCATTATTTCTGCACTGGAAAACAAAAGAAAACACTTGTAATGTAAACCAGGAACATAAAGTCACCACTTCTTCATGTCTGTTGTTCACACTACTGTATGTTTGCTGCCTGAGAAGATGTTTTTAGTCACAGCATGTCAGATACTTTATGCTGGTCTGCTCATTCTTTTTAATACACCTGGTTCCTAGGAATAAGGAGTGCTATCTTTCAGTATGACACAGCACTAACAGAACTTACACTATAGTTAACAGATCTCTAACATTTACACAATTAAATAACTTACTGCTGTATTATACTGCCGTACCTACGTTTGAAAGATCTATTCAAGCCCCACTAGAGTCACTTGATAAACTGTAACTCTTTGTGACATCTGTGTGTGCCTTACTGTTGATGTACTTTCTTTACCTACTCTATTTATGTCTGACTTATTGCTTTTCTTATTTATCAGATTTTTTTTCTTTTGGTCTCGCTTTGTCATTGTTTTCCCTGTGTCTAATGTTACCCTGACCCATTTGCTCCCTTCACAGCAAAATCCAATATTTGTAGATAACACTCTCTGCCTCAGCCTGTGTAAATATGTTTTCAAAATCCCAATGATGTGTTTTTCTTTCTCTCTGTGCAAATGGAAGCCTTGTAATTAGATTGATTATTTTAATGCATTTAAACAGAATTACCCCCCCCCCCTGAAAAAGAAACCCAAATTTGGATCTCTTGAGCTATAATATATTTGTGAGCTATGGATGCAGACCTTAGAGACTCTATTTCTATTGAATGCAGACTTAACAATATGCATGCAGCCCTGTTAAATGAATAATGTGCGCGCCTTTAGTCTTCATTCCTCTTCTGATCTAAGGCATTAATGAATTAATTCCATCTGTCACTAGATGGAAGAAAATGTAGATCTTCAATCCCTTTGCATATCAGTCTAATTGGCTTCAGTCATCAAACAACTCTTGGTATCACAATCTTTATCAGATGGATAGTCTGGTCCCCTCATTTAATAACCCTCTGTCAGATCCTAAATCGACATCTCTCCACACCGCTGTACATTTGCATCTAAACAATAAACAGATGTCCACTGTGCCCGAATACTGTAATCATCATAACCCCACACAAGCGCTGTAGACTTTGTTTTGCATTCACATGACATGGTTAATAATATCAATAATATGACTTTGAAACCATGACCATATGTTTCTGGACACTGAACCTTGAAGCCTTGGCGCCTAAAGGAAGTTGCCTGTACAAAAGAATTTCACAAAACAGATTAATTTGGTATCAGTTAATTTTATTGTTAGTATTATTATTATTATTATATGTTGTTTGTCCCTGTCCTCACATACGACCATAGAAGCGTTTGTTGAAAGAACAGCACCATTACAACAGGCGTCTGTTGTAACTGAAATCCTTTTTGTCCTAAGCAACAGAAGATGCCATCTTAGATAAGGCCAGAGTGGGAGAAGTATCTACCAGCTTCTGATTGACTGAACACCTGATCCAGGTAATCACCAGAAAGTAGGTCAGGCATAATTGGAAACCAAGCAAGTCAGTGTCCCTCAAGCACCAAGGTTTCCTGATGTAAATTGTGACAGATAAGCCAAGGCTAATTCACAGTGTCTGCCCTAATTTTATTTTTAATGTTTTACTAATAGAGTATAATTCAATGTTATTTTTAGTGTCAGTAATATCATTTCTGGTTGTGGGCTTCAGTCTGAGCTGGGATACATATTGTGCTTGATCCTGCAGTGAGTTTCCCCATTGTCTTATTGTTCAGTACTCAAGTGAGGGGGTGCGGAGGGATAGAGAACTCTAATATTCCGCTTCATGGTTATGGAAAGACTAGGCTACTTCTCACGGTTTGGCGGTCATTAATTGCATCAGGGAAAACTATGCGATGTACATTTTGCTCCCTGACTCCAACTCATCGAGCATAATGTATATATTAGTGTAGGCAGATGAAAGTCAGTGCAGCTACAGCTGTCAGCATTACTGCAACATTTGAAACACTGGAGCAGGTGATCCCCACAGGTACAGAGCTGCACGCTTTATTGCGTAGCCTCTCTATCTTACACATGAAACCTGGATGGTTTCTTGTATACAGCACTTGTGTCAGGTCCTCACTGGAATGAAGCATGATCTACAGTATACAATAGGGTGCTTGGTGATCACAGTACTAATATCACTTTACAGTAAGAAACCAAAATGAACATTGATGTGATTGATGTATTATGATCATGCAATCATGTCATGGTATATCAAGGTGATCTGGCCTCAGTTGCTGACCTGCATATACAGTACATACTTCTTTACGATGCTATACTATAGTACTGTGTAGTACAGTGATAGAGTGCAGGAAGGTAGGAGGTTGGGGTGGATGCGTCAACAAAACTACGGACTTTAACATGGGACCAGCATTTAAATAAAGAGCCTGCAGCTTTTCAATCTTGGCAGAACTTACTATATTTTCCCTCATTTGAAATGTCCAACTCCCTATGCACTGCAGTCCTTGTCAGTGCTTATGCTGGCCTGAAGAGAGTGTAGACAGCCATCTGCTACCTCTGTGACACAGTGTTAACAGTCACTTCTTTTAGCCTACCAGCTAAGAACTTAAGTGGGCCATGAATAGAACCCTCACCTGCTTTCTCACCTGAACATGGCTACAGTGCACAACCAAACTGGTTATGCTAAGAGGAATAAAACGCTGGTTCTTAGTCTTGATAGACGA
Organism: Anabas testudineus; assembly: GCF_900324465.2. Classification (NCBI taxonomy): domain Eukaryota; kingdom Metazoa; phylum Chordata; class Actinopteri; order Anabantiformes; family Anabantidae; genus Anabas; species Anabas testudineus. The sequence continues at coordinate 19,004,905 of NC_046612.1, read as the reverse complement.
GAAATCAAATGTGTAGCCAAGAATGTCTCTCAGTATATGGGAAGAGGGTAAATGAAAGGCAGTTGAACTTGCCCTAGGGACAGCAAGCTTTTCTGTGCTCGTAGCAAGGACCATCTTGCTGAGACTAATGCCCATTTTCTACTGGGACCGACTGCATTGCATTCTGCCTGTGACACTGTTTTGTTCCCTTCCCTGTACAGCTTTATATCCCCACTAAAAGGGTTTCAGAAGCAGCACTGGCTTGTTGTAGTTCAAAGTTTGACTTTTTTTTATATAGTTGAATGCCTTCATTTTTGTCTGTTTTGTGTATACTGTTGTGCTGTAGCCTACGTTTAAAATTTCAGTAGGTTGTCATGAAAGACACCAATCAAAGATTTGTGACTGTTTAGTTTTAGTTAAAATGAATACATTTGTCTTTATGATTATTTTATATCCGGATATAAATACCTATAGGTCCTTTGTCCCTCCCCTCTCATATGAACCATAGGAGCAACTCTTAAGCTCAAGCCCCTCTGCCAGCAGGTGTCTCTTAAAATAGCACTGCTAAAATAGCAGCATTCTGGACTTTTCCTTGTCATGGAAGATATGGTAAAAAAAAAACAAGGAAAGGATTGTAGAATTTTTATGATTTGGTTGTGTTGAGGAAAACAAAAAACTTGGTTTAGTTTAGTCACAACTTGAAAGGATGCCGCAAAATCTGCACTTCTTCAAACAACAAAAGGCCTCAAACCATTGTACTAAGATATTAATCATGGGAACAATTCCATTATTCAGCTTATTCTGTAAAAATGCTGGGACATTCTGAATTTTCTCTGAAAGTTATCAATATTGCCACAAATAGGAAATGTTATCTGTTTTCCAGATTTTTGGGCCACATCCAGTATATAGGGTATAATTTAGATTATATAAATATGACTTGTATGACTGGCATGTTTATTTTTCACTTTAAACTTCATGGGTAAAATGAAATGTCATCACCTTACACATGAATAAATGACTCTTGAGCTAACCAGAGGACTTTGGGTGCTGTAGACATACATTCAAATGTATCTATGTAACTACATACAATAATTACACAATTAAATTAAATTATATTTAATACATGGGAGACCCAAACTGCTTCTTAGTTATATATGTGGTTAACAGTATAAATATGAACTAAAGAGTGAGGTGCTGCTCAGAATAATAAGCATAGTCAGCAAAATGTCATTGAATGCTCTATGCATGAAATCCCTATACTATGCACTGTGGGTCATGTTTGTGTGCTAACAAATGTAAAAGGAGAATGCATCAGTGAAGATGAGAAATTAAATAAAACCAAAATACTTCTTACCTAGAAAAAATGTGGAAACAAACAGTTCTCACATCTTGCTTTGTTCTTCTGTCTGTGCATGCATTTTACTTGACATCCAACACTAAAACCATTTTATTTGAAATGGTTCTAGTGCTCTAGTGGTTCTAGTACATCTGTTCCATCTGTTCAGAGATGAACAGATGTGCTGTATGCATTTCAGGCAAATCCTAGATTCCTATATGGCAAGGATGCAATTTTATCATTCATTTTGTTCCACATTGAAATCCCTTTAATAAATCAATTCATATTTATGAAATTGACAGGAACAATGACCAGTACAGTATGAGTTCACTGCTTTTGTTGCATTCTGTTGATTTCCAACTGGTGTGCATACCAGATTCATATGCTTGCAGTAGTTTAAAAAATTCAGATTGTATGTACTTTTTGTAATTTTTCATTGTGTCATATGGTCTACACTTGTGAAGGCAAATGAGAAGACTAATAAGTGCTTTTCACTTCAGCTAGTATGTTACTTCCATACTGATTAGGCTTTTTCTAAGCGTAATCAGCAGTTTGGAGAAGCACTGTGTTAAGATGGACCCTATACTAGCACTGTGACAATCCTATTAAGAAAACACTGTGTGCTGTTACTGTGACGCAAATTGGTTACAAGTAGTCTGGCTACTCTCCAGGCATGATTCAAGGTGACGGCAGCAACACAAAGGCACAAAGTTACTATCCAGATCAATACAGGCATACTGAAGGCATGGGGCACATAGCCATTTGTTAAATGTGGTACTGTGAGATGAGTCTAAACAGAGAGAACAGCTCTAGAAGGAAAGTGCCAGACCAACAGCATATGATGTTTGTATGCTGCTTAGTTAAGAACAAAAGAGACAGATCAAAATCATGTCTGTTACCATCCTTTAGCCAGACACCAGTTCCCTAGCAGACATAATAACTTCTCAGATATGTCATCAGAGAGGGGCTCAGTGGGCAACAATAATACACTGATAAACACACATAACTGTGTCACACGCAAACGCACTCTCTCTCCGGAACACTGCAGAATAGAGATTGGAGCGTGTGTTAAGATACAAGAATGAGTGAATACACAGACTGCATGCTAAGTTTAATGGATTTGTTTTGCAGCTTTGATGCATTTCATGGGCTGTATGACAAACCAGGAGCTTGCAGAGAAAAGACCTAGACACTGCAATGGAGGGAGAATGAGTTGAGTTGGCAAAGTATGGTATTGCAGGTCAATGCTTGCATCATGCCGAGAATTATAGTTCACATCTCTGGAGCTATGCTCGTGTTCCCCTTTGTATTCAGTTCTTGTTCACTTTCTTCATTTTTCTAATGCAGCCATTCATCTCGTTGTCTAACGGTGGCAGAAAAAATAAAGCGGTATCCCATTTTCTCACAAGAGTGAATAAATCATGGATTCTAGTGTGACTCCTTCACCATAGCATCTTTTAATCCATTCGAAACCCATGTATGTTTAGTCACTAGTGTGACACCATTTTTTCTCTTTGAAAAACATTTTTAAAAATCATTTTAAAATAGTTGCATTTAAAACTTGCTAGGCAAATGATGTTTTCCAACGGCACTAAATTGGACAAAATGCCTATGTTCTGCCCATAAATTATGCAGGTTTCCAAACTATGGCATTAAGAGCCCTATAAGAGATTTTTTGTGGCTGAAACTGCGTGAATGAAATAATCTTATGAAGGAAAGTTGTCTGTTACGTCAAAGTGCAGAACTAGCTGATAGCTCAGAGAAATGTGGATTTTATTCAGCTCTGGAGTCCTGTGCTTGACACTTTTTTGGAAACAGCTGAGGGAGCAGAGAGATAGGTAGAAAATCTATACTGTTGTTAAGCTTATAATATTCTAAGGAAAAAGACCTAATTGGCGTACAGAGCGACAATGTCATGATCCTGTATCATATCAATAATACTGATCGAGATCGTAAGGAGGACTGCTTTTACTGCAATTATTTGGTTTTTGCATTTATTTAACACATCTGTTATATATCCAGTGTGTGAGATACAGTAGCAAGAAAAAGTATATGAACCTTTTGGAATTTCATGCTTTTGTGCATTATCTGTAATAAAATGTGATCTGATATTCATCAACTTCAAGAGTATTAACAAATATAATGTTCCTGAGAAGAACAAAAAAAAAAAAAAAAAAAATCATCATCTTTCAATATTTTATTGAATTAAGTTAAGAAAATTAGTCTGGAGGTGTGAACTAGAGCTACTTCGACTGGCAAAAAACACTCTTTTTGAGTTTGCTCTGCACAAAAGGAATGTGCTTCTGTGATGATCAAGAATTGTTGATTTAAGTAAGTGTGACAGCCAAAGATTTGAAGACATAATTGGAACTGACTAACATCTGTGGTCACGAGTGTACAGTCAGTAAACATTGAACAAGCAGGGTGTCTATGGCAGGACACCACAAAGAAGGCAGAAGGAAAAAAGGTCACTGCATATTCTGATGAAAACACCATCCCAATCGTAAAGTATGAGGGAGAAAACATCATGATTTGGGCCTGCTTTGCTGCATCAGGGCCTGGCAAGCTTGCAGTGGTTGAAGTATATCAAAAATTCTTCAGGATAATGTGAGAATGTCTGTAAAAGCTGGGTGATGCTACAAGACAATAACAAAATCAGTCAGAGCTCAGACCTCAGCCCAACAGAGATGCTATGGAACAACTTGAAGAGAGCCACAAACATGAGACGTCTAAAGGTTATGACTGCGCTGAAGCAGTTCTGCAGAAAGAATGGGCTAAATTTCCTCTTGAACAATGAGCAGGTCTGATCCACAACTACAGGAAGCGCCAGCTAATAATTCCTAGGGTTCATACTGTTTCCATTAGCGCTATGAGGATTTTATGGTTGTTCTCAATAAAGACATGAAAGATCAGAATTTGTTTGTGTTATTATTTTAGTCACATTATATTTGTTATTACTTTTGACTTAGGTGAGGGAACAATTGCCTTTAACTTGCCAAGCATCACTCAGCATTAAAACATTTTTATAATAACATTAACTGTGTAAAGAGGTTTTTGGGCTTTTAAGTTTAACACTTGTTAGTTTTGTTTTGTTCTAATACAAATCACCTGTTAATAAAAATCTGTATGTATTCCTGCTATGTCCATCCATGAGTAGTGGCACTGCACTCAAATTACTACATTTACATAACTCATTACTGAGTGGGCAAAGTGTCATTAATTAAGAAAACAGTGTTTTTAATCAGTATTTCGGATGGTTTATGGATGGTCAGAGAAATAATAAAACACATTTAGTGTTTTACTTTATGTAAATGAGCAGAAACTAAACAGTAATTGATTTTTTTAAGTATGTGAAAATATTAAAATAACCCAGAGTCGAACCACTGTAATTTAAATGATTACATGAATCTTATTGAAAAATTAAAAAAACTTTGCTTTTAGTTCCCTACTTTGCAATGACCCTCAACCCTGTGGAACTTTGTAGTGTATTTTAGCTCATTGTCTTTTACCAGTTTGCTTCATGTCCACTGTCGTAGCACATAGCTGTTTTTGTGCTACATCAAATGGCAGACGAATATAGCTACTAGCCAGGTGAGCATAGTGCTGGATTTATCAGCTAAAGAGAGAAAGTAGGCAAATGGTAAATTAGGAGAGTATCACCTTTAAAATGGGAGAACAATGGTGTTGTGTTCAAAACTTGGTCCTACTCCCCCCCGCTGGCCTAAAAGCATCAGTAGTTAAAAGAGATGAGTTATCACACTAACACTGTAGGTAAAATCACAAGAAGAGTGAAATTTAATGCCACAGTGAATCATGCAGTATACGGTAATTGGTATTGCATATAAAGACATGTTAAGCCCCCCCACCATTCCCCTCTCACACAAGCAGGGTTGTGATAGTTGCTTTTTATTTCGAATTAAGCCGCAGCTTCTTTCAAGGCTTGCTCGAATGAGTGGGTTGTCATTTTATGAGTAATCACTTTTGTTAGTGCTTTTGTTATTGACCTGGCAAATGTAAAAAGGGGGGACACTGGTCCTTGTGTAATCGGAAATAAATAGGCTGACTGTATTGACATTACTCATTGTCATCTGTAATATTAAAAACGGATGTCAAGCTACTGTATTTATCAACAGAACGCTTTCATGCACAAAAATAATAAGAGGAACAGATGCAAGCCAATGGTTGGTGAATGAATGTGCTGCTCTTGAGACCTGGATCTTCCTAAGTCTAGTGGGGTGGGTTACTAAGGCGACATTAAAAGGCCAAGGCAAGTTGGGTTTATGGTGTTCTGTTACTTTCCTTATAGATAGAAATTAAAATGTCAAGAAGAACAGAGAGCAGAGGTCTTGAGATGATTGTATTGCATTACAAATAATTTGCACAAAATTGCATGGCTCTGTTATCGTGAACATCGGATGCCGCCCCATTTAATACACATTTTATAATTGAGACTAATTTCACAGAGTAATTTTCAAATACATATAATTCAGACAATGGAAAATAGAATGCATATTTTTTGTATTTTTTTTTATTTATTTTGTATGTTGTGTGCAATTTACTGTATCGGGTAATTTTTACCTTCAAAAAGCTTTGTGAAACCCACCTCCAATCTAATATACAGGAGTAATTGATCAAAACAATAGCATAATTACAATCATTACAGTGATCTGAGCTCATTAGCCCTTGTGGATGCAGGAAATGGTACAATTGAGCGGGTGTTTGACAGAACCATGATTTGTCTTTTCAGCCTTCTAATTTCTTGGTGCCACGTGTACATAATTTGTCTTAGACAGAAATGTATTGTGAATGGACGGCTTTCATTAAGTCATCCAATAATGAGCCTGTTTGTCAAGTACAAATGCCAGGATGCTCAGGTCAGTCATCCAAGGGCACTTTTTCCATGCAGTGTCAATATGCTGCTCTGTTGACTTAAAAATGTTACAAAAGAAAATCTGTTTCTCATTAATTCTACCTGAATTTAAGAAATTGGCATGATGTGTGTGTGTGTGTATAAAATGTGAGCAATTAAGGTTTTTGCTTGTTTGTGTGCACAAGACGTGTTGCTGGGATTGGAAATGTTATCTCTTCTAAGTGCAGTCTTTCATCCCTCTTCTTTCTGCCAATGTGTTTCTTTCTCACCAATGTTTGCTACACCATATACATTTTTAATTGACCCCCAAGGTCTACTCGCATGTAAACTGTCCATTCACGCTGCGATGGGGTTTTTACCCCATTTGATCAATACACTAATCCCAGCAGGGTCTCTGACACTGTCTGTCAGAAGGTCATCTTGTAGCAGTGATAACATAGCTCTGATTTTCTTTTTGTGTAATGGAAAGGCCACAAGCCAAATAAGTAATTAGCCTGTTTGATAGTTAAAATTCAGCTAAAGAAGGTGTTCAAGACAAGTCCTGCTGAAACCCCCTGCCATACGGAAAAAAAAAGAAACGGCCACAGAGTGAGTCATTAGGAAGTAGGTTAATGTAGTGTCCTGCTGTCCTTTATTAACTTTAATTAATAAAACACTTCACTTTTTGTATTTTAGCTTAAACTTCTAGTTCTTTTTATAGCCGTTATTTAACCAATGCTATTCTATACAGTGTAGTTACTTCCTCACCTAAACCCTAACCACACATCTGGTCAAATTAATGCAAGATTGTTATATTACATAGAGTGCAACAGTCTCCACTGCATCATGGGCCAATTTAATATATTACGCCTCTGAAACACAAGGGAGACAGCAAGCAGAGACATGATGTGCATGCAGCTGAAGTTTGCAACAGAGAATGTCCTGAATTATTTAATACCAAACAAGGCCTGGGTGAGCGCTGAGGATAACAGTTCATTTAGGTAATGCATGGTGAAAGCACTGTCAAATTTTTCCCAAGATACATTCTTAACACATTCAGAGGCATAGAAATATAAAGGTACATTGTCTATGTTTTTAAAATATGGCCAGATATCGCTTATTAGCGATGAACAGTTCCCTTGGGCCTCAAACTCAAATGTGCTACTTCATGAAAAATGAGGTGTTTTTATTCAAATGTGGCAAAATGAGGTCTCTGTCTTGACCGACACTGGTGTTTGGTAGTGAGAGTTTACTATGAACTCTTAAATTATCATGCTTTCATCAAATACGGTGTTTTCAGATGAAGGAGAGGGTAATTTGTGCCAGTTGTACATTATGTTTTGGCCTCAAGTGGAGTACAGGATACGTGATGTGTTGCATTGTGTAAGCATTTTAGTACCATCTGTATCATATATGTACAGCAGGAACTAAAACAAATGATGCCTTATGCTCTTGCTGGCCATGCCTTACACCATAAACAAATTATCAGGCGAAATAAATCCCAGCCTAAGATGCATTTCCCTCACAGACACAATCCCAGTCTATCCTAATATTCAATCCCAGTATATCAAATCTGAGTAATTTCTGTGCACTACATAGGAGAGGTTTGGTCGTGTATGTGTGCTCACATTAATTATTGCATTTCCTGGTTTTTGAATGACAGTGTGTGTTAAATCTATTTAGCATTTTGCTTTTTAAGTTCAAGTGCAGTACCTAGTGTTGTCTCAGTTTAATTTTTGCTCCCTGTCTAACCACATCTTCAATGCATGCTGCAAAAAAGGGGCTTTTCAAAGGCTTTCTCCATCAATTACAATGCAAATGTGGAAGCGTGAGCATATTGTCTTCCTTCGTAAGACACCAGTCAACCCACATTTTCCAAGTGTCAGTAAAATAATTGAACTCATTAGGCTTGCAAGTCTTATCAGTTGTTTGTGGAATCACAAGAACCAGAACTTTATTGGCGGGTGATCCCTCAGGCACTCCTCGCTTTTTATCCGCACCAGTATCTCTGTATCTTGTGTTAAACTCACTGTCATCAACGAGCATTGGTGAAAAAAAAAAAACGGCAGCTGCCAACTGATCTTATCAAGGTCATCCCCTGAATAGTGCTGAGGAAAATAAAACAGATAAGGACTCTTCCATAACTTAATTAGCTTTTTATCGCACAATGCAATTACAAAATTGTCAAGCCATTGGTGCAAAAGGCCAGGAACACTTTGAAGGAACTAACAATAACAAAATGGTCAATGCCACTTGGAGAGTGATGGTCTTTTTCATCTCCTCTGCTAAGGGCTGTAACTCAGTACTGAGGGTAAATCAGAGGGAGCAATGTGGTTTATTTAGCATCCGTTGAGTAATGGTAGCCCAATGCACAACATACCACTCGGGGGCCAGAGCACCCACTGAGATGCTGATAAGGGAGATTAATGGTGTTGTCTGAGTGGCTGGCATACGATCAGTGCTTGAGCAACCCAAATGTGTCTACTATCTAAAGCATCTGTATCCCTGCGAAGCACTGAGCTGGATGAGGCAAAAGGACAAGATGTCACATGAATAAGTAAAGAAACAAGAACAGGAGGGTAAAACAGCCCCATGCCCGTACATTCTGGTCAGTGCACAAAACTTGCATTACGCCAGCACACGAGCAAGAGATGGAGTGGAGGGGAAAAGAAATAAGTATAAATAAATCAAAAGGTTAAGCAGAGAAAACAGAGTTTGAGTTACATTCACACTGAATATGGAAATCATTTTTGTAAGTGTGCTCAGAATTTGCATGGAAATTGCATTTTGATCCCATTCTTTTTTTTTTCCAGTCAGAGTGTGTATGTGGAAGGCGGAGTGCTCTATTATCACCTTTGTAATCTCATCACAGCAGAGAATCACATTCTAGGTTCTGGATGTCATCTGTTTTTCACCACATGGACCATTCAGCTTGTTTCAGCTAGCTGGTGTATTTGCTCCCAAGCACTGGAAGATCAAATGCTTGCAGAAGAAATGAGTGTGTGCATGATGTTTCTTTTATGTCACATGCTATACAGGCAGCTCCATGTATATTAAAACAGTGACACGATTTCTTTTACTATGGATCTGTACACCACCACAAAAGATATGGAACAAAACAGTCAGGAGGAGTTTAAAGTGTTGGCTGCCAGCTTTAATTTAACGACTGTGTCAAAAGCGCAGCCATTTTGATTCATAGAACCCCACATCATGGCCGAGCGGCTGTTTAGTTGTGTGTTAAACTTTTGTTGGTTCATTTAGCCGTAAGCACACCAAAGGTGTAGAGCTAGAGCTGGTAGAGTTAACTTTGTGCCAGTGAAAACAACTGAAATCCCCACCCCTCTATAAATCTCATCATTTTCTTTTGGTTGGTTAGTACGGTGGAGAGGCCACAAGTATGAGTAAGAAGCATTAAAATTGTGAGTAATATATGGTCGGGGTGTGCCAGAAACACACAAAGGATACTAGTAAAAAACTGTTCACAGTCAAATGAACATCAAGTCAGACTTTGTGTGTTAGTTTTAAACATTACAATGACAGGGTTGTTGGATTTTTAGCATTAGTTTAACTTGTTAGATTTGTCATGGTAGATAAAAGCTAGGGGAACACCAACATATAATTTGTAGGCAATACAGTGTACCACCATATCTAAGAATGGATTGTGTCAAGGGAAACTCTTGGGAAGGACCACCATCTCGTTTTGTCTGCCTGTGTTGTGAAAGCAATTAGAGGTACAGTATCTTTACATCATGACATTACCAGGAATTTAAAGAGTCATCTGATGCTCAAGTAGACTTTGATGCAGAGAGTACAGTAAATAAAATCAAAGTAAAGTATGCTAAAGCGCTCGACTGACATGATAAGAACAATCAAATGTTTGCCCTTTCTAAATAGATGTCTCAGTTTGTCCTGAGATTTCAGTTACTACTTTTTTCTCCACATATATTCTGTTTCATAAGTGATTATGTCATTTTCAATACCAAATGCACAGTATACTGTGAATAACCCACTGGGTTGGATGCAGTCACTGGAGACTGTATATAAAATTAAAGTGTACATAAAGTGCTAATGCAATTATTACAGTTGCTGTTATGGAATAAATTCACTGGTAAAATGATCATAAAAACACTGGGCTCCTAAACAATATGTAATAAATATTAGAAGATGAAATTCCGACTACAAATATCAAGATGCTTTTATTAAAGCATTCAACAGAAAAGCAACTGTGCATTGTCAGGGTTTGTCTTTAAAAGCTGCTTTTGAACTGTGACACTACATCTTCTTAAGAGGATTTTGGTATAGATGAAACGTTAGCTGAGGGAGGGCGAGCACTGATGTCGGTGCACTGTATGAAGTCTTGGGTCCTGTTATCTCTTCACACTTGGGATAAGTGTGTTAGTGATCTGTCTCACTGGGATTGAAACACCTCCTTCACCACCCACTTTTTTGGATCTTTTGAAGATTCCCTGAGTTAGCCGTTGTTCTCCTAAAAAAGATTATTTAAAATGTTCGTCATATTAACTGAGTATGATATACAAACTACTAGCAAGTCCTAGGATATTCTTTTGTAAAGATAATAAATGACCTGCACTGTACTGTACAGTGTAACTTAGCCTAAAGCCAAAATAATGACCATTAAAAAAGGACTATCCAGGTAAAAGATTACACAACATTACATTTACATGTGTAAATACATGTTATAATGCTTTTTTATTCAACAGTCAATATTAAATAGGCTTTTTCGAACTATTGCCTAAGGGATCACCCGACAATGAAGTTCTGGTACCATCCTGCTTTGTTTTGATTGGTCAGCTTGTGGAAGTCTTTGTGTGGGCTGAACTATGCCTAAAACAGTTTTCGTCAGCGCTTCCTCTAACTCTCGCCAGCTTTGGATTCTCTCTCTCAATAAAGTGTGGCAGCACACAGTCACATAAATATTTTCAAACAAAATGTCAACTTCTAAAATCCAGAATCCTGAATCTTGCTGCCATTATAACTGTAGTGCTATTGCAACTGGTAACAGACTGTTCCTCTGCCGCTGGCAGGAGGACAGGCTTTGTTTCAGATTGATCTTTCCAGCATGGCGGCTTAAGACATGTCTTTGGCACCCCTTGAATGCTTCTGAATGATTGCCCCCCATTTTCTGTTACACTGTAACTTCTAGTAGATATTGTGGGGTGGTGAGTTAGTGTACATTAAAAGCTCAGCCATTTTTTTCACAATATGCATCTTGCAGTGCAGTGGAGAATTCAAAGCCAGAATATTGTAATCTATTGGTTTGAAGGGAGTCTATAAGTGTACTCATACCTATGCTGCATACTGAACGCTCTTATCTTAATAACCAGTTTGCCCTAGTTTAAACCTTCTTTAACACATGTATAGGTGAATGGTTTGAGTGTTGAAATTACGTGTGTCACGTTTTAAGCATACAGTGTGTGGTAGCCAAATGTTTGTCATATTTAATAACCCTTTCATTGCTCTGCACATCTGCTGAGAGGCCCTGATTATCCCAAAGCATTATTCAGAGTCAATGGGTCTTGGTTGATTGTGTGAAAAAACAAGGTATAATTTAAAGGGCAGGGAATAGAGGCTTGGCCTGTCTTGGAGTGCAGCCTAAGGAGCATGTTGAAATGAAATCACCCTCTTTGTAATCTGTCTGGCATTTATCAGCTGGATTGTTCTAATGGAGATACCAATGGAGGAGGAGGAGAGGTATCTCACTATCTCGCTGGGATGGACAAGCCATGAAGTGAAATGAGAAGAGGGAAATGTCATTTCTTAATCTATGTCCTATTTACTATATTACACTAATGTGGCCATAGAGGCTGATGTCCTGTTGGCCTCACTCAGTAACAGATGCAAGATCATCATGAGTGTCTATAACTCAGTGAAGGCTCACAGCTGGTAGGTTGCAGGGTGATTGTGGTGACAAGTTGATTTGTGTTAGTGGCACAACCACAACACAGACTGACTGGTTGTATATAGCAGTGTGAATCTGTCTGGAGCCTCACTGCTCCACTCTGGATTTTATCTTTGCCATTTACTTGCACCAAAGTGATACTGGTCAAAAGGGGACCAGAAGAAGAAGAGGCAGGATGAAACACTGCAACCAACTTTCATAACTGTGATAGCCCAAAAACATATCAAGCAATTGTTAAGTTTCCACAAAATGCTGGCATTTAACCAGACCTCTAGACTTTTAAAGGCACAAATAAGTAAAATGGAAAATAAAGAAGTTTGTGGTGAAATTATTTGTTAATTTAAACTTTAAAAACTAAAATGAAAACTGAAAGACAGACTAGCATCATATTATTAATACAGCAACTAATACAATAAGTGGTTACTGTGAATGTAAAATACATCGAGCCCATTATTCAGACTTAAAATTTCATAAACCAAAACGTATCTACATTGATGACAAACTGAATCACAAACACATCTATAGGAATATGACACAAAACAAGTATGGGTCATTTTACAAAGCAGCTTTAACCAACCCCAGTTACAAAATTCAAAGTTCCCAAAGAAAAAAAAGGGATTGCTGTCATTGTACCTAAAATCTAAAACCTAAAAAAAGATAAGGTGAAGACAGTTGAAAGGTTTAAGGTGACTGAAATCTTAGTACTGCACAGCCACACATGAATACTTTTATTTACAGTGACATGCTGTACGCACAAAGGAGATGTTCTCGAGGACAATAATGGTCACAAATCCTCATATAGCTCATCGACTTAGTTGAGTGTTTAGTTGATATTCTGATTAATTTTCATCTTCTTCAGAATATAAAATATCTTTGTTGTAATATTCGCTTATTCTGACTGAATTGCCATGTACTGTTTTACATCCAGTCAACAAATCATCCAAATCCCCCCTGTGGACTGGATCTTTAATTTCTCCTCACAAGCTTGAACATGATAGTTTACCTATTTAAATTGGCTAATATAACTGATTGAGTTGCCATTCAGTTAGACAGCTGCACTACTAAGTGAGTTACAGGGCTATACCATCTTTGTTACAGTCAGGGACTTTAAACCCAACTAACAACTAAAGCTTTTAATTCTCACCCCTTTTTTTGTTATCTACATAATTCCTTTAGATCACAAAATCTCTGATTTATTGATCATTGCTTTGCCTTGGTAAATTTAATTAATATGTTAATTAGCAACGTTTTTGCAACTTGTCATTAATAAACAGCATATTTCAACTAAATACAGCTTCTATTTACATAATGTTGTGATCCAAGATGGCTAAAATTGCCAGCCATCATCCATGATCCCTTTTACACATTAAAGAATGTGTCTTGGTTGATCCAGTTGCACGTGAACAGTGCTAAATAGTATAAAGTATAACTAACCCCCAAAATGGATTGTGACCACTCAAGCCACTTGCAGAGGTTGTCCGTAATACATTTTGTGGTGTAAACATTAATTTGTTCTGATCAGTCCCCGACAAGGACGTTCAAACAAAATGAATGGGTAGGTGCAACCAGCCCTATTGTACACATTGTAGAAATGTATTTTTCATGAAGTAGACACCATGCAGCCCTAACTGAACTGCATACAGGAAGTAACAACACATAATATTTAATGCAGGTATGACACATTATAACAGATGGAGATGCCAAGTTCAATCTCCTGATTCTATGAATCTGTATTATTCATTATTAATTACTCCATTAATTACTCCAACCCTCATCGCACTTAAAATCGATCACTATATTTGCTTTCTCCTTTGGCTGTCCGTTCCTGACACTGCTGCAGAAAACTTTCAATGTATTTGTAACATGTCACGTGGACACAAAGCCCTGGCAACATAATTACAACATTTCCTCTGACTTCCTATGTTTTTTGTAACTTTTGTCCAAAAATACCTCTTTCCTTTCCTCTACATCCAGTAAATGCACTGTTACATTCCCCAGAGATATGCATTGTGCCATCCCACTCATTGTTACCATCACAGTTTGCATTTTTTGAAAATTTTTCCTGTTTTAATACAAAAACTGAGTGATGGCTTGTGTGGTTTTATGGATCTAATATCTGTGAGACTCAGTGAAGCACTCCTCTGTTGTCTTGCGTCTGACCCCCAGTTCCCATCTGTCACAATATCCCACCTGTTCGTTCTCTCTTCTGTTCTTCCTGGCATTTTTGGAGCATAGCCAGCAGGCTCTGTGATGACTGTCTTTTACAGGGGTCAGAAGACAATCTTGGTACATCAGGAAACATAGAGCCACTCTGCTCCAGAATCTCCAGCTCTAGGCTCTAGTTTAGGATAACAATACAAAAATTAAATGTACATACATTTATTAAACAGTGCACAATAAAATATTATCATACAAAAGTGACTGTAACTCCGCCCACTGCATTTACAGCTGCAGGTGGTTTCAAATGTTTTCCTGTAAACGTAGTATATCTGGATGCCACCAGCCTCTGTGCACTCATATTCAACCACCTAAACGACTGTATCCTCATATCTCGAGCCTTCTGTCAATTGTTTTACGTACAGCTGATTTTTTTCTGCTTCCTGAAATCCTCCATGTTACATGTTCACCTGAATAATTACTTGACTCCTGAAGGAGTAACAGGCTTTCCTGGAGGTTCTTTCCCTCATGAAATGACAAGAATACTCATCTGTAAATAGCCTGCTTTTATGGATGGTGCACTACTTACCTTCTAAGCAGCCTCTGCCCTCATTCCAGTATCGCCACTTTGTTAGCTGTGATATTATTCTGTGAACGCAACAACAAAAGTCATCTAGCAATAACTGTGAAAGTCTCTCCTGCTTCACTTCAGCCCTCAGCCATTCCATCATTCAATTTGACTGCTGCATATTGGCCACACACCTTGTAAAGCCAGACCTTTCAGTAACAACAGCTCTAATAAATTATTATTCAACTTTACTTTTTAAGAAGGAGACAGATTATGAGGTTGCCTGACGATTCTCATGTCAACCAGCCTGATCTGAGAAGCAACTCCTTACCCGTCACTGCCAAGCAAGACTTATGGGCTATTAGCACCCAAAGTGTAGAAAATTGAATCTTCACAAAGTGGCATTGCAAATAATGTCATAAAAACCAACAGCTGTTTGCTAAATGGTCTGTTAAAGAAACCATAGTACCAAAATCCAGTTTAAATACCACGTGTTAGTGCCTCTCATATTTAATCGCTCGCTTAACAGATGCTGGCTTCTTTTAATTAAGCAACCTGTGAATTTTGTTACCTCTCAGCAAGACGATAATGCAGTCCGCTTCACAAACCTGTAACTAGAAATGCTGAACATCCCATTTACTATGTTACTGAACTGGTTCTAATGATCAGTTGATAATGGCCAATAGCCATCGAAGTCTTCAGGTTGTGGTCAAGCGTGCAGTCTACAGGCTACAAGTTGCACCGCTGAATTTTATATGACTTGAGAAGTTATAACAAACTATACATTGTAGTTGCATTCTCTGATCCATAAGGGTACGTTTGAATGATTTTGATTTTACGGCTTACTGCTTAGAAAACTACTACCATAGATCTACTGAAGGATCATAGACAGAAGCCAACTGAGTTCCTGTGAGCAAAATGATTTCTTTGTAAGCTAACTTGAGGTAATGGCATTTTGTTTCTCACATTTTAAGTTCTGGCAAGGCAGCAATGTCAGCCCCTGTGGTCCGTGACACTGTTTGCAAGGTTTAATTAAGTCACAGTCACTCTTGATGAAGTTAGTTAAAGTCATGAGCCCCTGTTGACTTTGAAATGGCTGAGTGAAGCACATTTGTGTTGTTGCTTTGATTGTTTTTTAGGTTTTTTTTTTGCCATTAAAGATCAGGACCCTGGAGAAGGAAACAGTACAGTCAATTCCACCACATCCAGAAAAATCAACAGTCATTCATGATCTATTCCTATAAGATGGAGCATCATCCTCACTTAAATCTTCAAACGTCATAGTTTAAACATATAAAACTTTCTTAACCACTGAATAGATGAGGATATCGCATACGTATCCTATTAATAAATGTTATCAATGTTGCACATGACTTAGTGCACACAAAAATCACAAGACTTATTATTGCAAAAATCCTTTCTGAGATGGAGCGTGACTATAGAGAGGTTGGAAACATTACATACTGTTAATAAACAGCCCTAACACATATTTCATATATAAATATTACATATACATATAAATATATTTTGTATATATAATGTATATATTTTATACAGTACCTGAAAATTAGTGTGGCAAGAAAAATACCCAGAGTGGTGAGAATGAGGCTCATTCTGCCCCTCACGCTCTGTCTATGTGCCCTGCTAAAGCTGAGGCCAGTTTGGCTTCATTTGCAGCACAAGCTTCTTAATCCCTGGAGTCTTTAGTGTAGAAAGGGACATGAGGAGCATATGGAGAGCCTCTGATCCCTGTTAGTGCACGGTACAGACAGCTAGAAAATTCAGGTAATTTTAGAAAGCTGGTCCTCTTTTAAGCCTTTCTGGTTTTATCGTTATTTCTCCTCCACATCATGGCCCACCAGCAAAAGTATCAAGTTTCCTTTGTAAAAACCCTTCCTGAACAATTTGTTCTGAGCGTTAAATGGACATAATTTATATATGCACCTTACATTTTCCACAATATTCAAAGTTAAGCTGTGAAAATTGTTCTGGAGCTTTAAGTGTACTGCTTATTCATGTGTTAGTGCTGTCCACTAAGACTACAGCCTTTCACTGCAGGTTTCTAAATGGCTCCAATTAAACAACTGGGGTTGTGAAGGGGGGATCATTTATTTTCAAATCACACATTTTAGTGCTGTTGCTCATTATTGACCAAGCAAACGTCCAGGAACAAATTAGCTTTCATCCTTTTTCAGTTTGGTGTGTGATTTGATAATTATGTTTTGTAAAAAATAGAATGAAATAAAATAAATAATCTGAAACAAGAGACCATCCAGCTTAGTGAGGCATGCTCCCAAACTAGAAATTACTCTCATCGTCTGGAAGAGATCCTTCCACTCTGAGTGGACAGGGTGCAGCAGACCAAACACCGTCTATTTCTCTGTGTAGTGGAAACATTAAATATTTAGCTATTAACATTCATCCCAAGCTGTAAGAGTAGTTCAACCTTAACATCACCCCGCTACTGAAAACAATAAACCAGGAATTGAACCACCTCTTCTGTGGAACTTGTATGTTTAGCACACAAACTATAAAACTTAAAATCTGGACTTCCTTCTAGTTTCAACTTCCAGAAAACCTCAACCGGATGACTGAGAATCTCCACTGATATAAAACGAAATATTAAGTTAGTTACACCACATAAAAACTGTGTTCATCATTATCAGTGTTAAAAATGTTTTAGGAGTTTGGGGTTTACTTCAGTTTAGTGGCTTTACTGTGTCACCAGGATGACCACAGACATGACATATCAGTCATAGTACAGTACCTGATCTGAAAATACTCAAACTGATTTGAGATAATTGTTATTTTTCATCAACCTACATTATGTTTTTTAACATAGACTGTTAATGATTGGTGAGGTTTAGTTTTGTCTGATAAATTAATTTTATGGTGCTATAGTGTCATCACATTTAAGCTGCTTCTCCAAGGTAAAAATACAAAATTCCCTGTTTGTTCTGGGCTTAAACATGGCAGCACAGTATGGCACTGTGCTTAGAACCTGCTGCTTAAGTAGTAATACTAGCTTTTTTGTCAGCTAAAGAAAATCTAACAAATCTTAATCTCAGGAAATTACACATTAATGAAAATATAATTATTAATTTTCTACTTTTGAGAGATCCCTGTAAATTTTACTCTGCATCTGTTCAACCATTTTTCTTGCTGAAGCCTTTATGCACGATGCCACTTTTAACTGCTACAAATCAAGCTTATACCAGATGTGCAGCTTATAAATTCTTTTCTGATACTGATTATGAGTTGAAAAGCATGCTCCCTATAGAAGATTAGAAAAGGCATAAATAATACCTGGTTTTCATCTGAGCCATCTGCCTTGCTTTAGGAGTGGTATCTTGTCTGGGCTAAGGCCAGAAAGTCTCAGCAAGCAGTAAACAACGTAAAGGCTGTTGCCTTTTACCAATTGTAAAAGAAGATGTTTAAAACAGATGTCACATCGGTTTGTACTAATATTTTAGCACATCTTATCAAAGTATGACTTCCAGTGCTGTAGGTTCACACTTAACATGAACGGTTCACATCACACAAATTAAAATAAACTGGTTCATGTTGATAGTTCACAAACTTTAATCCCAAAATGAACTAGTACACGTTCACTTCTTCTTTCTTTAGAGGAGTGTCATTATAGGGGATTGGTTAGAGTTTCTGTGCTTCTGTCATTTATAAAGACCTTTCGGCTCCAAAACAGCCACCACGCATGCACCCACCCATTGTAGGAGACAAGTGAACTCAGCCTGTACTGCTCACGTTGACGCTCACCTTCTTTAGTTGCAAAATTACCATTTCAGTCATCATAAATGTGTGCATAGGACCTGGAAGATATACAGAAGATGTGTATACATAGATGTCAACAAAAAATTCCAGCAAAGCTCTACTCTCATGAAGTCTCATGTCCTCTGCTCTGTTCTGGCCCCAGCAGATTACCCAACGCCCACTAAACATATATTTTTTTTAATTTCAGACTTCTTGACAAAGTGGCTCTGCATACTGGTGTGTGTTTTTCACTTTTTGATGCTCTTCAGTTAAATTCAACAAACAGCAACAGCTCTCCTAGCCGTAGCCACTGTCCAGAGTTGCTATTATGTTTTGTAGTATGACATCTGTGGACATCTGAAGGGCAAGTACCGAACTGACGCAGTGCAGAAAATATGAATAGCCTTTTCTTTTCTTGTAACTCTCTGTCATAAACAACTAACTAACTAACTAAGTTAGCTAATGCTATCAGATAGAACACGCTAATATAATAATCACAAATGAGATACAAATATGCTTAACTAATAAAAGCATTTGAATATTAAATATTAGTTATTTAAAGTATTTCAAAATAAAAGGAGGTTTTTCAAACATGGAAATACTGTCTCTAAACACCTCATCCATGCTGCAGTGAACCCACTTTAGGCCTGGCAATATGTTAAAAAAAAATGATATCACGATAATATTTTTTTCATATCTGTCATATGAATTTCTGTCAAACTTAAAGCTTCATTTTTACTCCTCAGTGAGATGTGAAGATATCATATGGTTAATTCAGCTGCTTAAATCCATCACTTCTGACGATGCTTGTCGATGTTATATCTTTAGCAATAAAGTAGGTTATTTTACATATCATGATATATGATGATCACTTTGTGAGTGTAGTAGTGCTGGAAAGTGGGTGCTATTAGGTATGGGTGTCATTTTCAGGGGAATTGCTCCCCTGTAATATGAACTATTATTTAAAAGGTATTTTGCTAAACTATTTTCATCTGCTTTTTAATTCTATCACACGTACAGTAACAAGTTTAATGATGTTTAACGGTCATTAACTAGGAAAGTCGCACCTCACCTGTGCTCCCTCTGTTTTCCCACCCGTTGTCCTCTCTGTGTGGAGGATCGGAGCTCTGCCCTCGGTCACAGAGACACAAACACATATAGAGGAGAGGCTGCATCAAAAACATGGATACTGTATTTTCAGATCTGCTCATCTCACTTACTGCTAATAAATGCATCCTTGTGAGCAGAGAGGGTGATCATACATAATTAGATAAACTCATATTTTCTTTAGAAAACATGTTAAGATATGAGCTAACAAAACTTGCAAGCCAGTGAAAGATGTTCAGAGAAGTATTTTGCCTCCAGCTACCCCTCTGCCCACAAAAAAGTCACAATGAATATTAACTCTAAAGAGGTCTATAAATCAAGTACTGTAGCCTCTATAGTCTATGCAATACTCACATATAGTGGACTCTTCATTTACTTCATAAATGAGCTGTCTATCTTGAATGCAGATCATCTTAAAATGTATTCATTACCCCGCAAGGTGAAGATCTCTCACCCTGCAGATCATGCTTATCTTAAAATCTCTCTCACACAGTCTCTAGTCCACAGCTTTATTTTAGTTTATCTGTAATTTTAAAAATGTATATTGACCAAGATGGTCTTTGCATTCATATTTTTGTGGCCTCAGAATTTCTAACAGGAACAACATTTTTTTCAGTATTTCTTGTTTTTTTTCAGTATTTTTTTTCTGTGATGTGATGTTTCCATAACTAATCTTGTATTTACATTCAGTTCAATCAATTCTTTCATTAACTAGGTCAGTGATCAAAGCATTTCTCTATCACTCGGAAAGAGAGAAAAAAAATGCATTTTTGTAGCTCGCTGCTACTACTCTGTGCAGTAACAAAATGAAATAAAAGCGGGGAGTTGGGGTTGAGATCTAACGCATAATTTCATATGGAGAGTCTGCTGAGAGATACTGCACTCTTATGTAACTCAGCAACATCATTATGAAGACAGTCAGAAACAGCAGAGAGTCTCCATCTTTAGCCACTACCTCTGGCAGAACAGTTAGATCGTCCGCGCCATCTACTGGTGGCCAGGTGGAAGGATTTTAACCACCAATAATGACCACCCAGGGGAGAGGGACAGGGGCCAATGAGAACCAACAGTCCTTTCAGCCACTGGCTTTGAGGCTTTTCAACACTGAAGACATGTATGATCCAGCATCAGTCAGTGTTATTAGTCAAGTGAGACAAATCCAGGCTGTGGGACTCTCAGCGTTGTTCTCCTGCTGTCCTGCTGCTGATGTGTAATTTGTCTACGTTCTGCATTCAAGTGACCTTCCTCTAGACAAGGCATTGTCTCAGAGACAGGCTTGTGTGCACTGGGCATTTGTGGCATCCTGCTGACATATACAATGAACAATCGAGCCGTGCTGAAATCCCTGCTCCAATTCTCCAATCTCTCATCTGCTGGCAGCACTTCATCATCATCTGGAAACACCAAACATGAGAAAGAAACGGTGCACAAATAGAAACTGCTGACCCATCTGCTGTATACGTGTGTGCAAAAAGGAAATTAAATTTATACAAACCTGAAAACAGCATGATCAATTTGATAGAAGTGACTGGAGTGAAAAATGAGTTGTCTTGCTTTAATTGCACATATTGAAGTTTTTGTGCCTCAGTGCAATAAGTGCTATTATTTTACACCTTCTCCCACTCTACACTGCCTGCTTAAAATAAACCTTCTGCAAGATATACAGTACACACCATGTTATATTTGGGATTGTTTAAAGTATTCAGTAAATAGGCTACATGACCGACATAATCATACACAGTCATTTGTTTGTTAATTTTTTTGGGGGGGGGGGAATTTGATGCAGTGTCCTGAAAAAACATAGACCCTTATGTAAATTTGCTTTGTGCACAACTATCTCACTTATCAGACACAACAAAACTCCATAAAGGAAATAACTTCAGTAATTAGAGAGAGCATTCCCCAACTTATTTTGTCTTTATTTTCACTTCACTCTCCAGAGTATCTGGACCTTAGCTACTGAGGCACGTTAGTCACCAGGGCTGCCAATTAATCCATATTGATCCTATAGAACACACAATGCTTTACTTGCTCTCATTTACCCAGGACCCATGGGCTGCACACAGAGGTCTGAACCTTCATCGCTAAAACATTGATGCTGGAGCCACATGTGAAATGGGTTAAAACAAAAGAAGCAATAAATGTCTTATTAACAGACAAGTTGCCCTCATTGTGAGTAATTGACAGAAAGCAAAAGCTGGTTTTCCATATTTAACACAGAAGCGCGACAAAAATGTGGGAAAAAAAGAGAATCACATGTTCTGTTCACTCAGTATTGCATCTTTCAACATCAGCAGCCGTGACCAATGCAAAACGAAATGAGCTGGAGGCAGGAGGCAGGGCACGTAGTAACTTCAAATGAAGAGCGGAGATTCTGCTCATACACATACACACAAATAATCATCACAAAAATACCTCCATGAGGCTCCAAGTGTGGAAGATCACATTCCTTTGAATGATCTGCCGGTGTAGTAAAAAAAACAAAAAAGGTGCTGACAGAGATATCCATAAATTTTGATGAAATAAAAAGCAGATGAAGGAAAACGTAGCATTCTTAATAGGACAAGAAACATGTCATAACTAAACTTAGGTAGTGTTTGCACATGCTGGAGATTTAAATTTGAGTCGAGTTAAATGGAAAGAAAAAGCGAATGACAGAGCAGGGATTGTCCGTTGCCACAGATTTAGTGATGGCTCTCTCCCAACAACAGGTTACAGCCTCCAATTCTCTGGTGGGCTGCTGTACTGTAATTGCCTGCTGTTGGTCTTATCAAACTGCAGCCACTTTCATGTCGAGCTTCCTTTTGCTGCCCTGCTCTAACCCCTGGGAATCTCTTCGGCGTAAACACAAATTACATGAACAGCTCGGTCTTTTCTTACCCTGGGAAAGAATTTGTGACGCACCACTGTGTGCTATGTGTCTCATTCAGATAGGTCATACAGTTGTTTTAGTGCAATCCAGTTCTTTTCAGTGTTAACTACTGATAATAGAGGATCTGCTTAAAGACAGCTCATTGTTTTTTCATAGTCATTATGCAGTGTGGGTTTGCCGGTGCAGTTAGACTAACAAGAGGCTCAGCAAACTGTCTGCTATTGATGGTGTTATGTAAGTCTTTGATATTCACTGACATCACTGCTACCTAACACTGATCTGTGGAACAAAGTGAAGTTTCTATAGATTTTGCTCTTTTGGAAATGTGACTTTGTGGTTATTACTGCCAATTTAGTTTCCACTGACAAGAGCTTCTATCTCCTGTTAAAGAGAGACCGCCTTATTCCTCTCTCGCTCCATACAGTGAATTGGTTTTGGTGTCTGGTGCCAATTTGTTAAGGCACTAACACAGTGACTGCACCATTCTTAATGGCAGCAAATTCTCAGTGGTGTGTTGTAGGTAAAGGCTTTCGTTTTAGTGGCGGGCGTATCAAAGTATTTGCAAGATTATACAGATTGTAAGCACGTGCTTTGGATTATTTGTATGGAGGGTCTGATACACATGTGCTGGCTGCAGTGAATGAGAGCAACAAAAAGAGAGGAAAGGTGCAGAATTGGAAGTGTGTCTGGGGTGCTTGCAGAGGCAGGGGAGTAAATAAAAGCATGGATGACAGCGATGCACCTCACTGTAATAAGTAAACACATCACAACCCCATGTGATTTATTGCAGGGCCAGGATGACATTTTCAACTGCGGGACAAGGAGCCAGGGTCTTTTTATTTATTTATTTATTTAACTCCGAGGACAAATTCTGCATTCTTATTCTCACATTTCCCCAGTGAAGAAAGGGCAGTCTGCTTATCTCGCAAAAAGAGGAGAATCCAGCCGCTTGGGCTGAAAGGGGTGAGAGGTACAATATTGGAAAATAGGGGTGGGAGGTTGCAGCTTGATAAAGTGCACCATGACAAGAATAATAAGTTGCTCCTGTCACTGATTCCTTTGTATGTATATTTATTTTTTGGATTCACACCTCCTGCAAAGGGCATACTGGAAATGCACAATTGGACTCCAGATTTTGCACCACTGGCAGTTGGTCCTACTAAATGTAAATTTTAAAACAGGTTTGATCATAAAATCAGCGAAAGTGACCCATTGGTTCTTATCTACCCTGGTGTTGTTTAGTTATTCATGTAGATTTTGTGATTAATTGGCAGAGCATCTATAAGTGTTCATATATAGTAGAACAGAATAAACTACATTTAATGGCCAGCATATAAAACTGGGTGTTAAGTGACACTAAAACCTCAATGTGTGCTGTCACTGTCATCACAGTGGTGTCATGTTAGGCAGCATGTTATCACCTCATCATTGCTATGTACTTTTTGCCAGCTACAGTAAAATGTGAGCTTAGTGAACCCAAACATCAAGTGCCATTGTGCTACCCGGCATCATCGCATTATCTGTATTTTAAAGTGGAAATAATGCGAGCTATTCAATCACTTATTTGAGATTATCTTTATGATAACAAATAGGATTTCTTATCTGTGACTACATTTGACACAAACTAAAAATTTGTGCGAAAGGATTATGAGAGTATGTGTGTTGACAGGTGTAAGGTAAAAAAATAAAAGCTGTTAGACCCCCATTCTACTCTAAAATGCTTACAATTCATATTATTCAGACAGCTTTGCCTTGTCAAACATTTGTGATGATGTGAAGGGATTATTCGTGTCTTCATATGAGTGCATTCCACCACACCAATAATGAGCACAGAAGCCGAAGCGGCCAACCCTGGACCTGACAAAGTGTTTGCCGAAGAGGCATACCCAGAAGCTGATGAGACTTCTGCCAAGGAGGCAGACAACTGACATGAGCTACAACAGAGCCTGAGAAATTTTGGCAGAACAGGCCAACTTATTCAAGAAAAGGCGGTGGAACCAGCCAACTCAGGAACAGAACCAGACTCGGGAATAGTTGGGAAATTTGTAGAACCAGCTGACACAGGAACGAATCCACAGGCGGGTCAGTGGGACTGGTCGACTCAGGAACACAGGAAGCGTCTGCAAAACTGATGGTCTCTACAAAAGAACCAAGAACATGAATGAAGTCCACAGTCTTACACAGGAACAGAACCCAGAACCCAGAGGGTGTCTGGTTGCAAGACGAGAACCTTGCAGGGGCAAGTTAACAGGCTTGAGCAAAGACAAAGCCAGTTAAACATTAACCACACCAGGTGTGAAACTGATATCTTATTTCTCTGTATAAGCTTTTATCTAAAGCTTCAAGTTTCATAGATTGTATGATACTGCAGATTCATCATTGCATTGACATTGAGTTCCCTTTAATATTACTATAATACACAACTTATACTGTTTTCATCTACTGTATCTAAATCTGCAAACTTTTTTAAACAATCACCAGAAACGACTTGAAGAGGATTTAATTTCAGTTTCAACTACACTGTAAAAAAAAATCTGTGTAATTAACGGTGAAATACTGGCAGCTGTGGTTGCCAGAATTTCACCGCAAAAAATAGGGTGAAAATGTATAACACATTACGGTATATTTAATAAGAAACCGTACATTTTATACTTGGCAACTTTTTTGGTTTACATGAAATTACTATAAAAACACAGGTTTACTGTAAACCTGTTTACGGTAATTTACTATAAAAATAACTGCTATAGTTAAATCTATTGACAGGTAAACTATGTAAAATAACAGGTATACTGTAAACCTAGATACAGTTCTTTTTCAGTTATAAACACAGTACAACAGTATACAACATTACTGCATTTTATTGCAAAGATTCACAGTTACGGTAAAATACCGGCAGCTGTGGTTGCCAGAATTTCACCGTAAAAAATAGGGTGACAATGTATGACACATTATTACAAAGACTAAAAGTTGCGGTAAAATACCGGCAGCTGGGGTTGCCAGAATTTCACCGTAAAAAATAGGGTGACAATGTATGACACATTATTACAAAGATTAAAAGTTGCGGTAAAATACCGGCAGCTGGGGTTGCCAGAATTTTACTGTAAAAAGTACAGTAAATCAAATAAGGCATTACAGCTGATTGGCATAGATTTTACAGTCAACAATTACTTAAAATAAATTCCAAAATAAACATATAAATACATTGTAAAACAACAAACTATAATCATTAAAAGTAAAGGTTGTGCCTTTAAGCATTCTGTGTTGATCTGATCCAGTAAACTGCCCATTTAACTCACAAAGTAGTTTTAAGAGCTTGAAAAACAGCATGTATTTTTAGGTCAATGTACAGTGAAATTAACAATATAAACATCATAAGAAAATGTGGCCACTTGCCCAGGATGAGTAATAGGTCAGACATGACTGAAGATGGTGCTCAACATGGTTTAGAGCAGGGGTCACTAACTGGCGGACCGCGGTCCGGATCCGGACCCAGAAGCTGTCCCATACGGACCCGGAGCTACAGACCAAACCGAACGTTTTGATTCCAAATCTAGCGGGACACGTTAATTATAACCGCCGCAGCTATTGCGATCGTTACGGTAGTTATTAAGTGGACGCGAGTTAAGCCATCCCACGTGACTTCACTTGGCCAATCGATTCTGTGGATCACAGGCGGTAAATTTAGCGATTCAACAGTAGATGAGAGGAGGTTGGAAAAAAATTAACAAACAGAGATGGTGATAACAGAGAAACAGAGGAGAGATACAGACAGAGAGGAGAGAGGAGAGATACAGACGACAGAGAGGAGAGAGACAGACGACTGAGAGGAGAGAGATACAGACGACAGAGAGGAGAGATACAGACGACAGAGAGGAGAGAGAGACAGACGACAGAGAGGAGAGAGAGACAGACGACAGAGAGGAGAGAGATACAGACGACAGAGAGGAGAGAGAGACAGACGACAGAGAGGAGAGATACAGACGACAGAGAGGAGAGACACAGACGACAGAGAGGAGAGAGACAGACGACAGAGAGGAGAGATACAGACGACAGAGAGGAGAGGGACAGACGACAGAGAGGAGAGAGATACAGACGACAGAGAGGAGAGAGACAGACGACAGAGAGGAGAGAGATACAGACGACAGAGAGGAGAGAGACAGACGACAGAGAGGAGAGAGATACAGACGACAGAGAGGAGAGAGACAGACGACAGAGAGGAGAGAGAGACAGACGACAGAGAGGAGAGAGATACAGACGACAGAGAGGAGAGAGATACAGACGACAGAGAGGAGAGAGATACAGAGACAGAGAGAGAGAGAGACAGACGACAGAGAGGAGAGAGATACAGACGACAGAGAGGAGAGATACAGACGACAGAGAGGAGAGAGAGACAGACGACAGAGAGGAGAGAGACAGACGACAGAGAGGAGAGAGAGACAGACGACAGAGAAGAGAGAGAGACAGACGACAGAGAAGAGAGAGAGACAGACGACAGAGAGGAGAGAGATACAGAGACAGAGAGGAGAGAGATACAGACGACAGAGAGGAGAGAGAGACAGACGACAGAGAGGAGAGAGATACAGACGACAGAGAGGAGAGAGATACAGAGACAGAGAGGAGAGAGATACAGACGACAGAGAGGAGAGAGAGACAGACGACGGAGAGGAGAGAGAGACAGACGACAGAGGAGAAAGTTGATAAAAGGACGGTGAGACTGAAAAAGGAAGAGATAAATATAAAAATGTCCAAAAAGAAAAAAGTGCACAGTAAAGAGTTTTTAATCCACAATAGACAGACTCCTGTCTGGTCGTATTACCACTGGGAGCAGTAAACCAGTTTGATATGTTCAGAAACTGTGGCTCTTATTAAAAGAGCCAATGTCAAACGGCATTATGAGACAAAACACCAAGGTTTTGAACACACATACCCACTAAAATCTGAAGTGTGATCACAGAGAGTTGCTAGTCTCAGAGCCCAGTCCACCAGGATCTTGAGCCACATGCTCAGTTTGATGTTACATATAAATTTCTACTGAATTAATTTGATTTGACAGTCACATTAATAATATATCACAGTATATAGTTAAACATTATAATCTTCTGGACCTTTGCTTCCAAAAATATTGCGTAACCGGACCTCTTTAAATTTTAGTTGAATACCCCTGGTTTAGAGTCTCTCATGAACGTGAGATTCCATAAACTAGAACCTAAGATGTATGTTGTCATCATTTCTTCTAGAAGATTCCCAAGATGTCCATAAGGTGCACACTGTGGACTGGCAGGTTTTTCTCTGCAGCCAGAAAACAGAAACAAAGCAAAATTAAAATTGATGCAGTGATGAGCATTATACCCACACACATATATACAGCCTTACATACACAGTTCCAATGAATTTTACGTGATAAAAAGTTGAAGTATAGTTTTGCAGAGCATGTTATGAGTATATGGGCAAAATATAGAATCTGACATATTAATCACCAAGCAATCAACAGCACTACCAGCCTAAATACTCAGATGTCTCCACTTAGGCAGTCAGACAATTAACAACTATACTTTAGAGTTCTGGTTTCTTCTGTGTATGATGAAGCTGTTGCTTTGAGAAAGATCAAGTTGAGTCAAGTTTAAATTTTGATTGCATCTTTCTATTTTTTATTACACTAACATGATTGAGGGGGGCAATAATACAGCTTACCTCTAAATTGTCTAAAAATCAGCGGTGTTTAACTCATAAGGTTCACACTTGAATGAAGTCTGAAGTCCTCTACAGATGTGGAATGATGTTCAGGAACTGGAACTTTGAACAGGTCTTGTCATCATTTGCGTTCGTCAAGTATGACGTGGACTGGCATGATCCTCTCTGCAGCCAGAAAACAGAAGCAAATGTTACATTGATGCAGCGTTTAAGCATAATGCCTAAACACAGATATCTGATATATAGTTTTACAGGTCATATTTTTATCAACAGTATCAGTGTGAAACACAGACACTAACATATTTGTCACTAAGACATCAACAGTACAATGCAACAACAACAATACAATGATACATTCACTGAAGCAGTCAGAAAATCCACAGTCACATTTCAGACTGCTTGTTTCTTCTGTGTACGATGAGGCTGTTTTCTTGAAGAACATAAACTCTATGAAATTGAAATTGTGCTTGCATCTACATATTGTTTGCTAAACTATACCATAGCTTACCTCTAATTTACCTTGACATCACTGGGGTTGACATGATAGAAGACAGACATGGAACGATGTTGTGAAACTGGAACAGTAAGCAGATGTTGGCACCAGTTTGGCTTTAAGACTCAAGTTGCCCATCATGTTTACGTTCTGGACGGTCACGATCCCCTCTGCAGCCAGAAAACAACTTGTTAGACAAGGTACTGAAGACAGATAACTAAGACTCAACTAAACAAATAATATAATTTTTTATATTATTTATTTTTTAAATAAAAAATAATAAATATAAATGCAGTTTACTTAACTTAAAAGAGATTGCTAGGGAAATCTCTATGTTCTCGTGACATGTGGCCAGTAGAGGAAGATCTGACCTTGAAAACATTAGTAGATCCTGTTACTGGACAGTTCACTGCTCATTTTCACACTGGTACTGCGCTATTGCCTCCCAACAGTAACGCTAACATTAACAGGAGCAGATACCTTGTGCCTCCACTAAATGTGAGCTTTAAAAGCTCTATATCTACAAAATGTCTCGTTGCAACCAGCTCAACACTTGAATAAACAATGTGGTTCATTACGATGAAGTCTGCCGTGAAGGACTTAGTACTTCAATGTTGTAAGCAGAAATCACAAATGAAATGAAATGATAACTACACATTTTGTTGTACACTTAGCTAGCTAGCTAAACACATTAATGTTTAACACAAATATATCTAAGACAGATGTAAGACAAATGTTAGCTAGCAAGTTAACTTGTAAGATTAGCATTAAGGTTAGCTAGCCGCTACCGTTAAAAACGTTAACAAAATAACGTTTTAGGGAACACGTCGTTGATCTCAACTTTAATGACAATTACAATAACCGTAACTTTTAAGAAGAACAATTACCGAAACGTTATTTTAAAGTTCAAACTTACCTCCACACATTGCTCCTCCAGGGTAACATACAGGAGACGCTGTATTCAGTCCGATCTCCACAGAAGAACCGCGGTGCTGCTCGCAGTGCTCGGACAGAAGCGGCGCCAACTGTTCAGCGTCCGTTAACATTTGAACCACAGTTTCCCGCTCTCTGAATACGTCAGTGCTCCGTCTGTTAGTCTTTAAATGACGGTGGTTCACAGACAGTTTGAGAAAATAAAATAAAATAAAATAAAATACATTTACAACCAGTAAACCATATGTTATGGTAAATCACCATGTTTTCAGTGAAGACCCTTAATTAACATAACTCTAAGTATTACTGTGATGGACCTGGTCATTACCAGTATGGAGGCTGATCCCAGTGTGGGCCGCATTTCAAATCCTATTTATTATATTTCCAGATTGTGCTGTATAGGTACATTAGAGGTCAGAGGTCAACAGCAAAACTAGTAACAACATAATTAGGACAAACTTTTCCAGAAACTTGATACAGGAGATATTTGGTATTTTTCAACACCAATTACTTTAATTTCTTCAAGAAATGTATTATTCATGTTTTAGTTTTCCATCACACATTAAAGCCTTACAAGTGTATAACATAAAATGACAGATAATAACAGTATATGTAAACATATATTTTATTTCAAAATCAACATAAATACCATATTTTTAACATCTCCTTTCTGTAGAAAACAGAAAATGTTTTTGTTGAATTATAAAAGGTTTTAAACTGTAAATTTCAATGTATACGTCAACAAAATCTGTAATTTAAACCAAATAATACCATTAATTTTACGATATTTACTTGCTTGTGACCTTACAGTATTTTCCCATTAATTTTAGCTAAATTTTATGTTTTAACAGTAAAACTGTGTGTTTTCTACATACTTTCACAGTAAAAAGTAAAGTTACATACTGTTTCTTGATTAACAGTAAAAAAGTGTATCTATTACTGTGATATATTGTTTTGCATTTAACGGTAATATACTGTTGCTATTTAACAGTTTTTTACCGTAATTTCTACAAACATTTCTTACAGTGTAGAGAAAATGAATAGATATGAGTCTTACATAGCAGCTAGTCTTACATTGCATGCTATGTAATGGAAAAAAGAGAGCATGACCTAACATTTTGAACTCTATCAGTTCATGTGCATAGGTCTGCGTGGCAGCCAACAATTATCTGCCTACAATGTAATCATCAGGAAATGCCTGGAAAGTGTTTTAACCTGCCCATCTTAATCCAAAATGCCAGAACAAATATTCCACTCATTTTTTTGGCTTGGCTTGTGCTGTGGCTTGTGCTGTGGCTTTGCACAGCACCCTTGCACTCTTTCTTCTCTCTGAATCGCTCTGGCATTGTCCCCACGCTGTAACATACAATTTTCAGATAGTTCCACTGGACCAAAGCAGCAAATGCGTGTGAGATATTTATTGCATATATAATCTCCAATAGGAAATACACACTCGGTTCAACTTTAGTGCTCTTAAGCAAGGCAATGAAGCCCGACAAGAGGCCAACAGTAGAGGACAGTGTTTGCTCTGTGCAGTTTTTATGTATGACTGCATGTGTGTGTGAAGCAGGGCGTTATTGCAAAAGAGCACATGTGCTTAGTGAAACCCTCCCAGGATAAATGAACTTGTTTAAAAAAAAAAAAAAAGCAGAGAGATATTCTGTTACCCTGTCAGGATTATCCAACATCTATTAGTTAAAGATTGATTACACATGCTCTTGTTTTGGGTCCTAAATCAAAGTAAAATTAGATTTTTTTCATCATGTGTTAACTTTCCTATCTTATTTGTGGCTTGTATTTGCAGTGAAGTTTATTTCTTTGCTATAATCATTCAGAATAATAAACACAAGACGCCTTCAACCTCTACGAGGAGTGGCGAGATAATGATTTGGATGCCTAATAGAGGGTGTGATGGCGATTCCCACACTCACCAGCCTAACCTGTGACCTTAAACAGGGAGGAATTTGAGGAAGAAGCTCCACATTCAACACCTGGCTGAAATTATTTAGATGCTTTAAGCATCTGAGTAGATTCTTCCCTAATGTAATGTGGTTTCATGTAATATTTTGGGATTAATCTTTCAGAAAAGGAGAGCAATAGTCTTAGTGCTGACCACCGGTGTGAAATTTCCTGGGCCTATGGAATATAATCAGTGCTTAAAGCCTCAGATCAAAATGAGTAATGATATCTGGCCAGGAAGACTAGTTCTTCTTTTAGAAACACAGCAACTTTGATGCGATAAGGAGAAGGAAAATTGTTGTTTTCCTATTCTCTTATCAGTAAAAACTGCATAATGTAATCTGACTTAATGGCATATCAGATCAATCACTCTGAGTGATGAGGGAAGTAGAGAGAAATGGAGATACTTTACACATGCACAAAAACCTTTACATTTACATTTTATATTTATTGTTATTGCCATTTTTGCCACTTCATATAACACAGTATGAGGCTTTAATTATGCCCATTATGTTAAAGCTTTTATAGTTCTTTTAATGCACAGTGTTTGCATGGAATTCATTTGCTATATTTAGTAGAGATGTCCTGATGTGTTTGTCGATAGTGTATCCAAGTCAATACTTATTTAGTAAATTTAAAAATGCTAATTTTCTCAAATTGTCATTTGAGATTTATAATTGTTTACATTATTCTGCATGTACTTGACACATTTAAGAAACAACGGTTTCATACTTGACCTTATTTTTACTTGATCCGATTACATTTTAGAATCAACACTATTTTTAGGTCCCTATCAATGTCATTATTATGATTACATAACAAACAGTTATAATATTTAATGTTTTTATTGAACACAACCAGACAAAGTAATGGTGGAAAAAGTAAATAAAACTATTTTAATAACTGGTTAAACTATCTTTGGCAGTAATAACTCCAAGCAATCACTTCTGGTAGCTGTGGATTAGATCTGCACAATATACAACAGGGATTTTGGCCCATTCTTTCTGCTTTAGTTCAGTCATGTTTATTATTGAGGTCTTATGTCTTGGACCCCTCATTTATGTGAGGAATTATAACCTTGTAATGACAGAGTTTCTATATTGGATTGCATTATTGTACAGGTGCACTTAATTAAGTAGCAGGTGAGATTTTACTGTGAGTGTGTACTGTATGTGTTGTTTCCAAATTTCTCTTGCCAGTGATTACATATACATGCTAATATAGGCATAAGATTGCCCTGCCCTCTCAGAGATAAGTCACCTCACTCCTTACAAATCAAGTGAACACTGTTGAGTGTGTCTGCTTTTATGTCTGTACAGAGAAGATCCTTGGGTGACTTTTTCTCCTTGAAAAATATCAAACACAGGTGTGAAATGATTTCAGATTCAGTCTATTGTCTCTCTCGATCCTCTGTCTCCATCAGCCAGCATCTGATTACCTGGACCTTGCTGTGTTGTCTAGAGAATGTAACAAAAAAGGGGAAGGAAAGAGTTGAAAGAATGCGAGAGAGAACAGAGGAAGCATAGTCCTCTGAGGTGTGAAGACAACAGCACACAGCACTATGGAGATGACTCTTTGGGTACCAGCTGTGGTTTTCTAGAGCTAATTGAATAAACTTCTCCAAAAAATGACAGGCTCCTCTTTTTTGAGGGAAACACAGAATAACAGAATTCTCTATTTTGTGTCATCCCCCACCCCCACACCCCCCCCCTTCCAATCTTAGCTTTGTTTTTGTCTCTTTTTCTATTTGTCCGATATCTCTGTGCATAACGTGTTAGAGGTGCCCATAGAAAAGCAGTAGATGCTTATTATGCAAGTCACTTTGTTCCATCTTTATGTCCCTGAGAGACCTAATTGATATTCCAAAGCAGAGATGGAGCTGCAACTCAAGCTCACCTAAGTCATTAGAAAGCCCCACAGGGCTGCTTGCATTACAATCTCTGATTTAGATTGTGTGTTGCCTCAGTGTCCTTCCCCTGAGGGTGAGCTGTGTGGGCAAAAGGCCATCATTGTAGGGGCTCCTAGCTCAAAGTAACCCCTGCCTCTAAGGTCTGCAGCTGAGATGAGGGTTGGAGGTCATGAACTTAGACTCAAACATACAGAGTAGATGAGTAGATTGCCATTTGCCAGGGTTCTGTCACACAACATTACCATCTAAAGGTCCATCTTAACATTTCTATGGTAACGAGGGAAGTGAAAGTGCTCATAACTCATCAAATCTGGCTTATTTATGGAAGGAGCATGAGAGGAATAGTAACCTCTTGGGACGCTCAAATGCATACTGCGTATCCACCCACCATCCAGTCGTGTCGTGGTGGTAGCAGGTTGAATAAGGTAACCCAGATGTCCCTGCTTCCCAAGGTGTTGTTAGGCCAGATGAGATAGAATATCTCTTAAGCATGTACTAAGTTCGCTCGAGGTCTCCTCCCAGTTGGATGTGCTCCAAAACTCCTTTGGAAGGTGCCCATGTGGCATGCCGATTGAACCAACTCCACTAGTGGCTCCGGACGCCCTTCAGATGTCCGAAGTCCAAATCTTCTCTATTGGGCTGAGTCACCCCTTGTAAAGAAGCTCATTTTGACAGTTTATGTTTATGATCGTATTCTTACAGTAACTACCCTGAGTGAAAATAGGTGAGGGTTGTAATGTAGACTGACCAGAAAATGGAATGCTTTACCTCCCGACACCTTTCCTTTTGGGTACAATGTCCACATTACTGCTGATGATGCCTGTCAACCTCTTTCTCCATTTTATCATCAGTCGTAAACAAGATCCTGAGATACTTGAACTTAAGTTTGGCAAAGACTCCTTCCCAACATGAAAAGAGCATTCCAAAGTTTTCTGGCATAGAACCATGTCTTCAGATTTAGAGGTCCTGCCTTTCATCTCTATTGTTTCACACTCATTGCATAGTATCAACAAACTACAATAGCGCACGACTATCATGAGGGCAGCCATTGTCAAAGCCATCGTACGTAAATGTTCACTTCACTTCGACTTACTTCGCAACGTGACGTGTGTTACAGAATAACGCCTGTAGGTGGCACTCACGATGCAGTCTGTTTTGTTAATGAATGAAACTGCCAAACTTTACCTACAGTAAAGGTGATAGCATGAGAATGTTTTTGGTGATCTTATAAAGTGCAGTGATGTCGTGTCAGAAATTTTAGTTTGATTCCAATGTTGTGCCTGAAGTTAGAGGGAGATTTTTGTCTAGGTCACTACCATGATAAAAGTAAGAGTAAAACACAGCTGATTAGCTACTATATGTGCCTAATGGTGCTGACACAATTCAGTAGCCTTGCTC
Source organism: Anabas testudineus (assembly GCF_900324465.2). Classification (NCBI taxonomy): domain Eukaryota; kingdom Metazoa; phylum Chordata; class Actinopteri; order Anabantiformes; family Anabantidae; genus Anabas; species Anabas testudineus. The sequence goes on along the minus strand of NC_046612.1, from coordinate 18,969,966 downwards.
TAAACCATCAGTCTCCCATGGTTCTGCTAAGGCTGTGGTTGACAGATATGACTCCCACTGGATGTGGTGCTGTTGGCGACCCTGTCGACTTCACATCAGCTATTTTCTACACAGCCAGGTGCAGCCCAGTGTAGACCTCAAGGCAAGTCGATCAACATCAAAACACGTTGCACAGCTCTTTATACACTAATGAAAGGCTTCATACGAGAAAATGGAGGGGGCAACTGAAAGCAGATAGAATGGATGGTCAGACACGGCAACAATCTGATTGATTGACAGTTGTCAGCATGGTAACATGATTAATCAGTATTTTAGTATTTAACATGGCTTATGAGCTGCTTTCATGTGTTATTTTGTGCATCTACCGGTGCACACATTGGAGAATGAGTTTAAGTAGTCTTTCTCCAGAAAGCTGACTTTTTAGTTGGCATTTAAACACGAAACCTGGTTTCTGCTACTGTGGTAGATGATTAGAGAAACCTGATTTTCCACCTATCTGTCTGTCTTTCATTGGTTTGGATTCAAACCAACTCAATTAAGAGAAAGCACTTTTATTTTCAATTTTATTTATTTGTTTTACAGCTGCTTCTTGTTTCATGATGTGTATGAACTGTTGGAAACAAATTCATTATTTTTAAAAACGATTTACCAGATGCTTGTTTGGTTGGTTGGTTTTCAGCTGCAAGATGTCAGCAGCTGCAGATGGACATCAGCAGAAGGGTTGGTGCAGGCAAAGGTGAGAATGTTCTACCTAAAACAACAACTGGCTACAGCTCATTGTTAACATGTGCTAGTTGTATACTTGCTGTTTAATACATATGCATAGGTAACGTTCACATAGCTGTGTGTGTTTGGACCTCTCTGTTAGACTGACTTGATCTCCTGAAACTCCCCCTGGCTCTGTAAGTCTGATTCCGTTTGTTGGCTCTGGATTGTTGGACCCCTCAGACTCTGACTCTGACAATTGGCTATGGATCTCTACATTTTGTGTGTTAGCTTTGGACAACTTTTTTTACGCATTCAACTCCGCAACACTGAACAACTCTGTTTTCTGTTTCTCTGTCTTTTAGTTGATGTGGATTTTGGATTTAGAAGAGGAATTCGGGTTGACAAGATGATAGTTAGATGAGGAAAGGATTCTGGACTCAGGATTTGACAACAGTTGTTCTGTGCTATGTTATGTTGATGTTGGTTTACAGACTGTTTCTTTACTTACCTGTGGTCTATTGTGTAATGAGCTGCTGAGCACCTACCGATAGGGAGGTCGTGATCATCATCCCTCTTCAAAGTGTGTCATCCAGCTTCATCCCGCTTCAGTCCCTCAGCCTATTTAAACATCCTAGACTCCATCCTGTTGTGTCCGTCTCTTTACTGAGTTTTTCAAACCTGACCTTCCATCCATGGATGGAAGGAGAGAAAAACTATTCATATAACAAAAAATTCTTTGTATCTGTTCAGACAGAATGATCTCTGGTTAGTAAAGAAATGCACAGGGTGCCCGGTCCAAGTGAGACGGACATTAACATACTTCAAATTTGAATAAACTTTCAGGTCTGTCTGATCCTGTCTCTATGTTTTACCACTGTCTTTTGGTATTAAAGTCTTTTAGTCTGCACATTCACTACCCTGCCCAAACCACTTTGTTAGATCTCCATTTTTGTAGGTAAATGAGGTTCTTTATTAATTCTTGTTATCTGGTTTTTTTTTTTTTCATTTTTGATTTGAGCACAAAATGGGAAATCAGAAAAAAAACCATTATCCAATGGTTTAATGTTATTAACTAAATAACCACAGTAACAGTTTGCGTTTTTTGATGGTTTGATACCAAAACAAACAGCTGTAGTCACAGATAAACTGGTAGGTCGTTCTTAACAGGTTGTGCACAGTCCCGCGGATGGTTGATGAGAATTATGGTTAACAGTAAGCTGAGGACACACTATGTACATCTATACACAGTATAGAAGGCTGCTGGATAGTGGAGATGAGGAAGCAACTTTGTGATTCCAGTGGCAGATAATTGTTTTATAAGCCTGCTGCAGAGTTAAAAACACCAGTATCAGGGCGCCGCAAACAAACTGTGATGAAAAAGACACTCTGCAGCCCCCATCGCTACTTGTTAAGCATTTATCTCTCTGTGTCCTCCTCCATCCTTACTCACCCATTTACACATTATTAGATCAACGGGTATATGTTTCTATGAATTCAGTTACAGATCTAGTTATGTAATATGTCTTTTTCCAATAAAATATTGCTAATTTAATAGAATGGAGTAGAACACCTTTATTGTCACTGTACATTTCTAGCACAACAATATTTACCTCAGATTCCTCATTAAAGAGAAACAATAAAAGACAGAATAACATATAAAAATAATAAATACATAGAGATAAGCTAGAATAAACATTCATTATAATAATAATAATTTCCCCAAGAGGATCAATAAAGTATGTCATTTATTTATTTATTTAATTTGTATATTTAGAAAAAGAAAATATTAGAGACAAACTTTATGCACAACTCTGTTATTTTTTGGTCAACAATCACTCATTGCTGCCTTCAGTTCTCTTTGGTGACCCACTTGCTTTCTAGAAGAATCAAAATAATGTTAACTGCTACTATGGAGTTTAAAAACATTTTTCATAGGGAGGGAGTTATAGGCCCTATTATTATCGAACCATCAAAATTATATTTTTAATATTGTATATTTTATTTTTCTCTGATAGGTAGGATGAAGCACATGGTATTAATCAGACACTGTATGCATATAAGACTCCATTAGTTAGTCTTAATGTTGTTAATCACATTTTAGGACATTACGAATGTGCTGCACTTTTATAAACAATGTGAAAAAGCTAACTATACTGTACAGTACATAGATGTTTTCCAATGAAAAAAACGTAAAACAATTTGGTGAAAATTCATCTATTTGCATTGTACACAGACAATCACAAGGTTTCATTTTGACATTGTAGTAAGCAGATAAAATTAGCTGCCTATATGACTGAAGGCATTTTTATCATTTCTGTCTCATGTTATCTGATTCTGAGCCAAGAACAGAGTTCAGGTGCCTGATGACTCCCCTTGAATGAAAATGAAATTAATGGAAAGCAGGTGGGTACTTCAAAGGCGGACTGCTCTAAGAGTATGACCAAATGTGCTTGCAATCACCAGCCTCAGCTGTTGTATCTTTGCCATGGAGGAGTGGGCGTTCGGATTGTGAATGGAAGTAATTATTAGGGAGAGTATAAAGCAGATAAAAGAAAAGGCATGCAGTGTGTTTCTACAGAAATTATTATCACAGATATACAGTAGTTTGTGGTCCAGCATTACTATCAGTCTAATGATAGTTACAATTACAAAGGGCTTACAAGCTTGGGCTTGGGCAGATGATAAGGCATTTCTTGTGTAGCAATCTACAATAAGACAATGTCTTCTTTCTGTATATTTTTAGTCCATATTTTGTGTTATATAACAAGCATATAGTGGTTTAAGTCAGTGAACTGGATGCCTGTATTGTTAAACTTACAGACCTGCTTTCACAGCACAAATAAAACTCATTTTACTGCAGCAGTGTTTGAACACTTTAACTGACCTATTTAAAAAACCATCTAACAGATCGAATCAATGTCCCTAAACAACAAAGACACAGCATTCCTCACTGTTTGGATTTAATAATAATAAAAGAATCCTCTCCATGACCCAAAAAATCATTTGCAAAATAGCTGGAAATGTTCCACAGAAAATGCAGCCACAGCAATCTTTTAATGTTTCTCCAGCAGATTACGGATTGGAAGGGAAGCTGTAGGACAACAAAATGCTGAATGTGTCAAATTCTTCAGGAAGTGGTTTATCATCATGTCTGACACAATACACAAATGTAGCCATCACAGAAGTCTGTTTTTAACAACATGTTTGCTGAGCTGTAGAACCATTGTTCCATCCTAAATCTTTGACACAAATGCAGGGCATATTAGGTACATGTAGGAAACAAGAACACTGTGTAACTTTTGCAGTTTCATCATCACCTTTTAATTGTGTATTATTAGTTTTGATAGAATAGGTATATTGCGAAATGTGCAGTTACGTCTGACAGCTGCAAAGTTGAAAGATTGTTTTCATTTCGCAATTATTACATGTCTCTATGTGATGTTGGGCTGTCAGCCGTCAAAATAATAATGAAATCTTCACTATGCAAAACTTATTTCCACAGATAACAGGTATCTGATTTAACAAAAAACATGTGTAATGTCAGTCAGTGGCCTGGTCAGTAAAAACCTGTGTGAGTTTGATCAAAAAACTACAGCCCTTGGTTTCACTTTCACACTATGGAAAGAATAGTTAAAGCACAGGACCAGGCTTACACACAGGTTTATTAATCAACCAAAAATATTTCATTTAATAGATGTCTGGATGAAAAACACTCATAGGTTTGTTTTCATATATAGAGAGTGTGTCCCTAATCTGTGCACTATGTAAAAGCATCCCTTACTGTGATTCTAGAGAGAGTTTGCTCTCATTGGGACTCCTACTCTCTGGCCTTTCGTCCTGTGCTGCATATTTACTCAGATCAATGTGATCAATGTTACCATGCTTATTAGTACATTGTGTTCCCAGCACACAGAAGACACACATTGGTCACACAAAGACAGCTATAACCTTCCTTTACAACTTAGATTAATCTCGTTGCAGTGTTTCAGTGATGGGGTTTTAGGACACTGTAGGTCCTCTGCTGGTCTGCTGCTTATTTCAATCTGCAACTAAGAATAAGCCTTCAATTCTAATATAAACACATACAAATGTAAGTAGAAAGATGAAAAAAAGACTGATTGAAAGAAGTCTGGCTTGAAACAATCACCGAACAAAGTGTAACAGTGTCACTTTGAAGTAGCTAAGTACTAAGGGTACCTTAGTACCCTCTTTATAAGATGTCACAGTTAAAATGTCTACACTCAATCTAAGTGTTTTAGAGAGAGAAACAGTAAAATAAATGCAGTGTGAAGTTCAAAAGAATTAATAGAAAATTACCTTGTCACTTGACAAAACAGTAGATGCTGTTGGTGGTGTGGTTAATGCTAAATCAATAACAACACAATGAAAAACAATGCTATATGCTATGACATCACAACAATGGCCTTGTTGACATCTCAGAAATTCTTGTGTTGATGTTATAATTACTCAGCACAGGAAATAAAAGTCGAAAGTTGCTCACTGGCATAAATATTTGTGTTAAAACTGAAGGAAATCTGTTTGATGAATGTGTCTCACTCTGAAATAATGTGTTTTCAATCACTGTGTAGCTGTGCGAGGACACAGCCCATGTCTCTTCTACCAGATGTGGCATAGTAGTGATATCATATCCATATTAATGCAATCCTGCTGCTTTCTCACAATCAAATCTTCCCCCCCCCCCCCGAAATGATCAGAATGAAGTCTTTCTCTTTGTAAGAGAGATTGTTTTCCAGGATCCTGTTTCAGACAGACAAAGTAAAAACCGACTGCATCCCTGTTGGAATTTTGTCTCTCTATTTTCTATGGCACATTTGCTGTCATTGCCAATGCAAGGCATGCCAAGGAAAATACCTTTCAAACTGCTGACTTTGATAATAGGGGAAGCTGTCTGCATTCTGTCTGCATGAACTCTATCAAGACAAGCAATAACTAAGCAGTTTCAATTCCCACATGAATGTTTACTAATGACTTGTCTCTCAGAGCATTAGTGTAAATGAGGGCCTCGGAGTTCAACAGTGCTTTGATAGTATTCAGAGACGACAACACACACAGTGTTGTCTTGCTGTGGAGCTCGGCTTGTATGCAAGTCTTTTGTGCATTCAGTGTACTACAAGCAGCAAGGGGAGTGATGGGTGGAGAGGGGTGGTGAGTGTGTGTGTGCGTGCAAACACTCAGGTTTTTTTTAACACTTTCCTAATTGACCTCAGTTTGGTATTTCTTGGGGTGGGGCATAAAGAACACATTTCCTAGCATATCCTCCACATAAACTGTGTTGCATGGGGAACATTATTTTATTTATGAGGTCATGTTGGGCATTACCAAGTGGTTTACTCTGATTATTTGTTTATAGTAGCTGCTTACAGTAAGTCACATGCTTGTTTGTGCAAACATGACTAACTGGGTCTCAACAGTGTTTACTCTTATATTTTTAAGTTATGGAGATTGCATCGAAACTTCTCAATGACAGGATGTCTCTGTTGACATTTACGTTATTTCCCATTTGCACATGGCTGAAGTAAAGATTTATAGAGAGAGCAAAAATAAAACATGTTTATAAACACTCTTGGGTAAATGTTGTCTCTATGTATGACTGTACAAAATGAAAAAAGTTTTTTGAGACACAGTGACATGTGTTATATATTATTGCATGTGTGAATGCTGTTGGCTTTGAAGCCCTGGCTGCTGTAGACCAGGAAACATCACTAGCACTAGGGCCATGTGGGACCTCTCCTTAAAAAAAATAAAAAGTTTAAGATTTTTTCACAGCCCATTGTAAGCAATCAGGCAAATAGTAGCTTGCAGTGGAGCAGTGCACACCTCTTTCCAGAAGGCAGAGAGCAATGCTCAGTCTACTGACAGGCGAGCCAGCAGACAAGAAGTCAGGACATATTTTCATAGCACTTACAGACGGCAGCGCCACCAGTGGGTCTTTCAAAGCCCACTTTCACTCTACTGGGTGTGATTGCTCCTGAATGCATTGAACTTCCTCTGTTACTGGCAGTGAAGACCCGCAGATGCACTCAACCACAGGCTTACTTTTCAGCTCTGAAACAGTCTCAGCATTCACACCAAAGCTGTACCCACAGGAAGAGAAAACACATGTTTTATTGACAGAGCTACAGGTGGTTTGAGTTTGAGCTGCTGCTGGACTAGAAGGGATTATTTTCTGTGTGGTGAGATTTGGTGTTTTTTAAGCCAGTATGTTGCCTATTGTTGTGGTAAGTTTTGCATCTGTCCTGCTGGGCTCACTTGAGGCTCAAGTGGCCCCACAGACTCAGGGGCAGAACCAGAGACAGGGCCAAGGACAGGGCAGCTCTGCCACCCCTTGGAGGCAGGTGATTCAGTGGGAGAACAATGGCCGGGTATTTAGCCTGCTAAACAGTGGAGCTGAATATGTACCTGCTGGGGCAGGAGCCCAGGACAGAGGACCCAGGGTGGTTGTGGCAGATTCTCGTCCACGCAGACCTCAAGGAGGAAATGTCCGCCGACAGGCTCCATCAAGAGGGTCTTCCGAGACTGTCCGTGGGCAGGCGAGGCACCCTTTTGGCTTTGGTCAAGTGCCTGATAACTGGAGACAAACTGCAACTAGCACCGGTGGGAGCCAGTTCCAGGGATCTTCTAGCACTCACTTCAGGCCATCTACAGGCTCTTCATCCTCATCCTCCTTTTCTTCTTCATCTTCTTATAATATACCGTCCTACCCACAAAACCCTTTTCCTCCACAGCCCCCCTTCCAACCAGTACCTTACGATCCTGGTTTTGGAGATGGACCAGTCAGGAGCTACGAGCCTCCCTTTCAGCCTGTTGTCGGTGGAGGGTATGGTGGTGGGGGCTACAGTGCCGGCCAGGCTTATACTGGAGGAGGATATGGAGGTGCTGTGGCCCCAGTGCTCCCAGGCTCCCCCTCTGATTTTACTGATGATAGTTACCGTTTTTATCAGTCCTACAGTTACGGGCCCAATCCTGTGGTGCCTGCACGTGCAGCCCAACCACCATTTACAGATGGTCTGGACCACAGATACACCCACAGTCTCTATAATGAGGAGAATGCTCCTGCTGTCCCTATCCCTGATGCTAACCAGGCTGCACCTGTGATAGTGGACAGGATAGGACAAGCCAGTCAACAGCCGGTCAGAAGCCCTCAGTATGAGCAGTTTCCTCCATTCGGAAGACCACAGCCACCCTTCTTACAGCCCATTCCTCCAGCCAGAAATTCTCCAAACTCTGCCCCTGAGAACCCCAGTATGAATGCTGGGAGTGTGTATCGACCTGAACAGAGAGGTACAGTAAGGTTTTTCTTTATTATTTTTATATTTGAACGTTTGTGAATACAATGTATCCTCTATTACTATATTTTGTTGAGGACATTGGCCTAAACTTTGACAATAGTGAAGGCTGTGAAACATGTATGTGCATATTTGGAGCAATGTGTTTGGCTTTCAAGAAAGTTCTCGTTCCTTTTCGGAAACAGGGACCATGTTCTCTTGTAGGCATTCACCCAAGGTATTTCTTTGGGGCAAAATAACAGAAAAGCTATCCATGTGATCTCTGTTTTTGCTGGACATAATGTATGAATTTGAAATATATAAAACAATGGAGCAGAGAGCTTACCCCCCACTAAAGTACACAATCATATTTTTCAAAAATTCTTCTCTCATGTTTGTCAGATATCTGAAGTAATAGGAATGAAACAGCTGCTTAAAATTTAACCTCCTTTTTAATTTACAAACACAGCAAAGTGGACGCAAGGTTCATCTTTTCCCACTTGTATGCTTATTGAAACCAGGTGTTGAGCAAGTCCTGCCAATACACAGAGAGCACACACAAGAACCACTGTGTTTCTGTGTGAAGAGTACTGTGCTACAAGAAAGTAGACTGTTTCATGTGGCATGTGGAGTTTGGTAATGTGGTGATGACCTCATATGGGGGCTGGTTACAGGGGTGTTGGTGGGCAGTGGCTGCCGCCTGGGCTTGAGGACACTAGAGGGGTAACAAGGGAGGGGGATGCAGTACTTACTCACTGAGGGGGAGGGGCGGGGTGGAAATTCCCAGTAACACATGGGGTCCATTGCTTCATCTACAGGAAATCAAAGAAATATTTTGTGAGAGTAAGAATGAGGAGTGTCAATACGTGCAGGGCAATGACTGGAAAAACCAAACGGATATAAAGAAGGCTGTTTCTTTCAATTTTTAGACAATTTTCTTATATATCACTGCGTTAAAAAGGGAGTTAACTATAAGTTTTTGTTACTGTGAATGAAAAGATCAACAATAAATACAAAGCTTCTTTGTGTTTTGAATGGAGACTGTGTCTGGTCTAAGCTCAGGAGATTCTCAGATATAAAGTGAAGCAGATTTAAATTTAGTTTTAAATTCATCATTCTTAATGTAGACCTAAAGCAGTCTTTCTAGTTTGTTGTATGCATTGAATCCATGATTCATTTAATACCCTGAGAGCTATTTCTACAGCACAAAAAGCCAGTATGTGTGCAAATACTTCCATGCTCGAAGTAATCACTGTGATAAAGATGCAGCCACTGTGAGCTGTTGAAAAGCTGTCATTTTTTATTGCACTGCTTCATGGCACTGTATTAAACTGTTACAGGACTGTAAAAACTATTGTGATTTATAATTTTAAAACTTACTCAAAAGTGAAGACAGGAGGTAAATATACTGCTGTTTTTAGATGCATTGTGTTGTGTGGTAGCCACAGCAGTAAACACATAAGAAACAATGACAAATAAAAGTAAACTTCTATTTCAGTGACCAGACTGTTTATTAAATCCTGGCAGAAAAAGGCCACTGCAGAAAAATATGTCTAAGCACAAATTACATAGGTGTAAGCTAGCAAGTATTAAGTTTAAAGCCATAAAACACATTTCAGTGCAGAGCTGCTGCCCATGGTTCCTAGACAATCACACACTGTAAATCTTGCTAGACACTCATAGCAAACTGCTGTAAGAGATAAAGAATACTCCACATACTACGATATTGTGCAGTATGTATCATGCGATCAAAGCATACTGTTTCTTTCATTTTCCATATCATATTTATGAAATTGGCATTAGTTACCAAGTTTGCAACTACTCTGACTTGAAAAGAAGTTCAAATGGTAATTTACTTATCTCCCACATTAGCTTTGCTGGCAAGGTTCTTTTGTTCATAAAATAAATAGAGTTTGTAATTGGACAGTGACCTCATGTTGGGTCTACATGACATGAGCTCAAAAAACAACTCTGTCTCATAGAAATCATACTGACAGATTACTAAATTGTTTTTTCCCCAGTTACATTGGAAAAAACTAAATCACTTCCTGGATGCTGTTCTTAGGCAACATTTATTTATCTGTCTCACTGGAGTGATAGGGAAGTGGTTGGGGTGGATGGTAGACATATAAAGCAACAGAGCCTGTGGTTAACATCCTGTCTCCCATCCAATAACTCCCCCCAACTTAAATTACATAGTTTGCTTATCCCTACCCTCTGATATGAGTTTCCTAAAACAGTGTCCATGTGGCAGAAAGTGTACTTTTGTCCCCATGGCTACGATAATAAACACACGGAGCCTGCCTGTGGCAGTAAAGTTAAGAAATGAGCATTAAAATAATTAAATTAAATTAATAGTAATAATTAGTTGTTGTTCTAAAACATGAAACAGGAAAGCTTTTACTCACAGATTTAAAGTTTTAGAGTTAGCATCGTGCAGAGTAATGCGGCTGCTCTCATGATGAGACTGGAGCTTCATTAGATCTTTAAGGACATTTTGATCCATGTGCCCGGTAAAAAAGACTATGAAAGTGTGTATTCCTTTTTGCAGTCATGGCAGTAATGTCTTAAGAAAATCCTACAGGTGTTATTAGAGAAAATCCAGACCAGAATCCTACATGGATTCCAAGTGTGCAACTGTGCAGTTCAACATGAACTAACCTATTAACTACAGTTGTCTCTTAATCATCTGGGACCTGACTCAAACAATCCTTATAATACCTGGCCCATAATTAAATATGGGTCAGGCATTTTAGTAGGAAGGAAATTAATTTGTGAGTTCTTTATAAGATGCTGCTGATTTAGATTTTTCATTGTACAATGATCTTGATGAACTCCACATCTTCAGATGTGTCAGCTCTCTGCAACTAACCAGCCTGCAGCTCAAAGACTGAGTATCTGGAGAGGGAGTCCTTGTGTATTTTATTATTTTATATTAGGTGGTATAAAAGTCTGGCAAGATTCAGTTTCTGCACTCTATGCCCCACTTAGAGTGTAATGTGTGGCTTTTTCAAATGCTGTTGAGAGCTGATCAGCTTTGGCTTTTCAATACACTTTATCCCTCTGAAAGAGACCCAATTTCATATTTCTACAGATTAGAGGGCAGAGAACAAAGCCTTCCATGGGTAGAGGGTTGAGAATACTTTTGGAAAACCTCTGTATTTCACACTGGTCTTACAGTGTTTACATGGGCTGTCTCAGGAAGCCTCCACATGTCCTATATGTCAGCTTCAGAGTGAGTTGTCGGATGGGATGTTTTCACAAGAGCCGCAAAGGCCAGTGTCCTTATTTAAACATGGAGTGGAGAGGGCACACTCACTTAGATGTTAAATGCAGGGCAATAAAGGAGGAAAGTTCCAACTGGTTTTAAAAAAAATCTAACCACTAGAGCTCTTCATGCTCATTCAAAATAAAAAGACAACAGACTGCAATTGCCCCTGTCCCGTTTTGATTTGCACGGTTATACACTGCAACATAAATTAAAGGTTATACATCATTTTTGTGATTTTACTAATGCACCCAGGCATATAGGTCAGACAGTTTGACTTCTAGTTGCTTGAACAAGCTCACATTAAAGCATGTCTGGCCTTTGTGAGCTCAACAGAGAGCGGTGATAAGCATTGCCAGAGACCCTTGCTTGCATGGCATTTACTTGGAACAGGACAGGCAGACATTCTCTGTGACAAGTCAGGCCTGCGTTTTCTGACAAACTTGGTCAGCAGCCCACTTTAAAAACAGCAGTGGTGTGAGATCACTGTTGTTTTGGTCTGGCAAACGACTGCTCTTTCTGTGTCTTTGTCTGGCTCTCTCGCTGTGTCTCTGTGCACCTATGTCTTTGTACATCAGCTTCAGCTGTGTCACTTGTTTGCAGAAACCAAAGTATGAAAACCACAGGCTCCAATGCATCAAACACTTTTGTGATACTGAAGCTCAGATATATCTGTTGGGAATTAGTTTATCCTTATCCCGAAAAAATATAGTCACTCGTGGAATGACACATTCATATTAAGATAAATGTCATAAAAGATCACATTAGCCAAGAAAGCAAGCAAGGTATTATTACATTATTGTATTATTTTATTCAGGCATAAAAACATACTTGGACAGTCAGATACACACACCACAGCAAAACGTTTGTTATATGTTTGTTATAAAGTTATATGTTTCTTTGGGTTTCATGAAATATATTAATATGTAACCTCCATGCTTTCTCACCGCAAAGTCACCCCTGTCCAAGAGGCCTGTGAGCAGAAGTGTCTCATGAAAAAACCATGATAATAATCTGGAATGCACAGTGATTAGTGGCCACTGGCTCATTCTAGAGTGACCTAGTCTTGAACTGTGTGTGTCCATCGCCCATCATATCATCCATCAGCACCATTATATTTACCAAGTAAGAAAAATTTGATGACAAATATGTGGAAAAGGTCATTGGTAATTTTGTGATGGGCTGGACTTCAGAGAGATCAAAGGTTGACCAGTCAGAAATTATCATCAATTATCAATCACTGACATTTTGATGATAAATGAATTTATAGCACCTTTTATCTATTTTTAATTACACTACATAACATTTATACTTATATATTTATAAGATGAATGTATAAAGGATAAGCTGTCTGTCTATGGTTTCAGGTTTGCCTGACCTTGTTCCTGATCCCAACTATGTCCAGGCTTCCACATACATTCAGAGAGCCCACATGTATTCTCTTCGCTGTGCTGCTGAGGAAAAATGTCTGTCAAGGTAAAACCAGTCGAAGATGTCCTTTACTGTGTTGTATTTATCTATTCATTTCTCATTTTAATGAGTTCAGCAAAATCTTAAGGGCAGAATCGTAGGTCATAAATGTTTACAAGACATTCAAGTCATGTAAATTTCAGTCTTCTGCCTTTAGTAACCCTGTAATGGTGTTCTATCCAGGTTATACCGTGCTTTGGATCAACAAGATTTTTATGAAAGACTCAAAGGTTTTTATAGACTTTTTCACTTTTGGGTATCATTATCCTCAACTCTAATCTATCCTTCTGGATTATTCTCATTCTATGTATTAATATCTGAAAGAAATAATGGAAAAAGTTGACCAGTAGGACAAAATAGGTGAACTAAATCTTGGCCACCTTATAGACCACCACCAGTATACAGTACAGGCTGTTTTTAGTTTCATTTCTATGTGTTGGCTGACAGCATCCTCTGAGCCCTGGGCCTGGGCCCTTTGACTGCCTCTGCACTAAGGACAGTATTGAAATGATGGAAGTGTCCTGTCCCCACGGCTGCTCTGTTTGCCCTCTTCCCATCACAAGCACAGCCATCCCTCAAAGCCCTTTCATATCCTGTCTGAGTTTGCAGCAATCACCGACAGATGGGCTGTTGTAATTTGCCATACACTCCAATGTCAACAACAGCCACAAGACAAATGGCTTAGATCTTCAGTGGTATTGTGAACTTGAGGTTGTGCCTTCTTTTTTCAGACTAAAAAGTGAATCGAACAACAGAGTGTTCCCTCTTCCCATACTGAGACATTGTGTTTGGAGAAATTGTTGTAATCTGTCGAATGAATTATTTAGATATACTCCTGCCTCCATGTCTTTCCAGACCTGTTCTTTCTTCTTGTCTTGTCGTAGAAATGCAAACCAGACGCGCTAACATTCTTGACTTTTGTTTGACTTTTTGCAGTCACTTGTGCAGTGTCCTTCACTAATGTTTTTTGTTTTCATATATGTGTCTGCATTCAGCTCTGCCTACAGTTCTGAGACCACCGACTATGATGTAAGGGTTCTGCTGCGTTTCCCCCAGAGGGTGAAAAATAAGGGCACCGCCGATTTCATGCCTAACAGGCCACGTCACACCTGGGAGTGGCATAGCTGTCATCAGTAAGTACTTCATATAAAACAGATGTTACACAAGGAACGAGTTATGATTGATGCCAATCATATCAACAATCTGTATTGTGCATGTACAGAACACCTCTACATCCAGGAACATAGATCTAGCAATTATTATCTCAGTATGGGGATTTGGATTTTACCCAATCTAAGAACCTCATTAAATGGCCTCATATATACTGTAGATAAACACCACAAGAGCAAAATGCTTTAGTACATGGTTTAGATGTTGTCCTAGTTCATATAATTGTGGCCCATTTCCATGAGTGAAAGTTTGATAATAACATTTAAGAAAATGCCTGGCTGATTTTCTCCATAAAGCCAAACTTTTCCTTACCCTAACCAAGTGCTATGAGTGCCTAAACAACCATCCAATTGATTAAAACCATTAGTCACAATAACTGGATATTGTACTGCATCAGATTTAAGTTAATTAACGCTAAATAACACCTTTCTTCTTTATGTTGATAGGAAACATAATTCAGTTTTACAGACGTTTTCTTTTTTTTTTATGAGAGGAGTTTTGCCAGCACTCAGTGATTTCTCAGCAACAAGCCTTGAAGTCCACCTCCTGTAAGTTGAAATAATGCATGTCAGTGTTAATAAATGAGAATGCAGAGTCAGGGTATAGACCAATACACTTTGCAGTTCTTGTAACACAACATAATGACATACTGTTGTGGATCTGATCAATTTAGAAAGCAGTTTTCACATTGCATCTTCCTCAGTAGACATATTTTAGATGGTTCAGTAAGGCAGTAGTGGTTCAGATCTCCAGGGAACTGCTGATGAGGTGACTTTGAGGGCACAGTCATTGTATTATGACAAAATATTCCATGTAGACTGACTCTTATCTCAATTTCAGCAAGTTCATCCTCTGACGTTAGTGCCAGGCTTGCTCTACTATCCTCATCTTAGAGGAATGTTGACTGGCTGTGAGGAGATTGGCAGTGTTGTTGCTGCCTGACATCAGTCTACATTTACACAGCGGTTCCCAGGAGGCAGAAAACCAATGCAATCATCCCACTGGCTCTATGATCAGAATGACAAATCCATTCGTTTTTCCTGTCAATCTGTGACACCAGATCATACAGCATGATCGTGTAGATACGGGTTATGGGGACAGAGTGTTTCGTTACAAAGAAATTTTTTTAGAGGAAAAAAAATCTCCAACCCAGATTCTCACAGTATGCTTTCCTGCCTCACATTTTTTTAGTTGTGTAGTTGACAGTTTTGCTTTTCATTACATTCACCACTACCATTTTCACTTGACTATTAGAAGAACATTATCTTTATCGGTACTATGTGCTGTAATATGCACTGCCCATTCAAAAAATTTTATCACCTGGATTTAACTAAGCAAATAGGGGAGAGCCTCCCATTGGATTATTACTGAATGCAGTGAGTAGCTTCTCATTTCTTAGACAACCATATCAGAAGACATATCCTGTGGTCATGAAAAAGATATTAATCTGTTTCAGAAGAGTCAAATTATTGGCATAAATAAAGCAAAGAAAACATCTAAGGAGATTGATGAAACTACTAAAACTGGGTCACAAACTGTCCCATGGAAGAAGGTCATGTGGTCTGATGAGTCCAGATTTACCCTGTTCCAGAGGGATGGACTCATCCGGGTAAGAAGAGAGGTGCGTGAAGTGATGCACCCATCATGCCTAGTGCTTACTGTACAAGCCTGTGGTGTCAGTGCTATGATCTGGGGTTGCTGCAGTTGGACAGGTCTAGGTTCAGTAACGTTTTGTGCCCAAAGAATGAGGTCAGCTGACTACCTGAATATACTGAATGGCCAGGTTGTTCTATCAGTGGATTTTTTCTTCCCCGAGGTCACGGGCATATTCCAAAAAGACAATGGCCTAAATTGTGAAAGAGTGGTACAGGGAGCATGACACATAATTTTCACAAATACGTTGTCCACCACAGAGTCCAAACCTTAACCCAACTGAGAATCTTTGTAGTGTGTTGGAGAAGTTTGCACTTTGCATGGCGGTCTGATTCTTCAAACATCAAAACAAGATCTTGGCTAAAATGGATGCAACTCTGGACGAGAATAAATGTTGAGACATTGCAGAAGCTTATCAAAAATAATGCCACGGCAAATGTGGGCTGTAACCAAAGCTAAAGGCGGGCCAACGAAGTATCAGTGTGTGACTTCTTTTTTGGACTGGCAGTGTATATAGGAATTTGTGTATTTTATATGTAGGAGGACACAGAATGCCTTGCCACTTGCTAATCATTACAGGAAGCACAGGGGGTCATCAAAAGTATTTTTTTTTTCTTTTTACGTTAGAAAAATTAAAGTAATTTATTTCAGCTAACTATTTGGAGCTTTGTACAGTAGTTTGGACATACCTCACCATATCCTGGTTGCATTTCTTTATAAGCAAATCTCAGAACACCTCTTATTTGTCCTCAAAGATTCCACTGTGGTCCTTTATGTTTTGCAACCTGAGGTCCGATGCGAGAATCTTTTAAAATCTTTCTTGCTGCAACACAAGTGGAAAATGACTCATGACAATGAAGAAGGCCTGGAATGTTTTGTACATTTTGATTAAAAGTTACTCTTGTTAAACCAGTTACGTGTGCTTCCAGTACTACATTCTCTTTAGTTGACATAGTCAGTGAGGGGATCCAGGAATCCAAGGAGGCAGGGGACCCTTCCAGGCATCTTGTAGCCCAGCACCTCCCACTCTCAATCTTTTTCTTTTCTTTTCACTCTCATTCTTTCTTTTTCACACACACATATGCACATACTGTATACACTAGATAATCATCTCAAGACTGCCACAGAAATGTGTGCCAGTTTTGGAAACACAAACAAAGACTGTGCTTTAACTTCCCAGGCTCTCCATTCCCCACCCTGTTTTATACATATATGTGAATATATTTACACATAAATGGTACAACTTGTATAACCATGTCCCCTTAGTAATAGAAGTCTATAAATAAACACACAGTACACTAGCATGTTAACAGGTACAAGAGAGTAATTCATGCCCATGTTTATAACAATGATACTGTTAAGCTTCAGATAACAACAGACAGGTTTCTACCTGAGAGAAATGACTATTTGGTTGCCCTTTCCATGGAAAGAATGACACCTCAAATGGTCACTTGCTCCATCAGAGGAAAGTATCCTCTTTCCATTTCAAGTCATCCTTTAGACTTTAATGACTGTTCCTGTAAAAGCTGTTGCTGTGTTGAAACATGGGCCATGAAATAAAACGAAAGGACAATATTTATATAGTCTGAGTTTGTCTCACTCTAGGTAATCCAGGGTTTACATAACCTGCTAAAATAACTTAGGTGAATAGCATCTAAGTACTCTATGCAACACAATTTAGATATCAAAAGAATATGGAAATAAATACTTTCAATAACTGAGAGACATTGTGTTTAATTATATCATTTCAAGTTATTGCCCCATTTCAAAACATTGTCTTGTTGCATTAACCTGACAATAATAACAGAGTCTAGGAGACATTTTCTTCAAGTATCCTCTGCCTTGGAGCTGTATGTCTCCAGAGTGCAGTTACTGGTTCTACTAACCTGCCAAGTGTTTTTGCTGCTTGTTGCCATTGTTTAATTGTTGTTGTTGTTGCTTGCTGTTCTTTCCCCTCACCTTTCCACTCACCAAAACTAGTCGAGGCACCACCCACCCTGAGCCTGGTTCCGGTGGAGGTCTCTTCCTCTAAAGGGAGTTTTTCCTCTCCACTGTCGCCTATAGTGCTGCTTAAGTGGGGTTGTTGGGTTTTCTATATAATTCTGTACACAGCTATTTTTTTCTAAGGTCTGAAACCTAAAACATTGTAAAGTGCCTTGAGATAACATCTGTTGTGATTTTGCACTATACAAATAAAAATGAATTGAATTGAAAATAATATGCATACTGTATGTTGCTATCAAGAATGACTGCCACATGCCTATCACCAACATTATAAATGTGGTACTTATTGTTAAGCTGCTGCTTTAGTTTACAATACATAAAATAAAACAAATTCGTAGAAAATCGTACATTTGGGATGTACCAATTTACTATGCATTAGTTGACATGTCTATGTCTATGTCTATGATATGTCTGCGAATGTTCCACACTGTTACCTGCTATATTCACACATGTCATCATATAGAAAATACATGGACTTTGTACTATGGGACTTGCAGGATAAAGTCAGTTTTAAATCTAGGAAAACTAACTTCTTCTCTTTTATCATATAGGCATATGCCTATATAATAAAAAGAGACACAAAATGATGACAAAATATAGAAGCTTTTCCTATCCACCCAGAATTATGTTGTAAATTTGCTCGATGGAAAGGCAGGATACTCTTTTTACTATCTTCTATGTGCACAACAGGCACAAAAGGTTTGGCATTTGGGAGAGGTCCTTCTCACTGACACTGTCACTCTCTTAGAGTTGGTTCTTACTTGGTTCATATGCTGGTTGATCAGTGGCCATGTTTTTCCAGGCTTTCCTAAGCTGCTAAAGTTGTGCAAACACACAAAACACACTGCAACAAATGCAAAATACCCTCTTGCACTGGTACACACAGATATGTACACAATGCTCACACAGATATATGTATTTTTATCTGTGTGCACACACACACACACACAAACATGTCTTTTTATCTTTGTGGGGAAACTTATTGACATAATGCATTCCCTAGATTTTTACCCTAATTCTAACCCTAAAACCTGGTCTTAACCCCTAAACGCTCTTTGAGGACTGCCTAAATATTCTCACAAAACCAAAATGTCCTCGATCTGTGAGGGGAAAAAAGTCAGTCCTCACTGTGTATTAAATAGAAGAAATCACACACACAAACATGCACAAAGTGTACACACTTTCATGCATGAACCCCTCTGATCTTGCCGACTGATACAAACTAATTAACAGCATTCATACATCATCAGGGTGTTAATGTGCTTCAGTAAGACTTCATTGGTAATATGAGTTTTTAGTTTATTTGGTCTTTTGGTACTTGATATGTTCAATCAACGTACAACATCACTTACAAAGGCGTTAACAGATGAGGTCAACAGGTTGTGTATACAGCATATACTGTTAAAGTTTCACTTTACCTAGGATATAGTAAATAGAAAAAAAATGGCCTAGTCACCTACAATGAATTCTGCTTAACTTAAGGTGCTAACACCAAATACATTCCAGCTTGGTAACAGAACATTTAAGGAGACATTTATGTTAAAGCCAAACTGAGCCAACTGAAAAATTGCATTAAGACCTACAATGCGAACATATCCTTAGATAAAAGTTTGCAATTCTTCTGTTTCACAATGTAACTTGAAAAGTATCTGAAAGTTTGAATGCATTCATTAAATCAAAAATTTGCTTTGTTTTATGGTTATAACACAGAAACTACCTTTTTTTTCAGGTAATTTCGAAACTATCATCTGTGTGCTTCAGATAACATATCTAGAAAAATCCATTGTTAATATCTAGTTATTACTCTTGTTATTAGTTTGGCAATTATCATGGTTTTACCTTGTCATATTACCCCTCGCACCTTGTTTGAACTCCACGCTCAGCCTTTTGCTTCTTCCGACAGGCACTACCACAGCATGGATGAGTTCAGCCATTATGATTTACTGGAGGTCAGCACTGGCCGTAAAGTGGCAGAGGGACACAAGGCTAGCTTCTGTCTGGAGGACACCACCTGTGACTTTGGTCACTTGAAGCGCTACGCCTGCACTGCTCACACTCAGGTAATATACAAATGATGACACATGATTGATTTCCATTGATTTTCTAATTGTTTTTTAATTGGTGGTCACCGGTAACATTTTACACCTACTTTTACCCAGTGCTTTATGAACCACTGAGCCATATCCAGCAATTCTTTCATATTATAGCTTTGCTATTGTACGTTAGTATGTCTGTGAAAATAGACTCAGCTAAGAAATATTATAAATACATCACAATTTGCAACTGCAACTATGTTTTTTTCCAGGAATAATAACCAAGTCGTTATTATATGAACAGTTGGATTTTATTCACTGCTGACGTAGTATGCAACATATTAATGCAAATATTGTCTGTGATCATTGACTTAAAATTACTTTGTTTGACTAAGATCAGTGTATTTTAATAGACCCTATTCTCCCCTCTGTTCAGGGTCTGAGCCCAGGCTGCTACGATACTTATAATGCTGATATTGACTGCCAGTGGATCGATATCACAGACGTCCAACCTGGAAACTACATACTGAAGGTAAGAGTCAAGTGAGAAGCCTGCTGTGCATTGACGTGGCTAGTGTATAAACAGCACAGGGTCACGTTTCATTGAAGACCGAGGGGGTTCAGGCCACCAAAACAAATTGATCTGGGGTATGAAAGAGTAATAAAGTAATGAATGTTTTAAAACTGTACTAAAAAACTGTAAAGCTGGAAGGTGCAACACATCATGGCTCAGTACCACAAGCATTAGCACAATTGTGTGTATTTTTAATTTGTATTTCTTCTTGCCAGTATGGTTTCAAGATATATAGTACATTCTAAAGATGTATGATTATGTTCAATACTATTTATTCAAAAATATCTATTAATGCTACTTAATTCATATACATATTCAAAATACATTATTTTTGAAGCCTTATTGCTTAACTGAGATTTTGTAAATATGGTGAATTCTAATTTCTAATAGTAATGTTTCTCTCCTTTCTGTCTCCAGCTCCAGGTTAATCCCAAGTTCTTGGTTCTGGAATCAGACTTTACCAACAATGTGGTCAGGTGTAACATTCACTACACGGGGCGATTTGTCAGAACAACCAACTGCAAACTATCACAGTAAGTAAAACATAATGCAGTGTTTTTTTAATCACATAGTTGATCTGTTATTTTATTGGAAGGTTTATCATTCAATTTGTAATGCTCTCAAAATCGTCCACCTGTTTGTACAATTAAACCCTGGGCAATTTTCAGATATTATGTTTTTGTAGAAACTGTAAATCAGGGTGACAGCTAAATGCAGTTTTATTGAGAGCCTTGTAGTGGTTTGTATTACTTAGTGTACTTAATGGGTTCCAGGCTGAAATATTTGATGGTTTAATTGATGGTTTAATGACTTATGTTATCCAGTTAGGCTTAATAGCCTCTAAAACTTTCATATTTTCCCTCGAAGGGAGATGTCAATGTGTTGAACTTTTCAATAGGGCTATTAGGAAGTATATCATGGCACTCACAATTACTATTATATCCTCTTGAAAAGCCTTTATGCAGAGAGTGGATACACATAAGCAAAGCATCATTAGGTTCAAGTGCCCCAACCAGTCTCACTCAGTTTCACTGGTACAGTGAAATTTCCACTTAGAAACACATATGCCTAAGTATTTGCAAAGTATTTGTAATTTTTTGTTTCTGTTTAAATAACACAAATGATATAGTGGTTTAAAATATTTTAAAGCAATTTCTTGTTTTAACCATGATTTTATGGTCTATTATGTTGTGTTATGATAGCTCCCTTCATTCTTTCCTCATTCCAGGCTTATGTCTTCCCTGTAGTTTCCTCTTGGTTTTTCACTCCCTCTTGAGGCTGTTTTCTGGTTGCCACTCTATTCTGCTATCACGAATTAAACAATGTGATGACGAGTTCTGTAAGCGTGTACATCAGCAAGCACAAACAGTGCTACTTAATTAGAATCAAAATCATTAATCTTTACTCACAAGCTGGTTACATGTCCCTTTTAATCAGGTTATATCAAGACACTGGTGCTATACTTCCTTTCAACAGTTATAATTATTGTTCCAATTTCTCTTAATCATGCTGTTCCAAATTACCAAACCATGTTGAAAAGCCTGAATTACTCTGCCAAGGGTGGTACCTTAAGTAGCCATTCATGATTTAAACAAAAAAACCAGGTTGATGCAAAGCCAGTAGAACATAATCATAAACTGTGTCAACAACACGACTGACGGTTATGTCACCAAATAAATGACTACAGTTTTCTGCTGCCTTCATCCAAGTAGTTGAACATCGCAGCAGTGCTTCCAATCCTCTAAAGTAGTGATATGTCTGATCGCTTAAGCACGTTGCTCAAACTAAGCACAATGTGACAGCAATCATTGACACTCTGAACACAATGTTTGACAACTCTGCTTGACTTCAAATCACGACATAAAAACTGGTCCTCTGTTTTGCTTATTTGTTGTCGCAATAAAACACCAAATTTCAAACTCCTTACATCCGCCTTGGCCCACAGGCGGTGGGGCAAACCTGCCTCACCTCTGACACTACTTTTCGAGGCGGCTTAAAGGAGGGTCGCCAAGGGGCTAATGTCACCTGACTTCTCATCTGGCTCCTTTGCTCTCAGTGCCATTTGGTGGTGGTCATTCACAGTTTTGGATGTTTGAGACTTTTGCTTAGCTTTGTCATCACAGTGAGAACAGCGAGCAGCTATACAATGGTCAACAAGAAAAACAGATAAAATGTAAACACAAAGAACTTTGCATGTGCTGTGCATGTAAAAGTTTTTCTACATTTTTACATACAACATGAGTTGCAGTATCACAGTGCGTTTTACAAAAGTGTTATTTGTTGTCTATTTATTTTACAGGTCTTGATCAGACACTGGAAGGCTGCCACACTAGAGTGACCCTGATTGCTATTCCATTGAAATGTGAATGGAATTCATTTGTTGTTGGTTTATTTGAGGTTGGTTTTTTTACTATTTTGTGCTGTTTTTGGATCCTGGGCCCATGACAAGCAAGAGTTGCACAAGCGCTGATGAGAATGTAGGGGTCTTCAAAACACAACCATACACAAACAACGCTGCATAATACATATTGAACATACATATCACAATAATGAACCAGCAGTTTAGTTCTTCAAAGTCTACTGTCCTACCAACTATATTTCTCATATTGCACCACTATCAGTCTGGTTGGTTACATGCTAGAATGAACACAAACATTAAGAGTTGTTTTGTTATAAATAAACTGTAAAATGGTGCCGGTGCAGAAATGAGTGGTTCTAGACAAATCAGGGTTCAGCTGCAACCCAACAAATAAAATTCGGGGTAAAAGTCCACCCAGGTGTAATCAGCCGTGCAGTTCGACAGACAGAGATGCCCAGTGACTCAGAAGAACTATAATGTGTTAGTGTTTTTTTTTTTCTTCCATTGCCTCAGTGGGTCATGCCGGGATACTGTGATTTTCGGGGCACATCCTGTTTAATGTTGTGTTAACAGGAAGACAGCAGGTCATATTTGCATTTGTCAGCTCCATCAAATTGAAATTCAGCATGCTGGGCGCTCAACTTCTCCAAATCCTTGCATGTCCCCATTCGTCCTTTTTTATTTCAATAAAACAGGAACAGGAAGCTCAGCTGGCAGAAAAGGGTGCTCTTCAGAAAACAAGACTCACAGTGTATAAGCTGTATGTTTACATTGTCTTAGGGTCTCTTCTTCAACTACCAACACTGGTCAGGTGGCACATACGTCATCTATACCTTCTGAAGAATATAAGTATACAAATCTTCCATTGATGTATGACTAATGATGGAGATCATTTTGTTTTAAGTGATTGTACTTTGTTTATCCATTTTGACCTGTTACTGTATTTTTTTTAAAAATTGCATTTATATATTTTCTATTCTTCATAATCAGATTTATTCAAATAGTACGCATTGTTGGAAAAAGCACTACTGCTACAGACTTATCACGCAGAGTGTCAGAAAACAATCTCTACCTACCTCTCCATTTGAACGAGATGTTGTTTCCTGTTGGCTTCCACTGGGCATCCCTGCAATGGCATCCAACCACTCTGTTGCAGCACACAGCTAAAATCCTCAAATCTACTGAATTTGTGAAAAAATGCACAACTTGGGAAGCAAACAAAGACTTAATCCAAATCACTTGAAGTTATAGTATAGTCCTTAAAATTTCAGCCCAGGTAGGATTGGTGACATTTGTGGTTACTGGTGGTAACATAAAGTGCAGTTTAATACTAGACGTTCTGACAACAGCATACACTCGGTCCTTTTTGTAGATAAATTGTTCACCAGAAGAGCAAATTGTCTGTTTACACTATGTTGTAAAACATATGTTTTTATAAGGCAGCTCACCTCACAGCTAGAAGTACCTGGATTCGAATCCAGCAAGTGCTTTTCTGTGTGGAATTTGAATGTTGTTACCATGCAAGTCCAAAGACATGCATTTGAAGTTAATTGGTGACTCTAAATTGCCCATATGTGAATGTGAATGGGCCCTGTGATAGACTGGTGACCTGTCCAGGGTGTACCCCACCTCTTAGCGAATTAGGGCTGGGACAGACTCCAGCACCTCAGTAAAGCAGATAGGATCAGGGATGAATAGATGTTTTTGCAAAGACGTCAGTCAATAATTGGTCGTGTGCTATGAGCCATCATCACCAGTAACTTTCCTCATAACAGCAGAGCACAGTAACAGGAGGAGTTGGACTTGTGGACTTGTACGACCTACATTACCTGCAGCTCTTCGCCTAACACCTCACTGTGGCTGGTTAATCTTGTTCTAACTCTTCCTGCAGTACTTAAGAAACAAACTACACAAGGAATTGATTGTTGTCTTGCTTCTTGCATGTAAAGGCAAAATGAAGTGCAGAAATAGTGAATGCTTTCTGATTTAGAAAGATTATTACAGAATCAAAATGTGCAAGTATTGATCAGAGATGGTAGAAAAAATGTCTCTTCCTAAAGACTATTACTTATTTTATATATATATATATATATATATATATATATATATATATATATATATATATATATATATATACAGCCTGTCCAAAAAAAGAAAAAAGTCACCACCTGGATTTAACTAAGAAAATAGCTAAGAGCCTGCCATTAGAGAAATACTGCATGAATGATTATTTTTTTAGCTGCTAACAAGTTTTTTAACCCTAACTGATGCAGTGAGTAGCTTCTCACTGCATCAAACAACCATTCTTAAACAACCATGTCGGTAAGACACATCCTGTGGTTGTGGAAAAGATGTTAATCTGTTTCAGAAGCGAAAAAAATTATAGCCATGAGACAAGTTAAGAAAACATCTAAGGAGATTGATGAAACTACTAAAACTGGGTTAAGAACTGTCCAATGGAAGAAGGTCGTGTGTTCTGATGAGTCCAGATTTACCCTGTTCCAGAGTGATGGATGCATCAGGGTAAGAAGAGAGGCAGGTAAAGTGATGCACCCATCATGCCTACTGTAGTGTCTACCATACAAACCTGTGGTGGCAGTGTTATGATCTGGGGTTGCTGCACTTGGTCAGGTCCGGGTTTAGCAACGTTATGCGTCCAAACAATGAGGTCAGCTGACTACCTGAATATAATGAATGACCAGGTCATCCTATGAGTGGATTTTTTTTCTTCCCTGAGGTCATGGGGATATTTCAAGATGACAATGTCAGAATTTATCAGGCTCAAATTGCGAAAGAGTGGTTCAGGGAATATGGCACATAATTTTCACACATTGATTGGCCACCACAGAGTCCAGACCTTAACCCTACTGAGAATCTTTGGAAAGCCTTTGAGACTTTGTGCAGAGATCTGACTCTCCTATCATCAATACAAGAAGAAAATTAATGCAACTGTAGACGTAAATAAATGTTGAGACATTGCAGAAGCTTATTGAAACAATGCCACAGCGAATTTGTTCCATAATGAAGGCTAATGGCGGTATAACAAAATATTGGTGTGTGCATTTTTTTTTTGAGACAGGCAGTGTATATAGAATATTGAAATTATATTAATTGCTGAATTTGGACTTTTCCCAGGAACAATTTCAAATCTATGTCCTTATCTTACAAAACACCAAAATGTCTTGTGATGTCAAATTTGGTTTATTGTTTTTTTTTTTTTTTTTTCTTCATTATTTTATATGATTTTACTTTATTTTGCTTTGTTGTCATTTTGCAATTTTAAATGAATCAAATGTTTTGGTTTAAATGCAGAATACATTGTCTTTGGTATCCAATTCATTACCCATGGTGTGCAGGTTTTTCATGTTGTACTGTAAATAGTCAGTTCTTTTATTTGATCTGAAAATACTTTGGTAGCTGATGATTATACTGTATGCTTCCTGAGAAAGATGCAACAGCATGTGAATCCGATATATACAGTGGAACAACAGCGTAAGAGTAGGTGACAATTATACAGCATCTTTGACATGTGGTTATGTAATTTGTCAAAAATGTCATATACAATAAATACATTTACAAGTCCTCTGTGTTCTTGGAATGGGATGTGAATGTGATGCGTTGTGCTGCATATGAGACCCACATCTGTGGGTTTACATAGAATACTTATCAGTTGAGTCAGAGGAAATGCTGTTTGGCAGGTGTGACAAGTCAGCAAAATTATTGCCTTCATTAAAGATTAGGTGTGATATGTTTAATGCATTAAGGCATTTCCACAGTACTGTATGTGATTTTGTCATACATTATTCAGGCAGGGATGCAAATCTGACCTTTACAAATACAGAAAAACACAGTACGTATAAGTTGTATAACACCCATTAGTAAACAACTGCATGGTGGCACACACTGGTCCCATGCATAAAATATTTACACTAATTACACTAGTTTTCACGTTGTAGTTTAGTTTCCATAATTTATTGGGTTGAGATTTGTGTAGACAAAATAATCTGATTGGGTCATATTCCTATCATCTCACATGCTGTCAGCCAAAGACCCATTTATTTCTACAAGTTTACACTCTGCAAGTCTTTACTGCAAATAAACGTTTGGCATTATCTGCCTCCTTTTGGCAGCAAACAGACACCAAAACACATTGTTTACACAGAGCTATTACATGGAAATCACTGTAATGTTGCAACAATGAGAGTATGTTGAAATGTTATCACAGCTAAATAACAGCACAAAAGTAATGAGGTTGGATAGTGTGGAGGTAAGATCCTTGCCCTCCATGTGGCGAGACCGGGGTTTGAATCCCAGCTGTGACCTATCTACAGCAAGAGTCCTTAGGCAAGACCTCCTTACGCTTACCCTGCCTTTGCCTTGTACCTCATTTGTAAGTCACTGTAGATGATACCGCCTGCCAAATGACTAAATGTAATACTCTTCATTTGTTCAACACAGTTGCACGTTTCTTATAGTGACAAAATAGCAAATGACCTGAAAAGTGTACTTAATCATGCATTACATATATTGTCATGTGGAAATAAAGATGTAATAAAACTGGAAGAGAAAAGCAAGTGTGTACAAAAAAATAAAAATATATACACTGTACGGAAATTGCCTATTTTTCAGAAAATTCACCTTGCAGAGAAAAACATCCTAAAAAAGAACAGAAGGCAAGAGAAAAATACAAAAGACAACACGACCTTGTTTGTTGAAAACAAAGATAAAATCTACTTCTCTCTGACAAAGTCTTGACAAAACCTGTGTATTCAAAAGGTCACAGATAACAATTATACTACATCTGATTGCATTAGATTGTGCAGTGCTCCTAATAAACTAAACTCAGTAGAGCTAAATATGGTGTTTGGACACACATGCACGTTATTCGTAAAAGTATTTCCTGCCCCCCAGGAGGAATGAGAACCCATTATTTGGTTGTTTTGATACACAGTTCTCCTTTTCATATTTGGTCTGTCCTAACAAAACCCTAACCCCCGTGATGGGACTTCCTCTTCGTATGGCTTATTTGTTCAGGCTGTTCACACGAAATCACCTCGTTCCAGCTCTCTCTGTCACATTATGTTGTTTTGTCAAAGTACTGCAGTACGTGCTGGTATGTGATTAACTTTGACCATATGTGTTTATGTTAATATGTTTTTGTGTGTGACTGTGTATATTTCTGGTTGTGTATGTGTGTGTGAAAGAGAGAGAGAGAAGAGAGTGAGACACAAGTAGATAACTCTTAATGAAGCAGACGTAAGTCAAATGAGGTATTGAATAGTTATTACTTTTCCAGTAAGACTGGATAGACTTTGGCTGCCTTATCCAAGTTACATTCTACGTAATTGTCCTGCAGCTGCTGGTAAAGTAATGTAAATTAAGTCTTATATTGCTCAGTGGAGTATAGGCAGTAATGCAAATGTCCACCAGGAGACTCTTTTACAGTGTTGGCTTCATGTTCTTGATATTGGTAATGAAAAGGACATACTGCTGTACATTCCCTGCAGCACCATCTGCAGTGGCTGTCAGAGCAATTGAATTAGAGACATGTAAATGATTTAGTACCATTCCTTGCAACAAATGAATATGCAGGTTGTGTTTATCAGAAATGTGTTAGAGGGTATTTCCCAAGTGAGTCCAAACACTGTGAAATTCTGAGTGGAGCACATAAAAATACCCTGAAGGGTGTACAAAATAAAACCCAGCATATATTGAGATATGAAATACACATGATGCATAATGCCAGAAATGCTAACACAAGCATGCTACCGAGAAAATAGAACAAGAGGAGACTGGAGGGCTAAATCAACACAATGCAGAAGGAGGAAGTGTTGGTAGAAATGGTCAGAAAGGCTTGTCAGGTTGTGCAGAACTGGAGTCAGGTGATACTGATGAGCTGATAGGTCGTGCAGTGTTATTAGTCTCCCTGAGCCAACAGTTACACCAAGGTGGGACACCCCATGTAGTGGTAAACATTCTGCACCAAATTCACACAAAGCACAAAATAATGTTGAGCAGCATTTTCTGACTCTAGCTGAAGCAGCAGTCATGTTGTAATTCCCCTCCAATGTTGCAGCCCCCCCCCCCTCGTTCAGTGCGTGAGCTCCGCAAACATGCAGGTCCCTGATCAAACATGAACATGTGACAAGATAGTGTATTAGTATCTAGAGAAAAGGGGAATAATCCAGACTACACACAGATCAGGTTGCAATAAGATAACGCCAAATGCATTATACAAGTAAATAGTTGCTTTGGGCAGCAAATGTTATGTCTGATCTTGGATAAGGTGAAGATCTGTAGGGAGAAGCCCCCCCAAGATAAATATTTCCCCTTGTAGCAGGCCGTATTTACTTTACCAGCAAACCTATGTAAAGGAACAAGCATTTTGCAGCTGCAAGCTTACACCATAATTGAGGAAACAGATCAAGTGAAGTGAAGCAAGACTTATTAGATCTTCCGGCATTCTCAGTGGTAGGACGTCACTGAATACACAAAGCGCCTGCGGGAGCACACTGTAATTCTGCTAATGCTGAAAATGGAAAAACACAAGGAGACACCTTTACGACAACTCCAAGTGTTGGTCATGATCGAATGATGACTTGATATCGCAAATGGGCTTTAGCTTAGATTCCTAGAAGTACTATTGGAGCAGGATGATGAGGCTGGGGCCATCACATTGGTGAAGCTGGTGAAGTGGTTGAGCCCTGGGATTTGTTGTCATACCTGTGATGATAATTTTAACATAGCATCCACTGAGACTGGCCATCACAATATTCAGCCAAGCCAGTGTTCAATTGTAGGTGATCAATACGATAATACAATAAGATAATTAATGAAACAAATAATTATATAAATAAGAAAAACCTTTCACAACTCTCCCATTAGTTGCCTTGAACACTGCTTTAAATTCAAGTCTTCCTCCTCATCTCTTTCCTTCATATGCACCAGATAGTTTATTTGATATTTACTGACATTTATTTCACTCATGCGGAGCATAATCATACGTTTGTGGTGACACTGATGACAAGGTGACAACATTCAGCTTCAGTAATTTGCTCACCTCAGCTGCACCCTCCCCACCCCTGTCCCCTTTTAATCCCAGCCAGTGTCTGCATTAGTTTGCAGTGATGTCATGAGGGAGTGTTTGTGCTTAGCTTATAATTATTTGTATTTAACCAGACTTTTTGTCTGCAGCGCTTCGCCTCCACAATCTGCATATAATATGTATAAGAGCTTAATTAAGTTTGGACTGAATGCACACATCTTTATTTAATAGTGTGAACTCTCTCAGGCGGTTTTGTATATTTTATGATAATTTGCAAGATTTATATATGTCATTTTAAAAACATAAGCCTTTCATGACCAGAGTGCCTGACGTACAAACGCCCTCCTGGTTTGTGGTTACTTAATTGCTGACACAGTCTCAAACCACTCCACCCTAATTTGACCAGCTGGCTTACAACGAGACAGGCCTAAAAGACATGACTTGAGACCTCCATTCTTCACTCCAGCAGGTTTATGTGCGAATAATTGAATTTAGTGGAAAGAGAGAATGGGGACTAGTCTGTGAGCCGACATTGCCAAAAAGTCCACCTCCAGACCCGAGGTCTAATTTCTGCAGAGCCTACTGTGTAGAGATTCTGTGGCACAATATCAAGGCCACAGGTAATTCCTCTTCTGGCTCTAGCTCTGCTTTGAAAGCTAATTAAATGAATAAAGATGTGAAGAAATCTGCATTTTCGCAGGGATAAATGCATCGCTGCATTGGAAAGGTAAGAGGAAAGGCTGGTTTTGTAAAGGAAGAATAGAGGCAAATGAGAAACCACTGGCAGGGAGATGGTGAATGGCTGAAGACATTTGAATAGTGAGGAGAAAACAGTGCTCTGATTTACATGCAGCTGCAGTTGCTGGCTCATTTGTTTTGATAATAGCTCATCCTGCATACACTTTGTGCAGAGCTGACTCCACCATATATGTCTGAGTTAACAAACATTTCACTTCTTGTGTTAACACTCCACATCGAAAGCAATGGGCGTTATAAGAGACAAAGACGCGGCTTGTGTCAAAGACACGAGACACACTTGAGTGCACTGCCTGACAGTTTAAATACTGCCTACCTCATCACTGAAACATCTGGCTTGTCTTTGGTGCACGCTGGAAAAACAAAACACTCTTTCCTTACAACGTAGTTGCCTCGCTTTACGTGCTCATCAATTTTAAATATGCAAATGGACAAATCTCCCGGCATCTCTGGGAGTCCACATGCTTACAACAACCGGGCAATAAATTCTCATTAAGGCTTCTTTTCCTTGAAAGGCAGAAATTGAAGTTGGGATGTTCGTGTTTATAGTCAAGGCAATTTGAACAAATGAGAAGATCTTGTGGAGGGAAGATAGGCTTCCAACTTTAATCAGGTCCCTACTCCACCACACACCCACCCTTCAACTGGCTTCAGGGGAAGTGTCAGTGATGAAGTCAGCCACTGGGAGTGACGGCCCTGTGCCACTGTGCTCAGCCTCCCTCCTCTCTGACAGGGCCATATTTCACCAGACTCATTTTCCAACCTCCACTGTCATCGTTTGCTGCGCTGTCAGGGGAACGACTCCCATCATCAGATCGGTGATTTCAGAGGCTGGTGGCAGCAGCGCTCCCTCGCTGTAGCTGACTAACGTGGCCCGGCTCCAGACAGCTGTGACCCCTCCTTAGTAGCTGGCTGGACGCTCTGATTCCTCTCATCATGCACATGTAAAGATGATCTAGGGTGGAAACGTTAGCTGCATCATGCCAATAGCTTTTGTGAGCTGCTGATTTGTACAGTACATTTGTTTGAGTTTGTGTCAGCACAGTTGTCAAAGTGCAGCTGTCAATGTCAGAAGTCACTTTCCTGTCAAAGAAATAGTTCCACATTTTAGGAAACACACCTACTAACTTCATCCTCAGAGGTAGCGTAGCTGGGACTGGCAGAGGGGTGGGCTCTGTGTGGTGGACCTCAGTGCAGCACCACAAAGCATTAACCTGAGCACAGAGCTTAGGTTAATGCTGCTAATGTATGACTGCCCCGAAACATCCAGCTCCAACCGCATCATTAAGTTTGCTGATGACACAACAGTAGAAGGTCTCATCAGCAACAATGATGAAACAGCTTCCAGAGAAGAGGTCGACCTAAGAACAACAACTGTTTTTTGTGAGCGTGAGCTGTATGTATGTCGTACACACACACACACACACACACACACACACACACTGAAATGATGGTAAAAGTAAATCCGAATGATTTTCAGTGTTGTAGGGTAATCACGCATTTCTCCCAGTTGACGTGGGCTGGTGATGTATGAAGTAAAACGTTATTATAAATGAAACAATAATTGTATAGAAGCAAAATCCTTAGTGACATCGCTGTGCTGTTGGATCACCATCCATTCGCACATTTACTTTTCATCTTTCCTTTCTATTTTAAGTCAAAGCAAACTTTTGATGATGTTAGTGAAATTCTGCGATTGTAGTCGCTGTTATGTTGCTAATGACATCTCGCAGTTTGATCAGTCACAGCACAAAGGCACGCTGAGGTTTTTTATTTCCTTTTTGGGTCACCAACTCTAAGGGCCATAATTAACAGTTTATAGAGATGCAAATGGGCAATTCTGCAAACAATTATGAACATAATTACTCTTTTCTCTTGTTTCCTTTTTTCTATTTCTTTTTTATCCAACTATTCTATTTTAAGACAGTTTGATCATTAACTGCCCAATTTAGAAATCCTTAGGCTGCAGATGCACATTCACAGAGGCAGAATCAAATGACTCCCTCCCACACATTCATTTCACTGTTTCTTGAGGTCACTTAGTAAACTCAGTTTTAAAATTTGCCTTGTCCTTGTAATGTGTTGACTATTAGTCTTAGTCAACTAAGTCTCACTTGGACCAAAAAAAAAAAAAAGTAGATTGTAGAAAATGACAAAATAGCTAACGACAATCTGTTTGAATCACCATGTTTACGAGGGAGCACTTCCCTCGTTCTTCCACATATCAACGCCTGCAGGTTGAGTGTGTGTTACGCAAAAGTGAGTGCATGATTCTCCAACTGTATACCTGTAGTGTGTGTTTGTGTATGTGTGACAGCATGAAAGGGCACTCTCTCTCCTTCTCTCGTTAGAAATGAAACACAAAGCCCTTCTGTGCTCAGTCAACTTGAGGTCATACTATGCTCTTTATGAGCACCTCACCTCCTTCCACCCTCCAGACCTCTCTGTTCTGTGTTGTTGGTACAACTGATCATGTCAAACAGTTGTATATGAGAAAACTCTGGTTAGCTTTTTGTTTTTGCGTGTTTTTTTGACTGTCTCTCGTTTAAATCTCTGCTTGAAAGTGAGACATTTTGCTTTCACACAACATGACAATGACACCACTGTCCTCTGAAATCCATTATGTCCAATAGCTTCCGCCCCACCTTGACAGTTCGTAGCTGCACTGAGCAAAGTGTAGGCTACCTGCAACACTCTGCACACAAATCTGACAATTAGCCACATGGCTATTTAAAATAAGGCATCCGACCTTGGAAGAAACCTCTGGAGGAAAACCATCATAGCAACAGTTTTCCATTGTTGTTGTAGGCAGTATGTATAAACATAGCTTAGGTTTGTTATGTGTTCACCTTTAATACATCCAAAGACCTATTCAATTGTATTCATTGAGATGTAAAGTAAAGAGGTACAGTTTTTGTTTACAATGTTTCCTTGTTATGGTAAATAATTTTCTAATTTACTCCCCTTATTTAGAGGATGAGTGTAAAAGGTGATAAAGAATAACTATAAAGTAGTACCTTCAGACATTTTGAAAACTCTGCCTACTCAACCCAGCAGCCAGCACAGTGCAAATCGCTTTATCTCTATCCCCCTAAGAGAGCTCGTACCATACAACACAGCATCTACTTCCGTCCCTAATCTGCAGGATACACCATAAAACCGCTGCTCGTACTATACCTGCATTGGCTTAACGGGCCTACACGCATCAGACTCAGACTTGAAACTCGCCAACACAGTGGTTAACTCAACAGCACATTCCTACCTGAACACCTTTATCCAGCCCTACAATCCTTCACCTGCTGCGCTGCACCTACCAATGGTACCTGATTATCCCCAAAGCACACAGCGAAAGACTCAGAGGTGCCCCGATGGTGGAACAAGCTGCCTGTCTCTGCAGGCTCAGTATTATAAAAAAGAAAAAAGGGGTTGAAGACAGAAATCCAACATACCACCATACTGTCTTCCATTTATCTGATGGATGAATCTGCATCAGCTGTATTCATAGGTAAATAAGAACATGTTAAAAAGCTGTTGTGTTCCCACTATAGGCAGCGAGTGTAAGATATTTTACTTTAAAGCACCTTAGTTCGTATGAGAAACAGCACATACAGCCCACTGTAAACCAATCCTAAGACACACTAAGCATCTAGGTCAGACCTGCCTTTTTTAGTCCAGCCAGAATGAATTAGGATGTTTTTCATGTCATGTCTTACACGGGGACGAGGAAGAAAACAAAAGGAAAAGCATCTGTGCAGTCTTGATTTGTTATGAATCAATGACCACATTCTGTAACTGACAAGCAGTCCTGTTTACCTGAAGGTGCAAGTCTTTGCTGTCACTTCTTGTCACAAGAGATTGTGTATGGCAATTACAGTGTTTGTTGGTGGCTGCTGGTGGATCCTCTGGGTATTTATATCACTGTATAATTTTATCCCCGTCTCTACAGAGTAATTCTCACTCTCACAACTCACAGAGATGCAGATAGTAGGGAGGAGAACAGCCACACAAATCCATTTAAAATATATTTTGAATCTAATCTCAATGATTGTCACCTGCTGCTGTCACCTGATGTCAAGTGTTTGCAAAATGTAGGGAACAAATATATATATATATATTTTTTTTTTTTGTCAGGCAAGTAGTATCAATCATCCAATGTATCTCAGATTTCTGTTGCTCTTGTCTGACGTTAAAAATAAATCATGGACAAGAAAAATGAAGTCCATACAGTGCCCCTAGTGGACAGTCAGTGTGACTGGCAGACAGCAATAGAGGGCCAATACTGCCACCTGAAGGAAAACACCACACCTCCCATTTTTTAATTTTCCATTTGAAGTGTGTTCAATTGTAGCTGCAGTACCGTTTGCTGTGTGTAATGTATTGGAAACAATTTAAAATCACATTTTAATGATTGAGTACAATGTCTTGATTAAATGGGGCAAATATAATAAAACAGCCACACAAGAAACAAATAGGCTCTAGTCAAAGCAGCCTTCTGAAGTAACGGCATCATAATGATATAACAAACAGTTTGCCATCGGTGGATATTAAACTTAGCAGCTTATTTTATGAGTTTACTTAAACGTGGTTTTTAATGAGCTTAAGTTCTTCATCTATACCAAAGTATGAATGCGGTAACTGTCAGCTACAATGTACGGCATGTTTCACAAATCTAAGTTGATTGAAAAGTGTGACACCCTATATTAAACCTGCTATAGGTTCATGTTGCTTTCTTTTAGCAAAGAGAGAATTCTTCACTGAATACGGGAGAAATAACACAATACCTGATATTTGCACCTTTGAATGTGCTTTTAGTGATTACCTTAAGTTCCTACAATCTAATGGGAAGGAAGACTGAGAAGGGAGTGACATAAAGAAAGAGCGACAGAGTCAAAAGCAAACAAACACAATTGAGGGGGCAGCCATATGTGCAGCCTGTAATCTGTGAAGGATGAATGAAGGTAATCTGTCCGTGTAGATGCTTTTAATTCATACTAAAACCATTAGTGCCCCTCTGTGGTCAACCAACCATACAGCAGGAGAGATATCTGCATTTCACACAACAGCTCATAAAAGACATTTGTTTTAATGTTATTGTTGCATTTGGTTACTCGCTGAATTTACATAGAGTTCATTATAAATGATAATAATCTGACATTTTCAGAGCAAGGTAGACATGTCAACAGGAAGATTCAAACACATCAGCGAGGCAGCTGCTAGCAAGATTTGATTTTGAATTTCAGTTTAAATCCTGCTAAAGTCTTGCAATAATACTGTCTCCTATTGTAATACAGACAGACTTCATTTTGCACATTGCAACATTCTTCCATTTCACAGTGCAATCATTGACAAACCGCAGGGGACCATGATGAAACTGAACTGAGGTCAACGAGAGAATCATCATTTAAAACACTAAAAATAAAATAAAAACATAGTTATCAAACTGCAAAGGATCTTTAGTTTAACTTTGAGTTTGAAAATAAATGAGAAACTAAAACAACATTACAACCTAAGTAATTTATCCTTCTAAATCCTCCCTGAATTTATAACCTAATTAGTTGATCAGTGCTACATTGGACATTTGTGTTTTTGAAGAAAAATTAGATTTTTTTTTGTTTTGTTTGTTGTTGTTGTTGTTTTTGTTGTAAAAAAAAACTGCACATCAACACAAAGCACAGCTCTCATAGTGGAACCACTAAAGTACTGTAATCCATATTAAAAACTAGTTACTTCTCCACAAAGGAAAAAAAAAACATACATACATAATTACCATGCCCTTGAATACAGGAAAGAAAAAAAACAATATCCCACAGAGATATCTGCAGTTTTGCTGAATGTGGACAAAATGTAATAACTTAATATCCGAACATTTGAAAAAATTAATTACCAATATTCGTGCAATTGTCTAAACCCTGTTGATCAAACTTTGGCATGACTCTCATGTCATTTTTCTGACCCTTCTTGTCTTGAGGAGGCTACATCTGGTTGTCATACTGCGGGCTGGAGTACTGATCTTGCATGACTCCAGCAGCTGCCCCCATGGCAGCCTGCTGAGCAGCCGCCTGGACATGAGGGTTCTTCCAGGCTCCTGTGGCCCATTCCTCCTGAGCTTTGGACATGCTGGCCCCACTCCCACGGTAAAAATTATGAATCTGCAAATGATAGATATGTTTTAATTTATTTTTGTTAATGATGTAATGGTATAAAAAGAACTTTAAGGCAGTATTAACTAAACATGTGGTATAATTACACCTGATTGTGAGTGTTATTACAATTCAACTTTGTTCAAATAATCATTCCATCATTCATTCAGCAGATCTATCACATTGGTATCTACTTTACAAGAACAAAAACACATCTGTAATAACAAGTAGAACACAGAATAGAAGCTACAGAACATGATAGAAAGTTATTTTCTGATGCAAAATAATGGCACCAGTGGAACAAACCACCGCACCACTCATCACTCTAAAGATAATTCTTAAGTATCTTTGTAGAAATACATGAGTCAAATACCTTGGTGAGGGCAATGAAGGACAATGAGGCCACAGCAGTGAACATGATGGTAGGGACCAGCATGATCAGCGCAATTATAATATTATAGCTGAAGAAGGAGATGGTAGCCAACCAGCCACTGAAAAAGACAAACATGACTATTAACAAAACCTCATTTAAAAATGGATTAATTTTAGGTATTTGTTATCATGATAGAACCGCAGAACATCTGGACGTTAAATGCCAATAACTCTGTGGTAATATAAAGTTGAAATGTTTTACAGCTCAAACATGGAGAATATCCAGGTATCCAAGTCCAACTGGATTTATTGCACAAGTTAATAATGTCTCACTCAGAAGTGGATTTATCTGTTTAAAACAACTTTAAGATTTTTGTGTGACCTTGCATAACAGTTAATTAATCATTTATGAATGCAGGTGAAAATATCTTGAATGATATAGATAAAGATGTAGATATTCTGATTGAAAATGTGAATTTCTCTGCTATAAGTAGATTTACATTATTTAAAAAAATAAATACAAGAAATAATTTGTGTGCATTTTCAGTCTGGGACTACATACCATACTCCCCATCCAGGGATGCCTATGCTTTGAATGATGCTGATGCCAACTTGAGCCATGAAAACAAAAAAGAACAGCATGAAGTTGAAAGAGCTATCAGTCCTGTGAAAGAAAGGACAAAACAGTATTCCTGCTTTAGACATAATGTTGTATTTTCACTTTGTGTCTTTGATTACAGGTTAATCAACGCCATTCCAGCCCAACAAGAAGGGGAAGTATATAGAGCCAGGAGGAGAGGAAATTATTTAAGAAGATATTTTTGCTGATGATGATGATTTTGACTTTTGAAGTATGGTAAGAAAATACTTTTTTTGTCGTGTTCATATCCTGTAAATGGTTGCCGACATGTCAATAGAAGGATGTGTTCAATTATCTTTATTAGCACTCTGATGTGCCAGAAGGGACTCAAAAAGCCCCAATAATAAGTATACTATAAACCAGGAATGTAACCTATATCCACAGCATAGATTTTATTATCAATGAGATTAGATCTATGAAATAATACTCAGGTTGTCATTCAACACCACCTTTTAAGGGTATACTGCAATATAACATTATGTAGAGAACGTCAGTAATTTAGATTTGACTTACTTGAAGGCCTTGTAGATGGGCCTAAACCAACAGACGTAAGAGCAGGGAGTGAACATAATGAGCCAGATTATAGCCAAACCAAAGTTAGTCACTCCACCTCCACCAAACATCCAAGCAAAGCAGGCAATGAGATTCACTGCAAGTGTAGCACTATTCACTGCAGGAACAGAGCAGAACAAGTTCAGACACTGAATAACAAGAACATGCATCCGTTTGGTACATGCACATGCAGAAAAGAGGTTGCAAAGGAAAGAAAGTTGATATGACGACAGTAAGTGTTGAGATATTTAATTGCAATACTTAACTCATGAAAGAGCTTGTGTTCTTTAAATTACTATAAGTGTGTGTCCTTTTCTGTTTGATTTTCTATTTAATGTTTTGTATTTAATTTCTACTAAGCTTGTCTAGTCTTTAGTTGCCCTTGGTTCTAATTGAAGTGTTGGGCTCTGGTGCCAAGAAACAACAGCTGCAGCATTGCAGTTTTTCTCTTGCAAATGTATTAACACTTTTTTCCTTTACATCATCATTGAATAGTTAGCAACCAAAGCGTGTCATGTTGGGCACTCAAATTCTGTTTCAGCCTGTGTGTTAACTGTTTTGAAAGTGTGCTGTCTCAGTAGACAGAAGTGTTCAAGCCAGTAAGAAAAACTATAAATCTGCACTTCTGCACTGAAAACAAAAATGCTGTTGGCGTTGAATGGTGTTAACAATTGAGATGAGAAAGAAATGTTAAAAGAACAAAAAGCATGACGACTTAAGAAGTGATAAAATAATAAGGGAGAAAAGCGATGCACATTTAGCACCAACACATAGCGACATATGGCAAATAGCAAATCCAAAAACAGTTTGGCACTGTGAATACCTGCTTCTGCTTATTAATTACACAAAAAAGAAGCCACCTGCAGAAAGAAAAGAGTTTAGCTCCAGTGAAAGATTCAAGTTTCAATTCATAGATACATATTGAATGTGTACACGTGATTATTGCAAATGGAAAAACATCCCTGGATTTGTTGATTACACACTGCAAACACAATCAAAACAAGGCTGTGGTGGTGCACGTTGCAGCAGCTTTGGACTCTGTCTCTGTCTTGTTCTTCCCCTGCCCTCTGCTCTATTGCATGCCTTCATGGACGGGCAAGGAGCTTCCAGAGCACAGCAATATCACAAACATCATTTTACGGCTTGTTTATGGTATAATAAACTTTGATAAAAGTGCTTCTGGTCAAAATAGTTGAAATCAATTTCAACATTAACCGCTCTCTTCAAACCAAGGCCATCTGGTCAGTGCTATGACTCATTAGCAAATAAACCAGTCAGGACATCACAGCTACAGCCAATAAAAAATATTTTTGGACCGCAAAGATCCTTGTAAACCATCGACCTTCTGTTACATCCTTTTTATTGTTAGATGACCACAGAGCAGAAAACCGTTTATGAGAGCTGTGAGGGAAATTTTGACAATTTCAAGAATTAAGGTAGCTCCTGCAGGAAAAAAGTATCAGAGATAAAACTGAAGACGCAAACATTATTCATTAGCACAATGCAGGAGGATCATGTAACATGGTACAGTACATATGTTTAGTATTGCATTCCACTGAAAGTCACTCACACATCCACAGGTGGTACATTTTCTTGCACATGCTGCGGTGCTGTTCAGGGAGCTCATCAAAGTCCTGATAGAAACATGGCTTGATTGGAATAAATCCAGGCAGTGGAGGGAAGTTTGGCTCTGCAACAAATCATTTACACATGACACTCTTCCAGGATCGCTTTTTAGTAGCCACATATACACACACACACACACATATATATATATATATATATATATATATATATATATATATATATATATATATATATATATATATATATATATATATATATATATATATATATATAGTTATATAATCACTGACCTGCCATGTGGAGAGAGTCAAGGTTGCTGCTTAAAGTCACTCGTTCCTCAGTCTGTTGAAGCTGTCAGCTAAAGAGAAAACACAGACCAGGACAAGAAATGCTTATTTCTGCAGCCCCTTTGCAGTTTTTGACTTGAATCTCATTATGAGCGCACATAAAGTAGGTGACTACTTTCCATACTGTTTAAAAACCTGTCATACAGTAGATACCTTAGGGTAAACCGGCGTTTACTGCGATTGCTAATACGTTGTACTGGAGGATTTAATGTTTGAGTCGTCCATGCACGTCTCAGTGGTGATTACATTTTAACCACCAATGAAAACACACACACACACACACACAGACACACACACACACACACACACACGCACAAAGTGCTCACATATCGCATGCAAACTGCGTTTGATGGGGGAAATGGCCCGACAAGAGTCGCTCGATGCGACAGACAGAGAGACTGGCCGTGACAGCCAGGAATTACGGATTGCACAGGAATCTAATCTTCTTACCTCCTGCACAGAGCACACGCTCCTCCGGTCACACAGCCTCCAGTGAGGGCTTCAAATGCCTGTTGAACGGGGTGAGACCTCCAATCTGATGATATCTACAAGCAAACTATCAAACGATTATAAGACTTTCTTCTGAGCAGGTGGTATTAAATCCTAACTCTCCCGACTCTCGACCAATCACAGTGCTTCAATCTGCTGTCAGTTTGATTCAGACCAATGGGCGGATTAATCTAATCCTTGACGTTGTGTTGTTGACCCAATCACCGGTTAGCTCTCTGTCCGTGGTGCTGAAACCGAGGTATAGAGCCAACAGTGTGGGACTGACAATTAGCAGTGACAGTGCACATCTATTCTGTTTTATAGATTAATTAGTAACATTCCTCTTTATGAGAAAATACATGCATTTGCATACATGATGCATGATATTTTGCTTACTCAAGATTTCTTATGTAAAAGAGACAGCAGTCAGTAGATTTAAATAATAGGACTGCACTAAAGTTCTATATGTTTGTATGTATGTATATATATATATATTACCTGAAAATGAGGTTAGATTCTGACACAAGCCCTAAAACCAGATAAAGGGAAGTCGGTTAAACAAATGATAGAAGAAAGTGTTGTTATTCATTTATTTATCTGGGAAAGTGTTCCAAAGCTAAATATGTGTAAAATCTACATAAACCACAATGCTGAATGATTAGTCCATCTCATGAACCCATATTTGATTCACAATAGAAGATGAAAATCAAATGTTTACTGAGAAAATGTATTTTTGAGCTTGATGGCAGCAACTCATCTCAGAAAAATTGGGACAGAGGAAAAAAATTCTGGTACAACAAAGTGGTGTTAGCAAGGAAGATTTGGAAGAACATTAAGTTAACTGTCAGACAATTTCAGAATAATGTTCCCTAATGTAAATTTGCAAAGACTTATCATCATCTACAGTAATAATACCATCTAAAGCTTGATACTTTTAAAACTTTGCAAGTGACAAGGCTAAAACACAACGCTCCTTATTAATGATCTTCGGGCCCTTAGATGGCACTGCATTAAAACAGGTATGATTCTGGGATGGATTCAAGATTCACGATTCAAAAAACTTTCTTGATCCCAGAGTGAAATAGTTTTGCCTCATTACAGTTGTTCTCAACACAGACAGAAAGAAAGGGAACCACAACCAGGAAAGATCCACACTATATATGTGAAAAAGATGAATGAAAATGGATCAATATTTATAGCCTATGGTGGAATGACAGCAATTATAAGATGATAATTTAATTTTCACTTCCCCCATCCCCTTACAGAGGGGGGAGGAATTGTACAGTTTCATGGCCACAGGTAGGTAGGAAGGACCTCCTGTGGCGCTCTGTGGAGCATTTAATGTTAATAAGTCTTTGGCTGAACGTGCTCCTCTGTCCAGCCAACACACTGTGCAGTGGGTGGGAGGGATCGTCCAGGACTGTGAGGAGTTCGGACAGCATCCTCCTCTCAGCTACAACATGTGGAGGGTCCAGCTCCAACCCCAGAACAGAGCCAACCCTCCTAATCAGTTTGTCCAGCCTGTTAGTGTCTGACACCTTCATGTTGACGCCCCAACAGACCACAGCATAAAAGAGGACACTGGCCACCAAAGACTCATTCATCACCAGATCCTTTGCAGTGACATCCTTTGGATCAAGCACCGCACTTTAAAGCTCTATCATGCAAGAAAAAGTCAAATGTGAACATGATCCTGAAATGATGCCATCAGAATTTGACATTATTTTTGGAAAGCATGGGCTCAGGGTCATGTGGGTAAGTCACAAGCTATGTAGTGCTATGTTGATAATGTTGAGATAACTTCATTTCAGCATTACTGCATATTTGGTGGTGGCAGTATTATGTTTTGGGCCTAATTTACAGCCACTGGACCAGGATGGCTTTCATAATTGAAGGAGCCAAGAATTCGGATTTGAATTAAATCATCAAAAGATTTGAGTTGTATGAGCAGAAATAGGATAGATACCTCCAAAAGTGCAACAGTAGTGCTCTTCAGGATAATGTGAGAATGTCTGTACGTCAACACCGGAGCAAGTCCACAACTGAATGGCTTCAGAAAAACCAGATCTGCCTTTCTCAAGTGGCCAAGTCAGAGCCAGACCTCAAAACAATAGAGATGCTAGAGAATGACTTGAAGAGAGCCACACACAACAAGTCCCAGGAATATGACAGAGGAGTTAAGCCTGGAAGAATGGGCTAAAACTCCTCCTAAACAATGTGCAGGTCTGATTCACAGCTACAGGAAATGCCTGGTTGAGGTTATTTTTTGATTTTTGGTTTGTTTTGTGTTTTTGTGTCATTATTTTAGGCACGTTATGTTTGTTAATACTTGAGTTAGATGAAGATCCATAAGGGTCACGTACTTTTTCTTACATCTATATAAAGCAGATACTAAAAGCTCTACTTAAGCTTGTAATAGTTTGAGCACATTTTGTTGTCTATACTTGTGTACCTTTACTGCAGTAATATTTGCAGTGAGTACATTTGCATGTAAATGAATATTCTTGTACCACAGTAATTATAGTTTTACATGAGTAAAGAACCTTAAGAAACCCTTACTACCACTGGAAATAAAACTGAGATTAATCCCCGGGATCCTAGAAGGGATTTTCTTTATATTGTGCAAATTCATCTGTGAGACTCCTCATAGTATCATCAGTCAAGTAACTGCTTGCACCAGCAGTTTAAACATAAATATGAGTTTTGATTTGTTGCTGACCTAGATACTAGGTTGGCTGCAGCTATCGAACTGGGGCTGCTGTTTTACTGCTGTGAGTGAGTCTGGAGGGAAAGTGTAAGCTGACTGTGTGAAATGTTTTAGTACTAATCACCCTATTCTGTCATAACTTCACATGGCTTTCTCTTTCTAAAGGATGCTTTTGTCTTTCCAGTCTTTGTGTTTTTAATCTGTTGTTGGCATCAAATACTTTACCTTTATAGTCACAATTCAGTCATCGAGTGTGACTTCTGTCGCGCAAAATGAATAGGTCAAGGACAAAAATATGAGTGGTAGACTTGTCAAAACCTGTCTCAGAGTTTCATTATTGAGAGACTGAAAGAGGTTCAGCAAGGACCTGGCTCAGCATCTGGCTGCTCTGGATGCCAAGATGATCCTTCCAAAGTCCAAAGAAGCAGCTTAATCAGGAAAGAACAAACCTAGTGGTGGCCTGAGAGCTTCAGGGTCCTGCACAGTATCCTAGCTGTTCCCAGGACTGCACACTTCTGGACAGAAATCCCAGGTGTCATTCCTGGAATCTGCTGGAACCACTCTCCCAGTCTGGGGTCACAACCCCCATTGTTCTGATTATCACAGGGACCACTGTTGACTTCCAGGTGTCAGGTGTAAGAAGAGCAGCAGCATGGATGGAGCAGCTTGTCGGTAAATGCCGCACTTGATGGTGTCTTGTGCAATTCACTTAAAGTTGGCCTCTAGGGTTGTTTTCCACAGTCCTACTGAGTTGTTGATGAAGGCCCTTAGAGTCTTGTTGATGTTGTGCGGTTTTAAGCATTCCAGGATTTATGCATATATGCATTACCCATTTGCGTATGCATATGCTGTCTGGTCTTTGAGTCTCCAGCTCATCATAGCTGCTAAGATGCCTGACAGAAGCTTCCGTGTTGTGCAGAGTGAGACTCCTTTGTGCAGCCAAATCCCCAGGACCTCATGCTCTCAAGCTGCTCGTGTTCTGTTGCACACACCTCACTGCAGTTTGAGAGGGACATCCGCAGCTTACTGTCAATTTACAGATGAGAAAAGTTTTATCATCTGTCGAGTCTAACATCTCCCACTATCACTCCCGTCACTCTCATCTGTCATCTTCTCCCTGTATTATTGTTTCTCAGGAGAAGAGGAAGTCTATGACAGGCTTTTCTCAACCCAGCATGCCGTAAGCCTTATACATAAAAACAGAACAGCTGGATATGAGTTGTCTCTCTCGCCTTTGAGATACAGTCCTTTCTTTAACACATCACAATTTTCAGCTGGGATTTTGACTCAGAATCTACATTTTAAGCTAATTAGGATGAGGGCTGCTTCTTTCAAGGAGTAATGGCCCCAC
Source organism: Anabas testudineus (assembly GCF_900324465.2). Taxonomy (NCBI): domain Eukaryota; kingdom Metazoa; phylum Chordata; class Actinopteri; order Anabantiformes; family Anabantidae; genus Anabas; species Anabas testudineus. Next base: position 18,925,455 of record NC_046612.1, on the reverse strand, counting down.
TCTGTATTATTAATAGAGCCCACCTACTCCCTCCCCATTCAAGCTCACCAACTGTGCTTCACTATGCATAGATTAGAATGGGAAAGTCAGATTTCCCCTGTGAGCTTTGCCAACAAGGCATTGAGGCAACACAGTGAGTCTTTTATGGGCTCTTTTTGCTGCATGCTTCATCATCATCCTGACTTCAGTGTAGGAAGAAAGCAGGATATTAAGTATCGGGTGAGACAGTAAAAAAATGAGATGGGTAGGAGTGGAAAAAGAAAAAAGACAGAGAGATGAAATGAGAACAAATGAAGCATGAGAGAACATCTTAGCATCAACACGTAGTGAGCATCAAGGGGAGAGATTGTACAGTGTACAGTTACTTGAAGAGTATAGTTTTGTGTGGATTCCTTCTCCACTATTATCCACAAAAAAACTATATTAATGACACAGGAATTGTAAAACTGAATATTCAAATGAACGTTAGTTAAAATACCCATTTAACGTTTTACATTTTGATTTGACTTGATTGCTCCTGCACTAACACACACACACAATCACACAGTTAGTCCACTTGTTTCTTATTGAATACATGAATACATTTTTTTTTTCTTCATCACTAGGTGAATAAATGCACTTTAAATGAGTAAAAAATAAGTGTGCGTTGTTGGACACTCAATATCCCTGCTTGATGCTCTCAAATGTGGCCCAGTGCCAGTGCGCCCAGCGTCATTGTCCTCCGAAAGAAAAACCATTTGCCCAGTCACCTTCTAAGCCCATGTGCCACCTTTGTCTTAGTTTCTATGGAGACGCTTTCCTCCAGGCCAAGTATGTGGAGGGCACCCCTCCAGCGGAAGGAGGTGGAATAACATTGTGGCAAGGCAATCACACACCAACCTCATTAACATATCCAAACATGAACCATGGACCGTAGCGTACAATGTTTGTTCACTAGACATTACACAGTAGTTGATTAAACTCAGCTGGAAATGGAGAATGGATATATATGTATATATGTATATATATATATATATATATATATATATATATATATATATATGTGTGTGTGTGTGTGTGTGTGTATGTGTGTGTGTGTGAATATGTTTTAGCATGATTCTTAAATATGCTACTACTGGAAAACTATTAAAAAACATTGAAAGAAAGTTACAGTAAGACTGTAAAAAATACTTTTTCTTTGTTCACTGGGTTCATTCAGCATTCTGATCACTGTTGACATGAATGATGCACATGGTGACGGTGACGGCGCCTGATGTGGTCACTCCTCAGCACCTCCAGCTGGGGGCACTGTTCTATAGTCAGTAATATTTTTTTATGAGCTGTTGTTCTGTCAGCTGGAGCTGGGTGTCTCTGACCTTGTGGAAGATGAAACGCAGCTATCACGTAGTCTATTACACTCAGTATTCAAATACACAAATACCACAGGCTCAACAGTGTAACATCTGCGACATGGAGACAACAAAGAGCAGAAGAGGAAAAGTTCACACTGCGCATTACAACCGCGACAATGTTGGGACCATTTCCTTAAAACACTACTTTTGAAAACTAATGAGTAAAACAATAAGAATACAGAATATGTGACCATGTTTTCTTTTCATCTTCATTTTTTATTCATGTTACTATAGCAGTAACTGACTGATGATACAGCCACGAAGATTTCTGTATAATCCAGCTCTCAACCCTTAAAAGTAGGAAAGTCTGCTGTCAGGGTGACAGAAATCAGTTTTAAAATAAACAAAATGATGTTTTCTACTCTAACTTTTCAACCTAGCCAAAAGAACCCACAATGGGACACGGATTTCAAAGGAAACAGTTTTAAAGATGCTGCAGTCACTTAAGTAGCACAAAAGCATGTAAGCGCTTTATAACCATGTTTAATGACCTTCAAAGTGAATATCACCAATATACATTTCTGTATAATTCATTATCGCTTTGAGAATAATATAATATAATCTTGATATTTACAGCAGTGACTGGATTGTATGGCTAAGCATTTCAAATGTGCTCTTTATGAATGGTGGCAGTGAATAACAAGTCATCAGGTCATCTTCGTTATTCACGCAATGGAAATCGTGTTATCTTTAAATGATTAATTCAGTTTCATGTATGTTTGCTTCTGCTTGAAGTTGCTAACACTGCAGTGGTGTGTCACTTATAAGAAGTGTTATTTAGTCCCTGAACTCACAAAACTAGAAACGTGCAAGTTGGTTTTTAGAAAAGACTTTAAAATCAGTGTTGACATTAAAAAACAACTCTACGAACATGACGCTATTTTATCAAAAGCACTTTCATGAAAGTGTTTAATCTTGTGCAACAGTCACTACGACGGACATTCTGGTGTGCTGCAGAGTCGCCCTGCTCTTTGCCAAGCAATTACAATATTGTCTTTAGTAGAAAAATCCAATTTGTTTTCAAAGAAAGCAGCCACACGAACCTACCACTAACTGCCAAGACAAACTACTAAAACCTCTTGCTGTTTGACTCAAGCCAGACAAGTTTGCTCTCCTAATTGGTCTCAGTGGGCAGAGTATTAAACGTGTAAATAATTTTCTCAGCAACAGGCCCGCTCTATCTTTGACTCGCTTTCATTGTGAGAAGAAGAATGCTGGAGCCGCGTTCTCTGCTGTTATTCCTGTAGCGTGTTGTTTCTATCCGGCATAAAACTGCTTTGAATGTGCTAATGAGAGACTAATGCTCAATAATAACAAAGTCACCGATCTCAAAATGAATTTCAACCAGAGTGCTTTGGCCAACTATGTCTGTCCGGGGCAATGAATTGCAGATGGGGTTTCAACTGTTGCTGCAGTGTGTTCGGTTGGATTGTGGCTTCAGAGAATCAGGTTACTCGTAATTAAGAGCATAGCTCAGGTACACTCCACTGGATCAGCTTTTGAAGTGCTGATGGGACACAAGTTGTTTGATTTCTGGCTGTCTGGACTGTTGTAGCTGCTTTTATATGTTAATACTTCCTACAATAACCGTAAAGGCAGCACACACACACACTCACAATATGATGGACAGACACTGACAACTCAAGCAAACGGTGAATCGAGGTTTAGTTAATTATTTATGATAAAACTGGCCTAAAGCTCTTTCTCACTGATGGATTCAGATCGCAGTTCTTCGGTGGGGTGATTTGCAAGCAGCTGGTAGTTTGTGTTCATTATTTTACAGCAGCTGGAGATGAAAAAGGAGAAGCGGGGGGAAATTACAGCTTGACCACAATCACAGAGGACACAGCAATGCTATTAGTTTCCCAATGCAATCACATAATCCGATGGCCTAGACATTTGCTTTAATCAGACACCTGATCCGTCCCATTTAATTTCATCAGCTCAAATCAGTCTCATATCAGTATGAAATGAATATGCTGAGATGAGGAATGGGGCTGGTTAACATACAGTAATATTTTCCAAAGGGAGCTTCTAATTGTGCAGGATTCATCTTTTCATCACAGCATGCAACGTACACATATTCAGGTGTATTGTCCATGTGAACTTCAGGGAACTGTTCTCTACAGGGTAACAAGTAGCAGCTGTGCCGCGCTCTGTAGGTTAACTTCTGCTTGAGACTGGTTATTGCCTTTGCTTTTTGTTTTCCTCCCCGACTCTTCCTTTGTATGCTGCTGAGCGTGGAGATGCTGCTGGTATCAGTGCTGCACGAGGCGAGTCTTTGTCTGCTCCGGGGGAGGCTTGGCTCCAGCTGGCTCCTGCTATGTGTTTGCATGCAAAAGTCAGTGGGTCCCTCAGCACTAAGTGCAGGAGGAGAGCTGGTTGATTGATTGGGATGCACACCACCAGCGCCCCCCCTTACCCACCCCCACCCCTTTTCTTTCTCTTCCTCCTCCTCTTGCCCAGGGAGCACATGTGCCTTTCTCTCTTGATAACAAATTTGGTTTTCCAGACCTGCTGGATAGCACACAAACATGGCACTACATGTTACATTACTTAAACTAAACTAAATAAACCAATGACTGTATTTTTTGTAATCCCCCTCAGTGTTTTAAACCCTGTGCTCTTCGTTTTGCGTTTGCAGAGAACGAATCCATCCAACGCATTCATCGTCCCAGACAGACAGAGAGGGCGCCTGGGGTAACATCTACTTCAACACATTTGTTTTGTCAAGTGTTCCTCCTGCGTGTCCGCTCCGACTGGATGTGAATGAAGCTCCCGAGTGTTGGTGGGAAACACGCAGCTGAATAATAAAAAAAAAATAAAAAAAACAGGGGGAATAATGGGTGTGTTACAATCACCAACAGCTTTACGGGACTCCAGCGACGATCAGCCAGCCAGTGTCTGGTGATCGTGTGCGTGTTGTGTGCGCGCACACATGTGGGCCCGCGCGCGCGCGCGCGTGTGTGTGTGTGGACCAGCAGCCAACACACACACACACACACACCATTCGTTCGCAACATGGCGTTGAAGCGCCGACAGACACGACGGCTCTCCGCCGACTAACGCGAGCGTCTCGTTTGGAAAGCCAGGGGACTGTTTACCAAAGAGGCGCAGCCATTTCCAGAGAGTCCTTTACGCACCGGCGGACACGATAGCGGATTCCAACATATGCATGTGACGGTATAGCTGCTCGTATAGACGCACGCCGCTACCCCACTGGTGGAAATCAAAGGCTGTACATGGCGGTGGAGAGTACAATTTGGCTGCTCGGTCTTCTTTCGCTGTTTTGTGGTCCATCCAAGCAAGGTAAAGCGCTCACTTTCATCATCTGCATGGGTTTTTTTTTTTTTTTTTTCTGTGTGTGTGTGTGTTTTTTCTGTGGAGTGCATGTGTGAGGCAGCGGTCCAGGCACGTAACACTGAAGTGTAGTTACTCAGAGCACAAGTGAGCCACTGGGTGAATTTGCACCTTACATGCACCGTGCAATAGCTCATCCGTGTTCTGCGTTCACCTCATGTGGCCTCTCCGCTCCTCTCCTCTCCTCTCCTCTCGGTGCCTCTGGGCTGAGGATGTGTTGTTACTTCAGCTACTGGGTGTCTCTCGCTGGATGGTTTTTGGCCTCAAGAAGTTGCAGCGCATTGACCAAGTAGCAGCCCCCGATTGTTGCCACAGGGCAGACAGAGGGCTTTGAACCGACCGGGGAAGTTTGGGATCAAACGGAGGATGGAGCTCATTATGAGGACTTGTGGGCTCGGCCTCGGTGTTTCATAAAAGCGCAGCGCTCTGGACGTGGCACCGTTTGAAACATGTTGACTGCTTTGACAAATAAAAAAGAAATCTTTGAAATCCACAGTTTAAAACGGGACTGTACGCACCACGCTCGTGGCTTTAACCACTGGCTCATAAAGTATCAAAAGTTATCAAAAGTATAAATATATGATCTTCATAAACTTGCAGACAGGGGACAGTGTCTGGGAGTTGATATTGTTTTATTCCTCAGACCTTGCTGTGACTCCAAAGTGTGGGAAAGGACTGGTTGGAGAGCAGAGGGTGAAATACTGGCTGCAGGATTTACATGATAAAGACCTGTTCAGAAAATCAGTGGAGGTCATCCAGTTAAGTGGTGTTCAGGGTCAGGAAAAGAACATATTAAAAATGGTGAATGTGTTATGCATTTCATTTATCAAGTCTTTCACTGAGGCTTCTCGCAGAGAGGTTTTGTCCTGTGGAGTGGTTGATGAGAATATTTGTGCGTGGATGTAGAAAAATCTAGTGAAACAACCTTGGTGTGGAGCTGTAACATTCTCATTTAGTCATTTTTCAGACTCTTTTATATCAAAGCAACTTACAAGTGAGGTACAAGGCACAGGCAGGGGTAAGTGTAAGGAGGTCATGCCCAAGGACCCCTACTGGAGTTAGGCCAAATTCAGGATTTGAACCCTGGTCTCCCAACCCCAGTCTCCCACATGGAGGGCAGCGTTGTTACCACTACACTATCCATCCGCTATAAGTCATAGTAATACTGATTTGGAGCGAAATAGTCATAATGTTTTTGTGCAGGTGTAAAAATCACAGATTCGCTGTGTGACAAAAATGCTTCACACAACACAACAGAACTTTGAGATTTAGCCTCTGTGGGCTGAGATCTCCCAGAGCTGGCGTTGAAAAATAGTCAGGGGTGGATAGGAATGATAAATGTACTCCTGAATATAGGTGTGTGTGAAAAAATGGCAATCATCACGAGATAACTCATTCCATCCATGTTCTGACTGACAACGCAAAAAGTCAATGATGAAGGGAATAGTATCACGCCAAACCAACCATGTGGCTGGAATAAAGGCTGACGGACTCAGAGCAGAGTGTAGAAGTAAATTACTACTATATGAAGCCAGAAAAACAATTTGCAGATTAAGAGAGAAAGGAAAAAATTAGTTGCAAATAGCTTGAATTGCAGATAATTAATATGGAGTGAGTAAGCTGTTCTAATATCTCTGTAATGTAATACAGTAACAGTACTAACGATCATCCAGACAGACACCACCTACCTCTGAGATGTGCTGTAATTTTATTACATAACTTCCATTATTCATTGTTCAATTATGCATATAGAGGCCTTAAAGGGTGGCAAGTAGAGGTGTAGCTCCTTGACTTCCATCTGTTATAAAACACTGGAAAGGTGAGACAATACAATTGATATAGAGTTAAATGGCCATGCCCTGCAGACTCCAGCAGAGGCAGAATATTTGAATTACTCCTCTTGAGATCCTCCTGACAGGACAGTAAGTGTTACACCCGAGGGCAAACACATCCAGATGATAAAAGCATTACAAGGTAAATAATTGAGATTGTGATGGAGGTCGTCCGTGATGAGACTGAAGAGGAAACTTATTTACTTACTAGGCAAGATGCATCTTTGAAAGTTGGTACTAAACAGGTTTGACAATTTTGTTGACAACTGTAGAATTGATAAAAATGTAGTTAATAAAAACGACTAAAGAGACAATAAACAAGTCACAGATTCAAATCCACTGAAATATTGAAGGCAAAAAAGTGTTTTGCTTCAGAGCATAAGCCACATTAGTGTGCTTTATGACCAAATGAACAAATTAGTATTTATCATGTAGTATTACCAAATAATTACACTGAATTGTTATTAGTCAGCAAGATCAGTAAACAACACGGCCATTGAAGGTGACTCCGTGTGTGTGTGTGTGTGTGTGTGTGCAGAGCGTGAATGTCGTGGGTGTTGGTGGTTGTGGGAACTGAGGTGGGGGCTTGAGGTGTTTCTGGGTCAGGAATGAATTGGTGGGCGCTAGTGGGAGAATTCGAGAGCCAGGGCCGTTATTACATCCACAAACAAAGAGCTTGTTTTGTCCGCTCTATCCATCAAACGAAAACATCACAAGAGAGAATGAAACGAAAAGTGCCGGTCTGCCTGCGCGTTCCGTTATTAATGGACACGATAAAAGAAACGTCTGCAGTCCTGCAAGACTTTATGAGCAATTAAAAGTTATTGCCTCACCTCTGGCCCTTTTTATATGTACATGAAAGTGGTAAAAACAGCAACACGGGTGATACCAGGACAACATCTCGAGTTCATTTACATTGCACCAACAGTGTAACATATCACATTAACTCTTACTATATTTCTGCTCTCAGTCCTTCTAGTTGATTTTTGGGTTCCAGCAGGTGTTGAATAAGCTCACGTGATGCTTTTCTGCACTGGGGAGTTTAACATTCACATAGTTACACAGGTGGGAGATGCCCAGTGCAACAGCAGTCTGCTGCAGTTCCACAGGCGCAGCATAGTGTAATATGGTTTGATTAAGGGAAAAGTACTTCACATTAATTTATTTCCCTGTACCAACTATCACCCATTTTCTAAATTGATTATTCTGCGTGTCTAAGGGAGGAAACCAGAGTACCCACAAGAAAACTGCAGAGTAGGAGAACACGTAAGTGCACTGTAGCCTGCTGCTCGAATGAAAGTTAATTCTAACCAATGGCAGTAAGACATGTCCAACTACTCTGTCATGTACAAAGCACACACACACTCAAACACTAGAACACATCTCTGACACAAAGATATTCATTTGCCCACTCTGTTTGAACATCTTACTCATGCTTTAATTCTCACTTGTCAGTGCTCTCAGTCCTTACACCCCCAGCTCTTCCTCTGCAACTAAAAAAAATAGTTTTTGCCCTCTGTCATCTTCTAATCAAAATACCTGGTGCTTTATTATCACTTATTGCTGCCATAGGTAGAAATAGACAAAAATATCAGTATGCATTTAGTGCTGAACGTTTCTGTGTCTTCAACCTTTTGCTTTACACAATGAGAAACATTATGAATTCAATGTTATTGGATTTTAAGGCTCACTTCTAATTGGTTTAGTTTCATTCTGTGAAACCGAGTTGAATAAAACTGCTGTGGATGATTACTTCATGACTGAGAAATAATGACTAGAAGATAAGATAAGAAAACCTTTATTTGTGATCACAATGAGAAGATTGCATTGTTGCAACAGCAAAGTACACAGCAGAGTGCCAAAAGTAGCAATTATGTAAGATAAATAGAAAATTAAAAATATTAAAAATGCTAAGTGGAATAACAGTGTAAAGCTACAAGAACTATAAGTGTGCACAATATGTGCCTCTGGGTGCACACTGAAGTTCACCAACTTCTCCTTGGTCCTCCCTGTGTTGATGAGGAGGTGGTGCTGACACCAGTCCATGTAATTGTCTCTGCTTCTCATACCGTCTTCTGTCACACATATGCACTAGTTAATGTGCCTGCGATTCCATTATGTTGCGATTACAGCTTCTTCCTTCCTGTATTAACCTGTAATGACACATTATTCAGACAGACAAAGTAGTAATGTATGTTGTTGTGAAAAGCTACAGTAATGTATTGCAGACATGGTGTTATTCCTTGAATAATAAATATTCTCAGGTCACATGGTGTCATCTCCGTAGCTTATTTTCACACAAAGTTAATTTTTATATGCAGCACACAAGAAAACGTAGCCTGTAGGAAACCTGCTGTTGAAGTGACTCTGTACAATGTTGGGAGGGAAATGGTTTTTGAGTCAACCATTATTTCACACACTGTACAAGTGTACTGTGGGACAAAGTTCATTCTATGGCTTAAATATCATGAAGACGTGAAGTTACACAAGGGGTTACAGATTGGCACAGCATCAAAAGAAGACATTTTGAATGTAGAGAGGTCAGAATGTTACAAATATGTAATATTTTTTTTCAAAAGCTGAGAAAAAGTTGAATTCAGACTTTAAATTAGTCCAGATTTTATCCGTAAATTGACACATTTGTGTTTGCAGCACGGTGAAGTCATGGGTATCACTGCTACACTGAGATGTGTGGTGCTGAACAGCAATTTCATCCAAACGCACATTTCGATTTCAGGAATTTCTTCTTTTTTCAATATTCTCCTGCGTCTGTGCTCTTTTAAACAGGATGTTTAGATCAACCACAGAAATTTCAAGCACAAAAAATGTGTTGCAGTAGCTCCGGTTAGATCTGCTCTTTTCGTAGTTTTTGTTGTATTTTCGTTGCTCTTTTTACTCTTTTCTGTCTAGTTTACACTATTCTTGCTAACCAGGATGTGCAGTGGTTTACTTAAATGTTTTTACCTGTTTTTCCAAACTCTTGTTCTGGGAAGCCATGGCAACAGATGCATCCGGGAGTGGAGAGTTCACGAGCGCTCGTATTATTTACCAGCACGACCAGCTGATTGCACTCTCCAGGCCTACACTGTTAGAAGCGGGGCCCCAGATCCCTGTGGAACTGAGAAGAGGCCGCTGGTGATGCAGGGCTGGAGAGAGTGGAAGAGGAGGTTTAAACCTATTCTTCCTACTCGTTCCGGGAAATGTGAGGACTCTGGCAAATATGATGGTCAAGCATGGAGTATGACTATGACCCAGTGGTTACTGTATGCAAATGTGAAGGATGCATACACCTCCACTACTCTGCCCTCCTGGGCAGATCAGATCACAGCCTGGTGCTCACCCATTGTTCAGCAGCAGACAGTGACCAGGAGAACTGAGGAAGTGGTCTCAGGAGGCAATAGAGTCTCTGCAGGGGTGCTTTGAACTGGGAAGTTCTCAGGGAACAGATGGAGACGACATCGACTCCGTGACAGACACCATCACAGAGTACATCAGCTTTTGTGTGGATAATATTATCCCAACCAGGACAAGAAGGTGCTTCTCCAACAATAAGCCCTGGATTAACTGCAACCTGAAGGAGCGGCTGAACAAAAAGAAAAAAGCCTTCTTGGCGGGTGACAAGCCCCAGGTGATGACGGTTCAGAGGGAGCTGAAAGTGAGACTGATGGGGAGCATGAGGCCTGATGAGTAGCTACAGATCCAACTTCAGCATAACAACATGAAGCATGTGTGGTCTGGAATAAAAAAGATCAGAGGCTTCAAAGAGAAGGGGAACCAGGTTGAGGCAATCTTACAAGAGCAAATGAGTTGAACAGCTTCCTCCTCCTCCTTTTCCTCATCCTCATCTGGCAGATACTTAGCCTCCCCCTTCTTCTCATACATACAAACGGACAGCACACCCAATACTATGAATATGAGAGACAGCACACCCTTCATTGGGGACACCATAGAAAATGAGATCTCGCCATCACCCTCCTCTCCCTCCTCCAACATTCCTATTCCAACAAGCCATCTGTCTGTTTTCAGCAGCCAGTTGAAGAGGCAGCTAGAGAAGCTGAACCAAAATAAGTCTGCAGGATCTGATGGAACCAGCCCCAGAGTCCTGAAGGCCCGTGCTGATCAGCTTTTTGGGATCCTACAGCACCTCTTTAACTTCAGCCTGAGACAGGAGTGTGTGCCGAAGCTTTGGAAGACATCATGTCTCGTGCCACTGCCAAAATGTTCATTTCCAACTGTTCTTAATGATTACAGACCAGTCACCCTCACCTCACATGTCATGGGTGTATTAGTGGTGGCAAGGAAACTGGAGGAGAAGTACAGATGGACTGTTTTGTGGTGTGGTAACAATCACCTGACCTTGAATGTGACAAAGACCAAGGAGATGGCTGTGGACTTTAGGAGAACCAGAGACAGTTTAAACACTTGTCTCCATTTTGGGGGAGCGCGTAGAGGTGGTGGAGGGGGTACAAATACCTGGGAGTTCACCTGGACAACAGACTGAACTGGAAATGCAACACAGAGGGACAGAGCAGATTCTACTTCTTGAGGAGGCATAGATTAGCAAATCTTTTACAAGTCTGTGGTGGCCAGTGAAATTTTCTTTGCTGCTGTCTGCTGAGGCAGCAGCATCAGAGCCAGTGACACCAACAAACTAAACAACTCATCAGGAAGACTGGCTCTGTGTTGAGGACTTAACTAGAGGAGGATGCTGAACAAGCTGTTGAACATAATGGAGAGCAGCACACATCCTCTTCACAGCCTGCTGGTCAAACAGCAGAGCAGCTTTAGTCAGAGACTTCTCCAGCTCCCCTGTGATAAGGAAACGTACAAGAAGTCATTCCTTCCAACTCCCATCAACCTGTACAATAATTATCAGACAGTAGAGAGCTCTGCTAGTGACAAAAATCATTATTTCATTATATTGTATTGATCAATAGTTGTCTGTTTTGTTCTGTTTAACTGTGTTAAAATTTGTGTTATTCCTAATATCTTCTGCATCTGTGTGTATGTTGCTCTGTGGCTACTGCAACACCAGAATTTCCCTTTTGTGATTAATAAATTATCTAATCTAATCTAATCTAATCTAATCTAATCTAATCTAATCTAATCTAATCTAATCTAATCTAATCTAATCTAATCTAATTCAACACTTTTAAAAAAAAACTATTAGATAAAAATTAGAGTCCAAAAGTGCAACAGCAAAAAAAAAAACAAAAGCTCAACAACAAAAAGCTTTTTTGACAGTTTTTTTTAATAGCTAACACTGTGTATTAACAGCAGAAACATACCCATTGGCGTTTTCTTGTCGCACCACATTTTGAATGCAAGTCCCGCGTTCTTTCACCCATTGGACTCAGTGTTCTAGACTCACAATGTACAATACACTGATTAATTAATTAATCAATTAATTTCTTGTCACTCTCAGTCTGTCACTGTCTGTTCTTGCACATTTTGTAACAAATTATGACATCATCTTCTCTATCTAAATATACCTCTTTAATGGTTTTATGAAATAGAATTTCTGAATTGTAAAATAATTATTAGTGTAAATGCTGCTTTGAATTTTCTAGTTGTTTATTGACAGTTAATCTTCTGGGTTGTTTTCATGCCTAAACTCACTCCACTCTTTCAGTATTAATGTCCTTACTGTCCATATTTGGGTGTCTGGACACTTAAAACCAGAGCTTGTTGGACATTGGTGCCTGTGGAGGAAAGCTCATTATGCATTTGTGGTAAATTAAGTATCTGTGTGTGTGTGTGTGTGTGTGTGTGTGTGTGTGTGTGCGCACACACCCCATGTGCCCCTTGTGTGTACGCGTGGGTGTGTCAGCTGCGATTTGTGAGTGCATCTTGATCCTGTCCCCAGAGAGTCCATGCTAAATTAGGATGCATATTATTTAAAGATGCCCTGGGCTGAGTTTCAGCTGGGTATATTTGTGCAGTGAATATGTTGATTTTTATTGCACGTGTGTGTGCTGTATGTGCCTATTCAAGCTGCCGTGGAGGCAATCTTAAGCACAGAGGTGTTTGTATGAAAGGAAAAGGAGTCTCAAGCTCGATTTTGTATGCTATGAATTCAAATTATATGCCCTCTTGGGATGTTCGAAGTATTGTATTGAATTTTTTTTGTGAGTGCTTCTTTGAATAACACAGTCTCTTAATACTTCTAAAAATAAGACACTGCAAACTGATTAGTGCTTAATTTCAGTATGAATTCATGTATGTATTTACGACTAGCCTGATGAGGTCATTTTCCTCTTAAATGTCAGACTGTATAATAAGATGATATTTGCATTTACTATCATAAGCCTTGTATTTTTTAAAAATGTTTTCTGCATTATATTGTTATACATTATAATGTGATTCTATATATGAACCACTCTCAGGGTTAGGTGGGTTTCCAGGCTTCCCTATCAATCTTTCAAGCACGTAATTATGACAGGATATAGAGATAGAGTATGTGTGTGGATGGTATTTTGAATTTGAGTCACAATAAATGTCAAGTTACATATCATGACAAATCAGGAGTGAGAGACTGTGTATCACAACCTGATGCTATGCTGTTGTGTTGCTATCTGAGAGAGAACAGCTCTCTTATTTGGCCGTCTGAACATCACTTACAGTCACTTACACTAAAGCTTTGAAGCTTGTTTATCTTGAAAAAGTCACACTTCAGATTCACACTCTATTGGTTTTAAACACTGTAAGTGTAAACCACTGCATAGCAACATTGGGTGTGCTTTTCCTGCCAATGTAATAATTGTGTTTTGTTCACACGTGAGCCACATATGAAGTGTTGCAGTAATGTTACCAAATGTTCCCAATAAAATATATCTTTGGACCAATAGTACATAGATTCTACCAGCTGTTGCACTGAGTTGCACCTCAGTTGCACACAGGGATCAAATGTTGGGGAGTCCGACTGTCCACTATGCTCTTTGGTAGTGCCCATTTCTCCCCAAATCTTTTATCCACAAAGGATTCTGGATTTTGGAAGATAACTTGTCCCTAACAGGTCAACTTACAAAGCTCTAGATACTGACTATAACCTGATTTCAAACTGAAATTTAGCTTTCTTTATTGTATAACTTATTAAATTGTAGCAGTCTGTGTTGTGTGCACTTTAATGAGAGAAACAGTAGTTGACGGTGCTTACTTGGTCAGCTAACCTGCATTCACATTCTTTTCATTCCTCCCTGCTGTCTGCTCGGTCACATGACAGCACAGTTATACTGGAGGTGTAGGTTATTATAGATAAATATTAATGTCACTCTGGCTGAGTTACAAGCACATGCTACTTAGAGAAAAGCAGTTCAGAAAATTCACATGCACACTACAGAGGTCTATGGAGGTCTGTGCTGTAGTTCCTGCACCACTAATACTACATATAACCATGTAAAACACAGTTTTGAATTACTTGTGCATTCATAGTGATGCCCTTTTACTCTCATTCGGATGCAGTATACTGTACTACTCAACAATCGACCATATATCTGTCATGTTACTCATCGAAAATGTCATTATTAAAATCCCAGTGTGAACATAATATGTGCAGCCTGTTCAGTGCAGCATGCCCTTCCTCTGTGCATGTACTGTACCAGTTAGTGTCAAGTAGCAGGCCCATTTATCATCTTAACCTTGTGTGAGATGTTCAGCCCTGATCCTTGTACACAAGCATTATAACATACATGTGTCTCACTTCAAAGAGCAGTATTTAGTAAGGGGGTACGTAAGGCACCTTATAGGACTCAGGTTTTTCAGATTGTCTTCAGTCTGTGCTGCCTGCATTGTGTCCTATCTCTGAAATCCACAGCTAACTTTCCGGGTTGTTTTTTTTTTTTTTTTGCCCCTCATACTGGGAACCTTTACTGTGCTAGTCACAAGCTACGATGTCCATTGTGCTGCTGAGGGAATAAACATTCACATTCAGATGTTGCGTGTTAATCATGTTAGTTTTATTGCTCACTTTGTTGATTCATGCAAGCAGGCCTGGCACTTGACATCACCATGGGGAGGCCCCATGCTGCTGGGAGACCCTGCATGCTGGAACACCACTCTGTGATTGGAGGAAGCCAGACTGGGTTGAATGAGCACTGTACATAGAACAGGAGACACGAGGGACTGGACGAATACGCCCCCTCTCCCATTCTCTATCCCTCACTCTCTGTTCTGTTCCCTTTCCCCCCCAACATGCACATGTTTAGTGGGACAAAAACCATCTCCCATCTCACATTGATCTTACTGATTGAAAGTGTACATGTCAAGTTTATAGTTTATTAATGTACTGCAGAGCATAGAAACTATATTTCCTCTTTGACAGTACAGCTTCTGTACATCCACAGTGTATCAGGTTGACAAATACAGGAAGATGGGACTTGTGTTACAGGTTTGGAAACTATTTAGAGCTGTAGGACTTAGTTCTGTGTGCTTTTCACTATTTTGATATTATTATTATATTTAAACAACTAATTTATTAATAGATTGATTGAGCAGATCTGAGAAAGAAGTGCAGCCCTTAAAGCAAATAAAACATTTCTTTTCTGTTAGTGTTGTGGCTGCATGTATAACCTTAGTCAACTCTCCATTGGCCACAGTCATTAATATGTTTGATTCAGAGCATCGGCTTTCTGACAGTGAAAGTCAGCGCGTCTTTGTGGTTGCGATGACTGGGTGTTCGAAGAACCCTGCTGTTTCATCATGGGAGGAAACACAGCTGGAACGGTTAACACCTGACACTGCAGCTGTTCAGATTGTTGAGTGACTCACAGCCTCACTCTGGATTCAGTGAAACGTTGAGACCGTGTATGTAGTTAACTAGTAAACACAAGAGTTTTAATCCGGTATCAGAGTAAATAAAGGCTCACAAATAGAATGAATGAATGTAGACTCAGGGGGGTGCGATACATTTTAACAGGAAGAACCGAATGCCCAAGATGTTATATTTAACATGCACAGGCAGAGATGAAGCCTAGATCAGATCAGAGTCTAAATATTTAGACAGCAGCGTAATGAGTCTGTCAATGAGACCTTCTGTTTCTTGTTGCACGTACATTTCTACCTGACTACTGAAACATGAGAGTCTCCATCTCCCCACAGGCTTTTATGGCTCACTACCTCTCCGCTCAAATCTTCACAACTGCGGCTTCGGAAATATCGATTCATCTGCTGAGTAGTCTTTGGCCAGAAGCACAGTTTAAGCACGAGGGATATATTGTTCTGTGTTGTTATCAGTGTGAGTTAACTGAATTAGCAAACGCCGGGTCCCACTGTAACAAAAGCCGAGCTCTAGTTTAGCTTGATTTGAGGTTTAGTTTGTGCAATCCGGACTTACCACACACACGCACACACACACACACACACACACACACACTCACACTTTCCCTGCTGTAAACTGCTCCCTGCTATCCATCAGAGCAGCTGTCCCTGCTCACTCAGCCTGTATTTGAGTTTCGCTGCTTAACAAGGTCTTACAACTCCGTTTTTTTCTGAAACAGCTACTACCATGCACATTCACAATCCATCGCAAACATCATTCAGGAAACAACTCGTAGCAATTATCTGCTGCCGCTGTGTCAATGTAGTAGATGTACAAGGCGGTCTGGTTATCACTGCTTGCGAGTGCTTTAGTGGTCCCTCTTAACAAAAAACGTCTGTAATCACATTTCGCTGCTCTCTTTCAATTCAGTCTCAAGGCCGGCCTAATCTTATCTGCACTCTTCAGTCCTCCTTTTTTTTTTTTTATTCTGTAATTCTTAGTCTCTTTCTTTGTCCAATCACTCACTGTATCCACTCTTTCCGTTTCTTACCCCACATTGTTCACATTTTTTTTTTTTGATCTCATTCGATTCACTTTCACATTCATGAATGCTGACATCACTTCTTCTTATGCTAAATAATACAATCTATAAATGTATAATTTATAATGTCTATAATAACCATTATAACTATACAATCCCTTAGTGATTTAAATTAGTAAGTAAAGAGAAACATAAAAAGGCAATATGACGGGGAGCAAGGATGAGAAAAGAGACTTTAACTCGTCAGCAGGAGATGAAAAGACACTCAGATTTCGACCTAGTGCTTGTGCTGTTGGACCAGTACGTTGCTTTCTGTGCAGTTGTGTTAATGTGTTTGTCTTTGATGAAGAGTGAACCCTCGTCGACAGATGTTCAGCTGCTAACTTAACGTTTTGTATTTAACAAAGATTCTCTAAATAATAACTAGATTTAGCTTGCCAACCGAGTTTCACTTTATGTGACGGTAACCCGAACTTTGTTAGTTTCACTTGTTCTTTCACTTAAACATAAATTTACAGAGGAGTTTTAAGTTTGGGCGACTTGCATTGAACAAGATTGCACCTCAGCCAGTGTTGTTTTTCGTCTGTTACGCTGAGTCGAGTTAGCTGTAAAGTCTGAAATTCAGTGTACTGTGGTGCATTTTGCAGCTCTTGCGAATGGTTGCTGGTTTCCAAAGTTGCATAGTGGGGTAAATGGCAAAGATACTTTAGTACAGTCTCTCAGAGCAATTAGCATTGTTGTAAAACCTTCTGTTTTTATTGTGTGTCTCTAGTAGAAACTCCTAAATTCCCACTGTTTTGCCAGCTTGATAATATGGATTAAAAAATCGGGGCAAATGAAAACATCATAATGTCAGCATGGGACAAATGAAACTCCTGTTCACTGCACAGAGAAGCCCTTTTTGGACTGTTTTACATGAAGCCTCTGCAGTTCCTAAAGGGCCTAAGATATTCACTTTAGAGGCTGTGGAAACCTGAGCTGCGGCCTCAGGGTCACGGGGTGTCCAGTCTCTGCTGACAGCGAGCTAGGCCTGATGAAATATTCGCTGCAGTGTTGGGTCAGTGTCCTCCTCCTGCTCCTCCTCTTTCTCCTTCTGTTCTACCAAATGTCTTGTGAATAGGGGGATACACTGTGCACTAACAGTAGCACACTGCTGGGAGAAGTATCGACAGGATTGCGAGCGCTGCTCTCCTAATTTCTCCATCTCCCCTGGCTCTCTTTCTCTGTCAGAGTAGAGTTTTTCACGGTGTTTGTGTGTTTTGCTTCGCTTAAAACTTGCTTGTATAGTTGATTCTGAATAGGATCAGCCCATTTCAGAACAGTAATAAAAGAGGTGCACATAATCAGTAGTCGTTCATAAAACAGCTGTTGCTACATTATCCAAATTATAGTTATTGGCACAGTTAGAGAGCTATTGTAAATCCAGATAAGATGTTAAATTGTTACTCACTGAGCAAAATGACCCTGTATTATTTACAGACGTTACGTTTATCCTCCCCCCTCCTGTTTTTTTTTTTTTAAACATTTGATCATCTTCTCTTGTCTGTTGGTCTCTATTTCATCCACTATCCCCTTTTGTAATCTGCTTTTGTCTCTCTACTTAAAGTAAACTATGAACCTCTTGGCACAGTGCCATCATAATCCATTCACCACAGTTCACAGAGACCGCACAGCCACTACTGTATCCCAGAGTGCACCGTGTCTTTTCCAGCAGCTCCCACTTGTACAGCTAAATGGGCACTTCACAGATCCCCCCCTCTTCACCGCATTGTGTCCTTATGAGACATTGACAGTGGCTGTGCGGCCGTGCATGTCTGCGGTATGTAATGAGTGTGAACGTGTGGGTACGAGTGTGTGTCGGTCTGTGTGTGTGTGTGTGTGTGTGTGTGTGTGTGTGTGTGTGTGTGTGTGTGTGTGTGTGTGTGTGTGTGCTGTAAGTGGCCATGAATCTAGGGCATGTTGAGGTTTCTGCTGTGTGTTAATAACAGGATTTTTATTCCCAAATGAAGTAATCAGTATATGCTTACCTTGACAACTTTTTAAAGGATAGTAGGTCATGCTAAAACCTCGGAAAACTTTTCTAGGTTGGACCCACAGGTTAACAGGTCAAAACCCTAGCTAAAAGGAAATAGTGTTTTCCTCCACTGTGTTTCTGTTTTGGACGTCCCTTATGCCTCTTCTAGCCCTTTTTTTCTAAAGCGTATTAGCGTCCATATCTAATGCAGAATAATTCTCCCCCTCTCACCAAGAGAAACCAGCAGCGAGCTGGGAAATGGCTGCTTATGTTTCAGTGACTTAATGAGACCTGATTGGATGAAAGTGATTTGGATCAGAGTCAGTTGGTGTGCATGCACTTAAGTAATCTTGTTCCTGCAAGATTATGTATATGTTGTAGTATTTTGTCTTTCCTTTAGTGTTTGAATGTATGTTTTGTTGTCTCCATGACGGATGTGTGTGTGTGTACCAGAGTGCTGTGCAGCAGCCTTTCTCTGCATTACACAGCCTCTTCATCAAGAAGTGCTGGTGGGGGGTTCAGGCCTCATTTAATCAAGAAAAAAATTCCATCTCCCATTAACTTAATTAATCCAATGCCAGAGAAAGAAAAGCTGAAAGAAACCTGCCTGTATTTATGTCCCTCTGAGAAAATAATTTTTCTTAATTCGTAAAGAGGTCCATCAAATGGACTATATAGAGGTAGATAAATGAGATTACTTACCGAGGTACACATGAAATTGTGAAAGTACTTCATGAAAAAGACATTTTATGTGACTTAACATGAATTCATAGTATTAATCAGCAATATACCAATCTGAGTCATTACTACTTAGCTACTCATTCACACAGACCTTCATATGTTGAGGCGACTCCTGAGCGTAACAAACCAAACATGCCCCTTTTCTCTGTCAGTGCAAATTCAGTTCAGTTGCGTTCTACTAAAGCAATAATGGCAGCTGTGCTTGAGAGCGCAACACATAAATCATCAAACAGATATGTCTATAGAGGAGGTTAGACAATAAAAACACAGTGTAGTGGTTTTCAAAGCAACATGAGTCAGCTCATCTCAAAGCTTCAAAATACATATGATAAAAAAATGTCTACATCAAAGTACCGGTAGTAGTAGGAGCTAGTAAGTAATAAATTACCTATTATCCCAGGAGCACATTTATGAATATTATAATATGTGTATCAGATACCAACACTGCACCTTATGGATTCAGTATTTGCAGGGTTCGTAGTGTTTTAAAATGTTTTTCATCTGTCGTCTTTTCTCCTAAGATCTTTAAAGAAGAGCTGTTTCTTACTAGTTTCTTTCTCTATGTGGTTCTAATAAAATTAATAAATTGAAACTGTCTTTCACGGCACTTACTGTCTGATCAAATTCCAAATGCATTCAGTTATATTTGCAGTCTTCTTTTAAAGTCATGTTACATTTAATTAAATACATATTTACAAAGAGGTATGAAATTATTAATAATAAGCCTTTATGTAGTTGTTTCTGTAGCAATCTGCTCCTCAGCTCACACCAGCTCATCAACCTACCGCTCGTCTTCTCTCTCATACTGACTTTAATATCTTGCTGCTGACATACAAATCCTTTCATGCTATTACAACCATTTCCCCTTCACCCATGCCCTCATTTTTTAACAATAAAGATTAACTTAGCCGGCATGACCTGCTGTAGTAACAAACTTTTCTTTCTTTGTCCCACACAGAAAAGCCGGTTTCAGTAGAGCTGAGTTGCGGGGCTGGGCCCAGTCATGTAGTGTTGGAGCCAGGTCTGCCCCTCTTGCTGGACTGCAATCTGGGAGCCAGTGATACACCTTTCAATGTCACCTGGTTTCAGGATGGTCAGCCCCTGCCTCTGGAAGGAGATGACTATCTCCAGTATTTGGCCAATGGATCACTCCTCCTGCTGGCCACCACCAAGGATGAGCAGCCTCTCCAAGACGTGGAGGGGGCCTACAGCTGCATGAGCGCCAGTGCCCTGGGAGCCCTGAGCAGCCGGACTGTAAATGTGCTCCTGGCAAGTAGGTGTCCAACAATGCCCCAAACACCTTGGTTTATTTTGGCTTCCTACTACACACATGCAGTTTATGTGAGCTGTAGGCTTAAAATTGTCTGTAGAGGTAATAGGTATAAGTGATTCTGTCTGTCTGGGTGTGTGGGCTCTGTGACAGACTGTCTGGTTGTCCAGGGTGCACCCTGTCCTCTCCGTTGACCTCGGCTAGGCTCCAGTCTTCATGACTTCGTGGATAGATAGATAGACATTTTACGTTTTTGTGTGGGTTGAATAAAAAATATGACTTGTTAATTAATGACAGATTGTTTATCTTTGGGCAGAGCCAGCGTAAGTGTTTCTCTATTTCTGTTTCCAGGCTTTTTGCTAAGATATTGATCTTCTTGTCTTAAGTTCTTGTCAACTTTCTTGTTAGAGAAGAATTTTGTTTATGTTTATTGTTTACACACACACACACACACACACACACACACACACACACACACACACAGACTCAGAGGGATGTACTTGCATCAGTGACAATAAACTTGGTTCTACTTTTATCTCACACAGGACAGTCAAGTGGGGAACTAACAAGTGTCCTGGGAACAGGTATACTCCTGAACATCAGTCTGTTAAAAGGCGCAGAGCTGAGGAGGAATAGAGGAGGGAAATGGGAGAAATGAATTAAGAAAATATGGTTGTGACGGACGAGAGGACATCTTTTTAATTGCCCTTCTGAGGAGGCTTCTTTCTCTCACACTACTAAGTGGTAGTCTTTATTTAGTCATTAGCTTTGTGTAAAATGAGACGCTATCCTCTGTGGATGCCCCTGCTTTTGTCAGCTGTCACATGCTTATTTATGAGGACCTCTTGTTTGAGGGACAATAGGAAGTAAAGGGGAGGAAGAGGGGGAGGTTGGTTGAATGGTGGGAAGGTGGAAAAGGCTGAAGAGAGTTTGTGCTAATGGTGAAAGGAAAGGCTTCAGAGACTATTAGGAATGACCTTCAGTTTGTGTGTGTGTGTGTGTATGTGTGTTTTTAATTAAATCAGCCGTGAGAGGCTATGAAGTAGATGCGACCAGTGTGCAGGAGGTTGAAGCTGAACTGCTGCAAAATTGACATTGAGCGGACATTCTCATTTCCTCACTCATCCTCATGACCAGCAATGAGACTGAAGAAAGAACGTAGCAGAGATCACATCTCTGAAAACATCATGAAAGCCACCTGCTCCAGTTTCCTTGTCACACAATGTGACGCGTGTGTGGCCTTGTTTAAAAGCAAAAATATGTTGGAATGAGAAAGAGACACTGAAAGAGACCTGCTATTAAAGACAGATAAAAATGAGTCTGCAGTCTTTAATTCGATGTTCTCTCTGTATAATGCCAAATATGGCGTATCCTGTGCATATTGTATTTCCTAAACACATGCATGGGTAGATGATGATACTGGTAAAACCTACCTTTTTCAGTCAATGACCCCATATCGTGACCAATTGCGCCGTCATCTCTATGCAGGAAAAACTGCTTTAATTTACATGTTAATTTTTGGTTATTGCAACACATTTTTAATTAAATTTAGTGTTTTTCAACACAGCACATCTCTGCCTCTTTTTTAATGATTCGTTTTGAGATAAATATTTTATACAAACTTTATCATTTTACCAATATATACGCCCATCTTCACATGAAAGAATTATGTTTCAAGAAGTAAAATTTAACCTGAGAAAATCACTTTAAGTGTTCCTTCCTGTCACAACTTACTGAATTGAGCTCCTATGCAATACCTAAAAGCAGTAGTATATTTTAAATAAGAAATAACTAATTTAATATTCCAGGTATTTTCCAGTAGCTACCATTAAAATCTGTGAGCATGGTTATTGGTTTTACTGTTGCTCAGCCTAAAGCTGCCAAGCAGAGGTCACGGGTGGAATTATCTGCTTGCACAAGGGGAGGGGAAAAATGCTGCAATCTGATAGCTGAAGGGCCAAAGAGTGGGGCATAGATAGAGGGACAGACAAAGACAGAGAAACTGTCGGGGTAAAGTCAAGGGCTGGAGAGAGTGAGAGAGAGGCAATGACAAAATGGGAGGGACTAAAAAAAGACAAGATGGGGACTTTTTATGTAGCGTATCGAAGGGTTACACTCTTTACACAGAGCAGCGCCAAAGGAGCCGCCTGAAAATCTTCCGTTAGCACAGAGAAAGACCTTGTTGCTAGGAAACAACTGGACATATTTTTGACCCCGTGGCTTTATATGTCACCTTTTGCTGGGGGTGTTATGCTGAAAAACTGCCCAGTGTATCATCGCAAGCCCAGGAAGATGATGGTTGATTTCGCAACATCAAAAACCAACAGTTCTCCGTGGTGTTGCGTGAGTCTGTCATGGAATTTCATCGCAGGCTGGAAAACACTCATGGAGTCCTAGGAAGAGACTAATATGATTATGCTTTGAGCCTGTTGCCGTTGTAGATAGATGCACACAGCGATCCAGTAATCTAATCACAACCTGTCGGCCCTGCACTATGTGTACAGGCATCAGGGCACAAACTACAGTAAAGACTGATGCAAGAGATGAGCTGCTCTGCACACACACTCGTGCACAGTTTCCTTGTGCGCACACACACACACACACACACAGAGTCTGACTCTGGCAACTTTCGGGTACTCTGGCAGTGTTGCAGGTGGTGTGTTTACATGAGGGCACCAGAGTGTGTAAAGGCTGGAAGTGGTAGGGGTTAATCATCAACTCCTACTGCAAGGCTGCCTACACAACAGTCATTGAAAGTTTTTCTGAAACGAATCAAACGCTTTCTGCTACTATGTCCTAACACGCATGTCAGCCTCTGTGGATGTATTGAGAAACTTTGTTCCCTCAGCAGAGTAGGAAAACACAGATGGCCAGTTTGTTGCCATGAATAGCAGTTGGTGTGATAGGGGTTAGGGCTGTGTCTCCATGAGCTCACGGCAGTTTGGAGGAAATCTCAAGACAGTCATTAAACTGACCTCAAGTTTGAAAATGCCCAAATCCGGAATATGGCTTCGTCTGTCTACGGTCCAGTGCCAGTCTCTGAACTCAGTTCTCCCTTCCATAGTTTTGTTTGTTTAAAGTCAGATAACATCCCACTGTGTGTCTCCATGCTTACGTAGTTTTAGCCACGCTAGCTGCAGACCTATGGATATCAGTTTCAGCTTTTTACTCCCTTCTGTCCTGAAAATATGTTGACGATTAGGTGCATCGCAATAGAAATGAATGGACTCAGGGGATGAACTGTGCTGACTGGTTAGATTAACAGCTTATGTTTTTGTGTTAAGGTGCATTTATTTATTCAGATAGACTGTATTCTTTTACTGTTTTATTCAGATAATGTATTGTTTTACTGTTATTATTTGTGTAATGTTGATTTTCTTCCATCACACATATATTTCCTAGTCCCCTTTAAAACAGTTGGGCTGTGGAGTCTGCTTCTTTTGTGTTACCTTCCTGCATTCCTTCTGCCTTTGGTTGCCTTCTCTGTCTTCTTTTTCTGCTCTCTCCTTTGATCTACCCCCCACTCTCCCTGCTCCTCTGTCAGAGCTACAGGCGAAGTGGCTGGGACAGCCAACCAATTTTGTTCTCTTCTCCAACAGCTTGTTCAGGGTCAGAGGTTAGAGGCCCTCAAACAGTACTCACTGCTGCCCCCTGGTGCTCAGCACTATCTACATTTTTAGGCTTGCCTGTGTGTGATTGTATTGGGGATGTGAAAAACGGAGCCCTCTCAAGAACCTGGAGAGAGAAATAATCTAAGCCTGATTAAATCCCAGCCATTCCTTATGAGCACTGATAAAATGGAGCTGTGTATGTGTTCAAGTCTGTTACATAGTGTGTGACAGATGTGGCACATCAGATCTCTGGGAAATCATCCAGTTATCAAGCACCAAATCAAATGATCTCTATCATTTCTATGCCCTCAGGCCTGTCCACGTTTCATCAGGAGCCATCACCTCAAACAGTGCGTGCTGGGGGAACTGCTCGCTTCGAGTGCCAGATCGAGGGGGTACCTTCACCTGTTATCACCTGGGAAAAAGACACAGTGCCGGTCCCTGAGGAGACAAGGTGATCTCTCCTTAAATGTTGTTGTGCTTCAGTTTCTTACATTACATAAAACATATATGGAGAAGCAGAAGTGATTTCTTTTATATATTTATACATATTAAACAACTCAAGGTTTAAAAGCAAGGGCTGTATGTAAAATCTCTTGGTCATCTTACTTAAACTGGTTAAAGCAAAATTCTTATATAATAATATTTTCCATAATTACTGATTTAATGCTAGTAGAAATGAAAACTACCACTGTTGTTGTTATCTTGTTAATTTTAAAATAACAAATATTGTGGCCCTATCCGTTCGTGGTTCATTGGGTAACTCACATGCTGATTTCCACAAATTATCACAAATGGGAGAAGATGCCATACAAAATGACCTTGCTAATTTAGCCTCGATTGATTCTAACACACTGGTGTTTAAATGTCGCCCTGCCATCACCTCGTCCTTTCTCTGTATATTCCTCTGGAGTGTAAGGCGTGTTATTACAAGCTCCAGTAAAGTGTCTAAGTGTAGAGTTAGCAGGGTTGGTTTGACCTTGATAATATAGTGCAAGATTTACTAATACCAGCAAGTTAATGGAATATGGGGTCACACGCAGTCTCTTTATGCTCTTTTTTTGTCAGGCCACAGCAAACGTTTGGAGGAGAATACATCCAATGTTTACGTGCAAAAAAGATTTTCCTGACACACCACCTTGACTTTTAAACTAGATATTCACTACGAACCTTCTGTGCTTTTACAACACCTGCACTTGCTACAGCATCATCAACAGATCTTTTTCTATGCAGATCCCCTTCACAAATGTTCTCATTTACTGGGCCACTTAACATATTGACATTTTACTGTGGCTCTACTGAATTTGCTTCCAGTCTTTTCACAAAGAACTGTGTTCTGATGGCTGCTGTAGACCTGCATGACCCACAAACAGCTTACAAGGATGTGGTTCTCCCACCTCATGCGCTGTTAATGGCCTCTTACAGAGATGAGCCAAAGGATGTCTTGTACATTACTGGCTTTTCTTCTCTCAGTTTCTTTC
The DNA here is from genome assembly GCF_900324465.2 of Anabas testudineus. Taxonomy (NCBI): domain Eukaryota; kingdom Metazoa; phylum Chordata; class Actinopteri; order Anabantiformes; family Anabantidae; genus Anabas; species Anabas testudineus. The sequence continues at coordinate 18,899,958 of NC_046612.1, read as the reverse complement.
TTACACAAATGTGTAAGAGAGAGAGAGATTTGGCCGCTCTTCCATCTCTTGGTCTTTCTCTTCACTGCTGTCTCCTTTTCATCTCTATTTGTTTCCTTCAATGCTTCCCATTTTCCTCTTATTCTCTAATCTCTGTCTTTTCTTATGCACTATTTTTTACATCCTTTGCATCTCTTTATTCTCTTTGTACTCTTTATTATCCTCGCCTCCACTGCACTCGCTTTCCCTTCCTTCCTCCTGAATAGACTACTATTGACCACATTTTGGTAGGATTATTAGGTTATTAGTTTCTGTTATGGCATCACATTGGTGGGGCAGTAGGGACCTAGATTCAGTTCAGAAGAGACACATAGAGAAATTTGGCATAGAAGCAGATACTGTATATTCTAGTAGTCTAGTAAGTATTTTTTAAACATGAATACAAATAATATTATATACGGATGTTATACTGTTTTCTTGATTATGATTTTGTGTAGCTTTAGACTTGCTTCTCTAAGGTAAAAAAACATTTACGTTCCTGTAATTCCTCTGTGCCTTGGTTATACTCAAGAGCCTCTCACCTAAATAAAGAATGATGGAGTCTTGAGAGGACCCAGCAGGATCCCCACCGATTACCTGAATGTTTCACGCTAGCGGGCACTAAGCCTTTTAATCATTTGTTTTCTCTCCATCTCTCATTCACCTTCTTTCTCCCGCTGCCACTTCTCTTTCACCCTGTGTGCAACAGGTTCATTTCTCTTCCTAATGGCGTGCTCCAGATTCTGGAGGTGACCACGGAGGATGAGGGTGCCTACCGCTGTGTCGCATCCAACTCTGCAGGGAAAGACATCAGTCATGAAGCCAGGCTCACTGTCACCACAGGTGAGGTCTGTTGCAGTGCATTATAGCGTTTTAATAGGCAACTAGGCTGTGCTGGCAGGTGCCAAGCCAATCTTAAAAATCTAATTTAAGTTCTACAATAACAACTGGTGCTAACAAAGCAACAGCTCATCCAAATTGTGTTTGTATTGTGGGCTGGAAATTACTGGAGCTCATCTAGTCTAAATCTAATTCATTTTATTGCAAACTAAATTCTGTGAGTGTTTATTCATTTGAATCTTTGTTTATCCGGGCATGGGACTCACATGTAGAAGAGAAATGAGTGAGAGTCAGGTAAAATTTAAGGTATTTATTTAAGAAAAACCTCATCACTTTTTCAAGTTTCTGGACAAACATTGAGGTGTTAAACATTAAGCTTAAACGTAAGTTAACATAAGCTGGCACACTACTGTTCTTGGACAATGGTTAAAGCTACTGGAGGATTCTTTCCTTTAGAAATGTAGTGTGTCTGACTTGAGAACACAAATTGTTACATCTCCTGTGAAACTCGACTGAAGAGGTCAGTGGCTGAGTTGTAATTTTAATGGAAAAGTTACCAACAATCTTGACAAATACTTATTTATTGGTGTAAACAACTTTGTGTCTGTGGATGTAGGAATTCAGAGAGTGGGTGAGTAGAACCAGGCAGTAGGCAGGAGATGGTATATGATATACAAAACAAATACACAAAAATCCTCTTCACTAGGCAGAAAGCAGAGTGTGGAGGCAGAAAAACAGGCAGGTCCAGGCAATAAGAAACAGACGGCTGGATGGAAAGCAGTGCAGCAGCAGCTGACAGTCTGTCACTGAAGTAAGACACAGCACAGGTTAGGCAGTTAAGTAAGGGGCAGAGACAAAAAGGTAGAATTGAGGCGACTGTTGCAGCAGCAACAGTAACAACTACTCACATCCCATGGTGGTGCATGCAGATTAAATTAAATGTTGTTTTATACTCAGTCTTCATTAACTGTTGACTGACGTGCCGAAATAGCTGTGCTGGGCTGAAAATCAAAATCATCAATCAGTCATTAATCAGTCAAAATACACAGTGAGAGAAAAGAAACACAAATCATATGTTTTGTTTATTGATTTGTGGTATTTAGACTGTCAGGGTGAAATAACTGTGCACGTGTTAATTTATCAATCTTTAACAAAAAAACGATAGCCTACTTTGAGAATAAAGTCATTCATGTTAACGTTGAAGAATAGTATGTGATCTAGAGTTTGATGAAAAGTTTCACATTTCAGCTTGTTTTTACGAAATATGAACAGCTGATTCTCTCAAGAATTAAAAAGACCATTCAGACTGTTATTAGAGAAAGGTGGAAAGGTCCACATATACAATGCTATGGAGGGCGCATCACTATTCCCAGCATGGTTGACTTGCAAGTGCATATGTGTAGAGACATCATTGATATGGAGGCATATATTGTGATATTAGAGATACATGCTCTTTTTAAGTGTGTCACACACTAAATAAAATTATTTATATTTACAAAATGCATTTAAATTGGTCAGTGAAAACACTGATCTTTTCTGTGTGCATTTGTCAGACAAATATTGTAAACATGTATTGTATAGTTACTTCCAAATGTATGAATGACCGATGCCGAACACCAGTAGCTGCTGCAGAAGCTGTCACTGAATGTTTATTATATTTATATATACCCAGACCAATCTTTCTCAAACTCTTCCTAAAACAATACCTCTGACTCATTAAAATGGAGTGCAGATTAAAAAATGATATTTTTCCTTATTTAAAACAATCCAACTACAACAATTAACAACAGATGTGTTAGAGCCAAATGAGTTTACTCTAAGTTGATGTCTGACACTCACTGCTGCTAATTGTTCTTCTAATGAGAACAAAACAAAATCACCCATCTTCTACTGTGTTTCAGCTGGTAACTAATCCATCTAACATTATCGATGAACTAGAACCAAAGGTTGCAGTGATGGATAACTAACGTAATACTTACACTGTGCTCTTCTTTCAGTGTCAGTATTTTTGATTAAAAATTAAAACTCTTAAAAATTCTCTCCCATGAAACGGGTCTTAGTATTTACAGTCTCCCTGGTGTTTTAGGACAGTTTGTTTTATATTCCATGTAGCACAAGTGTTGACAGGATATAACTGAGCTGGAGTGATGATTCAGCAATCCAGAAGAAAACAAAACAAGGCATCCAAGAATCTGTAGAAAAAATGAGAAGGACTATATTTTTCTGCACTGGCAGGTGTAACGCTTGAAGTGCTATTTCTTTATTTGATACATTGGCATTTATGTGTTTGTTATAAGATACTGTATACTATGTACAGTATGTTTGAATGAGGCTGTAATGACAGGCACTGACACTGCAAGGTTATTTTCCCTTTGTGTTCTTGCTTCTGTCATGGATCCCTAGAAGGAAACCACTTAAGGCTCTATTATGAGCTACTTCATGAAACAGGTGTCAGATATGCCATCACTCCGAATTATATGACTAGAATACCTCAGCTGTCTCAGCAAAACTTAGACAGCTTGAGTTGAGTACTTAAAGTATTAGTAAGTAGTTAGTTAGGTTCAGACAAACATTTTAGATTTTATTTCCTTAAATATGAATCTTTTAAAGGACAGTGTGAACGAGGAATGGTTTTCTGTTAGTATGTCCATATGTGAACCTGACTATTGTCTTAAGATGGATGGATCCTTTAACTTCAGAGGAAGTAGAAACTATGAAATATTCAGCTGCCTTAAACCTCCAGTTTCTACATTCTTTTATTCTTGTCATTGCCATTTTTTACATGCTTTACACGTCACCCACACTCATCACATTCACACACAATACTCCTACAAGGCTGCATCATGCAATGCAGTCTTCACAAAGGCAGACAGACCCACTTCAAATCTTTATGCGTAAGCATGGGCTGCTGTATGTAATCTTCATGATTAATTTATAACGTGTTTTCCGAACGCCAGGGGAGCATTGGCGTTTTGTGCTACTGAGAGAGCTTGGCTGAACAGAAATGCAGGGAAGTAAGGGTCTTGCATGCTCGTAACTTGGCGACTGATACACAATTGAGAAATTGGCTTTAACTAAAATCCTTCATTGCTAAGAAATCCTGTGAAATCCAGAAACATCTGCACCACCAATCAAATTTCCTGTTGCATTCAGGTCATATCCACGTCCATCATCTAATCAGATAAGATTTGATTGTCACTCATATACATACTCAGCCATCTAGAGTCAACCTCTTCAGTTCTCTAACCCCTGTCTGGTCTTTTGTCTAACTTGAACATTTAATAAAGTATACAATTTTCTCAGTGTATTGTATTTTCTCAAAGGGTCAACCCATTATGATTCAGATCGCCGTGTGAACAGCTGAAGAATTATCTGTGGTTGTCACCTGGATTTCACACAATAATAAGAAATATTCACACAAATATTACTTGGTTCTGTATATCAAATAGGATCCTACAAGTCCTACTATGGGTTCGGCAGTTAACAGCCAAAACTAAAGCTACTTAAATTAAAAGTGTTTTTAATTCCTCTGCAATTATTGCAGTATTTACATAATGTGGGTTAAACACGGATTGGTCGGTGCTTGCTGAGAGATGGGATAGCACTTAAAGTAAATAGATTCATACTGTCATCGTTCATAGATCAAGCCCTAAACTACTTAAAGTTGCTGATACATTACTAGTGCGTCTACTTCCTTTGTTGCTGCAGGTTCTACAGAAGATCTGAACAGACTTGTTATTGTTGCACCACCTCAGAATGCCACAGTGGTGCTTGGTCATCCCGCTGTGATGGAGTGTATGGCACAAGGTCACCCGAAACCTCTGGTGTCCTGGAGTAGACAAGGTAATACTTGCAGAAACTCAGTTCAATGTAAATTCACTTCTATTTAATTCATTTTACAATTGTATGGAGGACATAGGATTATATAGAAAAAGCCAACAAAACCCTCTCGAGTTGAGGTTATACAACAGTGTGAAAGAAAAACTCACTTTAATGGTGGAACATTCACCGGAAAACTGCTCAGGGTGAGTGGAAAGTGGAGCGAGGAAAGATAACATGCAATGGTGGCAAATGGTTAGAGAGAGAAGAGCGGAGATCTATGGGTAGGAAGCAATCTAAGTGGGACTGAGGTGTTACAAAAGAGTCTAGAGCTGCGTACATGAGCATTCATCTGTGCCAGTTATAGGGAGGGTTTCCTTTCTCTAATAATTACAGCTTTATTTTTATAGAAATTCCTGACATCATTGCTGAGAGTGCCACCTTCTATCAAGCTTTTGTAATCTCCACTTACGCTACAGATTTCTGAATTGAAACATGGAGCTTGTCTCCTCTAATGCACTCAGAGAATGACTCTCGTTTTCCCTGTGAAATGGTCCAATTATCTATAGGGCCTGCATTGTTTGCCGGGCGCCGTCACTATTAGTCGCTTGTCTTCTTTCTTTTTGTTTTTGTGTCACGTGTTAATATCCGTGTTACTAACACAGAACACGTGTGAATATGTCTGCAACAGATCAGCATACATTTGGCTTTAAAGCACTGTGGTCTATATAGTGAATGACTCCACTACCAATGCAGACACCTCTATGAACTCAGATTGAAAAGTCACAGAGCCACCTGTTGGTCAGCTTGTGTCATTACAGGTGTAATCTCCGGCTGCTCAAAGTTGTGCCTCTTTATGTTGTGTTGTTTTTATACATTACTGAAAGCTTAGCACCAGATGATCTCCACTTTCAACAGGGGTACTGTTTTCATTTGTATGATAAGGGACTGTGCTCTGTTGCTTGCTCCTTTGATCAGATGGTAAGCCTATTTCCACGGATGTGATCGTCCTCACAACAAACCTGGTGATTAGGGACACAAGGCGTCACCATGCTGGAGTCTATGTCTGCCGGGCCAACAAACCCAAAACCAGAGAGTTTGTCACTGCTGCTGCGGAGCTGCATGTGCCCGGTAAGAGTGATGCGCAGTACATAATGACAGATTAGGCGTTTCTGAGAACTCTTTTACTGACACTAGTCCCTGTCTCCCATTTCCCCTTAAATCACCAAGTTATTGAGGGTTTGTTTACACACAATCTTTGGTGCTGATTGATATAACTACCTTTCTGGGAGCCCCAGTGGCTTAGGGGTTAGGACACAGACCATGAACCATAGCATTACTGAGCAATCTTCAACATTCCAGCTGAGGACCTTAGACAGGCTTTATTTTCTACTCTGTAATGAGATATATTTTAAAACAAAATGTAGAAGTCTGGGCTGACTTTAGTTAGTCGAACATACAGTTAGAGAGATCTGCATGAGATCCTTCAGATGTGACTAGATCACTCAGATACAGTGAGGTAGAAAGAAAACTGTAAATCTCTTCATAGCTCAGTTCTTTCTACCTATTGATCTTCACCCAAAGAACTCTTACCTTTGTCATTAGATCATTCACAGCAACACGATGCTAAAGCGAATCTTTTCTTGCAGTACATCTGTATCGACAGCCTGCCAAGTTCCACAACTTCTGCTTTGTTTTCTACTTCCAACAGCCCCGCCAGTTATTCTCCAGCCCCCAGATACAGTGTCTCTCTCCCGGGGAAACACTGCCAGGTTTGTGTGTAACAGCTCTGGGGAGCCTCCTCCAGTGTTGCAGTGGCTAAAGAACGGGCAGCCCATCAAGTCAGTGAGACGAGTGAAGACTCAAAGCCCTGGAGTCCTGCTCATCAACCAGCTGGCACTGGAGGACGCAGGCTTACTACCAGTGCATAGCAGACAATGGGCTGGGAACGGCCTGTGCCACTGCCAAACTGACGGTCATCGTTAGGGAAGGTCTGCCCAGCCCTCCTCGTCACCTGTCTGCTACACCCTACTCCAGCACAACTGCCTTGCTCAGCTGGGAGAAACCTGAATACAACGCGGACCAAATAATCGGCTATTCTGTTCACTGCCATCGAGCTGCAGGTGTGTCTCTATTCAGGAGTTTTTCTGCACAGCACAGCACAATAAGCACATTTAAGACTTTATTTGAATTGGTTTTTATCCTTTTCAGGCTTAGATAACGTGGAGTACCAGTTTGCAATGAACAATGACACCACAGAGTATCACATCAAAGAGCTTCTTCCTCACACGGCCTACACATTCTTTGTGGTGGCTTACTCGCCAATGGGTGCTAGTCGACCATCTCTTCCTGTCACTGTGGAGATGCTGGAGGATGGTGAGTTATCAGGCTAACAAGGGTCAAATAAGGTCAGCCTGGCATGTTTTATGGGCTCATGCAGCAATCATTATCAGTTTATCAACCTGTAACTCATCCCTACATTGTGTAGTCTCTCCTTGGCTAATGCTTAAAGAAAACAGTCACTTGATCCACAATTCTGAAGCATTTTATAGTTTAGATTAGTTATAGGATGTTTTCAAGCTGTCCAGTGCAACTGTGCAAATCTGTCAGATACGCCTTGAATCTCCTATCCCTTTTCCTTTTCCCTTTGCAGTGCCAAGTGCCCCTCCTCAGCTGTCCATAGCCAGCACTTCCCCCACAGACATCAGGCTGATGTGGCATCCACTGTCATCGCAGCACAGTCGAGGAGCTGTTACCCGCTACCGCATTGAATACAGCTCTCTGGATCAGGGTTGGTAACCGCTGCTGGACAGCTGAATTTAACTGCCCTGAAATTAGTAGCATTTCTGTGAAATGCGGAGTGTTATTTGGGAGCTAGTTGTTTCTTGACATAAGTTATTCACAAAGTTACAGTATAGGATAGAATTTATGAAACTATGTCGATTATTTCTGAAAACTTTATATAAAAATGCAGGAAAGCACAAGCAAATATATATATGTAGATTATTGTTATCTTTAGATAAAGAGCTCTATTTTCTCCAGTAAATCCAAAGGTGCACTTGAAGAGTTGCATATCTGGAAATGATTTAGTGAGACCTCTTTACAAGAATATGTCTGTATTCTATATTCCCACAGTGGACACTGTGTTCTCAGTAGAGGTCGGGGGTAATGAGACTCAGTTTACACTGAGAGAGCTGCAGCCCAACCAGGCCTACCGACTGAGGATAGCAGCTGGAACAGGCATTGGTTTCGGGGTCCCATCTGAGTGGGCTCAGCATCAGACATTAGCCCACTTCAACCACAGTGACAGCAGCATGGGTAAAGGAAAGACCGTGTTAATTTGTAAAATTGAGGATAATGGTATTTATATAGTAAAATATAATAGTATAATATAATTGTAATCAATTATATTATAACTTTGTCTGATCTTATTCGACTGTTAGCGGCTAAAAACCTTTTGTACTTTAGTTATTTGTCCTGTGACCAGTTTTGAATGTTTCAGTGATGTATTCAACATTTCAAAATGTAAAAGTAAAGTCATTACATCCCATAAGACATTCCAGATCAACACATTAGCTTGGAACAACTAATAATTTAAAGCCATAATATGCAACTTAGACTAGCACTAGACTGAAAATAAATCTACTCCATCCTTTTTCTTTTTCCTTTTTCAGTGATCTTTGCACCTACTGAGCTGAAAGTCAGAGTCAGAGTCAGTACACTCAATGTGACATGGCATCCCTCACCCAATCACACACTGGTCTCTGGTTACAAACTGTCATACCGTGAAGTGGAGCCTGAAGAGTCAGCCAATGGGGAAAGGACAACACAAACCCACACCATCAGGCTTCGTAAGAAGGCAAGGTATCATCTACTCACTGGGCTGGGTAAGTTGGGGCAAGTTAAGGTTTTTAAGGTCTTAAAACATGGAATGAAGGTTGTGATTTCAGGATACAGGAACATTAGACTGACTGCTATTAGTTTGACCTCTAATAGCCTCTTTGTGAGATGCTGTCTGGGCTCACTTGTAACCTCTAAAGTCAAATTTGCAATAATTCTCTCTCCTTGAATGTTACATTTAATTTGAAATGGAAGAAAGTTTTTTAGAGTGAAATTTTTAGAGACCTTTCCAACATATTATTATCATGGGTTATTTAAATTGACAAGACAGCAACATGTGCAAAAAGTGAAAGGATATGAATACTTTCCAAAACCACTGTGCAGTATATATAAATGTTTCTTAATTGTTTCTTAGTCCTATTATGTTTCAGTCTCTTCTATTTTTCTCTATCCTACACTGTGTGTGTTTGTGCGTCAGTTCCTGATCAGCAGTACGAGGTGAGGGTTTGGGCATTCAACAAGCAGATAGAAGGTGCAGCTGCAGTGTGGAAGGGAAGCACTGACAAGCCAGTTGACAGAAGTAAGATTTATTTTTGTGTGTGCCTTTATAAAATAATACAGGATTTAATGAAAAACATCTGTCTTGGAAAAAAAAAGTGACAAAAGACACCACCAAGCATTTTTATGGTGCAGCACATAAATAACAGAAATGACATTTTCCAACATTCAACACAAGTAGCGTGAATTTACTGTATGTGTGTGTTATAGCATTGTCAGCCCCCATGCGCCCGCCTCCATTGCCCCCGAGCATCATCCAAGCCACAGCCAACAGCTCCACCTCCATCTGGCTGCACTGGGAGAAACCACGGTTCAGCAACGTGCGCATTATCAACTACACAGTCCGCTGCAGCCCAGCAGGAACCACCAATGCCTCCCTGGTCTCCTATCGCACCAGGTAACACAAACACAACCTTCTAATAAAGAAATCATTCAGTGTTCTTAGATTAAAAAAAGAGCATATCACAGCAAATAAGCAACAGGCAGCTGGGAAGAGTTAACAACGTAAAAGGAAATTTATTGTAGCAAACTAATAAGATTAAATTAAAAATACAAGTAGATTGTTGTTCTGTCGGTGCAGAGTCTAAACCATACTTACAACACACACTCAGGAGTGTTCCCTCTTGTGTACAGCTCTGCTCAGGACATACTGCTCGGGGGATTGAAGCCCTTCACCCGTTACGAACTGGCAGTGCAGTCTAATGGAGTGGATGTGGTGGGGCCCTTCAGCAGTACTGTAGAGGAGTCCACTCTGTCTGACCGTAAGTCTCCACTGTGCTCCTTATTTATTTTATCGTGTTTTTAAAAAGCAGATTCAAACGTTTGATTGTGCCAGTTTATTTATTAAGGTGAAAGTGCTCTGTTCTTACTCCCTGAAGGATGCGGTGCAGATTAGTGTGTTGACTAGCTAGTGGCCAGTGAGTATGGGCATTGGTGACGGGCACTGATGCCTGATAACTGTTTCTAATAAAACACCCAGGTGTAGACGCTGCTCATATGTTGGCCAGCAGCCCTGTAACAGCCAAGTAAGGGTGGTGAGTGCAGGCTGAGCCACTTTTAATGACATTATTACCACCAGACACCTCGTCACACTCTCCACTAACGTATCATCACCTGAGCCCCAGTCCATTCTCCCATTGCCCTGCCCTGCCTGTCCCCTCTCTCCTGTACGCAGGTGGCAGGGACACGAGGAAGCAGATGGTTGTCCCACAATATGTCAGATTCCCCACCAAGACAATATACATTCCCCAGCTGTGAGGCCTCGTTTCTGGCTTCTAATTACTGACCCAGTCCTCCCTTATCCTTCAGGCCCCGCCACGCCACCGGAGGAGCTGCAGCTGAGTGCTCTCGACTCCTCCTCTGTGCTTGTGAGCTGGCGCCCCCCGCTGGAGCCTAATGGCATCATTGTCAACTACAGGATCTTGTACACTGGCAACCTCAGCCAGCCGGAGCACTTGTGGAACAGCCTCATTCAGGATGGTGGGTGTTGGCTTTTCAAGTCATCTTCATGATTCATAATATATATATATACCTATTTTACACCCTAGTCTTAAGAATATGTGAATAAATGTGCCAAATTAAATTAATACAATATAGTTAATATAAAATAAAATTTATTGCACATCTGAAACTCTGTCTGTTGCTCTTTTTCAGGAAGCATTACCAGTGTGGAGATCCAGGGTTTGTCCAGTGGTACCCATTACTTCTTTAAATTAGGAGCATCTACTGAGGTGGGGCCAGGACCTTTTTCGACTGTGAAGGACATTCACACTCCCCTTCAAAAATATGGTACGCATCATGTAGTAGTTATATAATATAAGTGACAGTAATAAGAACATCATCAGAATAACAACAGAAAGAGGCACAAACCGTGGCACATGACTGTAAATACAAAACCATTAACCCTCCCAGTGAACTACAATCCAACATAAACCTGTTAAACTGAAATTAAAGGAAATATTCAGGAGACACTTTCTATTAATTTAATCTCTTGCATGCTCCTACAAAAGAGGACTGTTGTGAACAGTATGTGCTATTTGTAATATCTGAACACCAAACGTGATGCTATAAGCATTGAGAATGCTTTATTTTTCAGATTTTCTTAATAAAACCACAGAGTAACAGGTTTATTTTGTTCTCATGGGCTGTGTGAGTGTTGCCAGGATGCAGCGTGTGAATGGGTTTGAGGTAGTTAGTGGGTGGGTGAGAGCTCCCGCCATCTGTTTCCTCTCTTCTCCATGTCCAGACTGCCAAAGATGCCCAGCATAAATGAATATCAATGAAGGCTTGCTTTCCCTTGTTGAATGTTGGCTCATATTTCTTTGCCAGTGTAACTTGGACTTAAATTAAGAAATCAATACATTCTCACAGAGTCTCATAACAACAGTCTCCAATTCTCTTCTCTTAAGATGGAGCTCTAGGTATAACTCGACTAAAACTGTTGGCCGTTGGCCATGTGTAAAGTTGTTTTTTTTTCTTCTTTTCAACTGTGTCTGGACAGAGCTGGATATCCATACTGTGACAGGCATCATAGTTGGTGTGTGTCTTGGGCTGATATGCATCCTCCTCTGCATGTGTTTCAGCTTTCGTAATGGCAAATCCAGGTATGGTAACATGTGTAGATGAGTGCACAGGTACTTGTACTGTAACTATGCACTAATCCACATACCAGATTTATTTTTCAAGCATGATATCCCGACTAGACAACTGTACAGTACTGAAGGCTTCTGTAGTGCCCCAGTCTCTAACCCTCCCTCTGCTCCACATAGGGAGTTATCTGGCAGCTTGGACTCCACATCTGCGACCCCTCAGAACAGGAGAGGAGGCTGCCCCATTCCCTCCAACATGCCAGAGTGTAACGATAGCCACGAGCTGGAGACACTGATGCCCCCAGGCAGCCAAGAGTCTGGTCAGCCTCCAGCAGGGGCCCCAGAGGAGCAGAGCTTGATGGCAAGTGCTAATGCAAGAGAAGGAGAGGATGCCCCAGCACCTGAACCCAAGGTCAAACTGTGCAAGGGGAGAGTTCTTTTCCAAAAGATCAGCGGATACTCTAGTTATGTTTTCATTTGTCAGTAGAGGGATAATCCTTTTAATTGTGGTCCACTCACTGTTTTGTGTAATTTGCAGGCTGCTTGGAATGGCTCCGTGAGTCATAACTGGGCCAACAGAATCACCAGATACAGAGACACTATAACAGAGGACTCTCCAACAGTCATTAATGGAGCTCTCAACATGCTCATTACTGATAATGACACGGTAAATGAATGAACTAAATACAGTACTGTAACTACTGGTCTGACAGTCAGCTTTACTATCACTGAACGGAGCCATGTGGCATTTCTAATTGACAAAGTGGGGTGGCAGAATGGTTGTTAGCTAAACAATCATATGTTTGGACCTGCTGCCTTTTATTTAATTATTTTTTTGTGGGTTCCCTCACAGAATTCAAGTGTTTGTTGACTCCAAATTGATTGTAGTAGACTGGTTACAGCACCCAGTGACAGCTGAGATTGACTGCCATTCAAACAGTAACAGTGGCAGATTCACCAGTGAAATTATTTTTTAAGTAACAGGTACTTGATTTCAAATGGAGGAAAGTAGCTTCTCATTTATTATCTAGTCCGTGACCTTTACAGCTGGATAGTTTCTAACAAGAACCACATAAAAGTGATCATTAAGATGCACTGGCTGGCTAGTACAGACTGCACAGTATCTGATATTGTGCTGATACTAAAGTTGCATGTGACAGGCTATAGTACTGTATAAGGAAACATGATTTTTTTGTTTCTTACATATTTGTTTGTATTTTTACACAACATATTTTTACAATTAACATTATAAGTATATAAGTAAATAATAAAGGTTGCTAGACAGTGGTTGCATGAGTGCAGGGCAGAGCTGCTTACATTTCAGGGTTATCATCCATGAACAAAGTACAATTCATCTGATTGTACTTGTTGTTCTTTTAGAGTAGTGCTAGATTACCATTGCAAACCATTCCAGCTTACAGATTGCTATGGCAGATATATAGTTTTGTCCATTCCTTACACTTTTCTTAGAATAGGTTCATATATACCACCCACTAGACAGTCCAGTTACAGTGGCTAAGGCTATGACTGATGTCTGAATAACCCTGTTACAGTTCATCAACTAATAGAGAAAACTGAAGGAACGCTGACACCGTTTTTTTTTTTTTTTTGCAGGGCTTGGAAAAACATCTGTGTACATACATGTACAGTAACCAGGTCGAGGCAGAAGTCATCGTTCACTCAGAGCTGTCACATCCGAACGGGGAGAAAGAGGAGGAGGGCAGTGAGAGGGAGAAGGATTCTAACACCACTAAGGGACCTTCATTATCAGAGGACAAATATACCCCTTTGAATCAGACGAGCCCTCCAGGAGAGATAAAACCTCTAGAAAAACGGGTGCAATGCCTCTCGAGTCTTCCCTCGATTACATTGGTAGCTAATCACAACGGGGTGCTAGACGGCACGGGGGATGAGCCAATTGTAGACATAGAGCCACAGCAGGACATGGGGCTAACCAACGGCTTCCACTCTCCCAAGACTGTGAGGCCTGTGCTCAGGTCAGAGCATCTGGAGAACGGGGACTCTAGACATTGTCCTTCTGCACCAGGGAAGGCCACCTCTGTTGGGCTCTCCCCTGCCCCCTTTGTCAGCTCTGGCCTAGTCCACTCTACCTCAGCAGCACACAGTTATCTGTGCCCGTAGCCTCTGCATGTAGGCCATCGACCCTTACACAAACATAGAGACTTAGACTGATGTTTCTTTCTTTTAAAACCCAGGAAGAATCCCTTTGGCCTATTTTCATGCACCTCATCATTGGATTTCTTTCTCTTCCATGCAAAGTTTTTATAGGTACATGGGATGGACTGTTTAATACATGTGTATATACAGTACAGTATGTTGTATATACAGTACATATACAGTTTATTTTAGTGGTAGAGTACTCTATGTGGGTATGCTTTCTGTAGGATTGCAACCATGCTGTCCTCCAGGTTTCTTTCCAATTCATAGAAATGAAAAGAAAGCAACTTAACCAAGGAGATGGAAGTGGATTGTAAGGAGGCTTTTCCCACTGTGTTGCACATGGCTCTGTTCCACTCAGGAATGAGAAAACAAAAGCCTGGAACCTTCCCTAACTGAGCACTTGGACAAGCTATCATCCGGGATGGGAGGATCAGTGGCAGAGGCTCAGTGGGTCTTCCTGGGCTTCATCATGTGGATGCTACTTTACTGTGGCAATGAGGAATAAGCCTTAAAGAATCTCTGCACACCCTGGGAGTGCAGAACACCTCCGCAGCCTCCGCTTGTCTCAGGGTCCATGCACACACACTCACATGCACACACACACACACACACACACACACACACACAGGTACAAACTGAGCTGATTAGAGCTGATTCCATTGTATCTCACACTGGCTCACATATAAATACACATTTACACACACATTTCCTGACTCGAGTGTGTGGGTCTCAGGTGCCTAATTGTTCTAGGTGCATTTCTAACTTGTATATTTCTATAGATGAGTATGTTCAGTACAAGTAAAAAAAACAAGTGTCAACATAAAGAATAAAACACACACATAAAAATCAAACGATATTGAGTATACAGGTTTGGCACACGTGAAGTATTTCCTTTTCCAAAATGCCACATACCCAGGATGAGTTTGATGATTTTGTGAATGGGGGCACTCAGCTGGAAATCGAAAAGTGAAAATCTGATTTTGGAATCCAAATATTTATATGTCCATGTTGGCATTGGTTTAATTATGTTTGTGGGAGAACTAGGGGAGATGTTAACCACCTACCTGTAGATCACTCTTCTGGTTTAGCTCCCGGTTAGGGATGCACCAGTGTCCGCACTCTCTTCAAACTGCTGTTCCACTGCTGATTGGTGTTGTCTAAAAGTGGGTTTTGCAGTACACAAATGTTTGTCAATGGTACAAAACAGTTTATTTTTGATCTGAACATCTGGAACATGCCTCGTACAGTCTTTAGCAGTAACTTTTACAGCCATCCTACCTGTCCTTTGCATACATGATTATATGCAGTATCCTGGATAGATAGCATTCGTCTTTACATTAAGGAAGTAACACCACATCGTGTTAGCAGTCTCTCATCAGTAGCTGCGATGAGAGTCATTTAGGGACAATATGGAGTTTAGGCCAAAATTCACAGGAATCAGATGAATTTGTGTTTATTGTTGGAATCAAGAAATCCTGAACGGTCTCAATAATGCTGTATGTGAAATGCCAGCTATGTTTATATTTCAAGGGAAATTCAACTCAACTTGTCTGATCAGTGTTATCAGATACAAAAAATAAATAAACAAATACAAAACTTTTTTTTTATTTACTTTGACCCTAAAGTGTTGGATAATATTCCTAATTCCTGATGAACCATTATGTGAAGCTGAGTGAGTCAGTGTAAAAGGGGAACTGGTGCATCCCTACTTCTTATCAACAGCACTACCTCATTTCTTTTCAGGACGGTTTCCAGTGTGGCTTTATTGGTTTTATGTAACTAGCACCTTTTTAAGATATTTTTGATTTTACAGCCTTTGATATTTGCAGAAATAATCGTCCTACACTGACTGTATGTTCTCATAATATGTCAAACAGTAAATTATGTCGCTTCCTCTCAGATCAGAGTGTGTCACTCAGTATTATGTTACTATTTCACCCTTTTATGCAGAACATCTGAAACTCAGCGTAGCCAGTCTCACCGCTTGCAGGTCCACTTGCTATTTCTTGCCAGGGAATAAGAATCTCCTGCTGCGCGACCATGTGTGCCATCTGCAGGCAATGAATGTTACTACACCAATGTATAGTTTGTACTATAGATAAAGGCTAAATACTTAGGCAGTTCACCAATTAGCCATGTGAGTGCACTCTATGGGCCTGATTTACCAAGATCCTAAATAGCAAGAACTACATTTGTTTAGTTTGATGGCTCTTTACAGGTGCAAACAAGGTGGAGGCAGACGTGTTTAAAAGAGGTTTTTCCATGTTTCACTAGTGTCTGTCATGGAGAGTTTAGGGAATGATCAGCATAAAAGCAAGAGGAAATTCGATCACGAGGAAGCACTGGAAAGACCGCTCCTATAATTCTCAGGAAATGAACAACTGCATGTCACGTTTGGCCTCATTCAGTGCGTCCTTCACCTGCCTGAACCAAATAGGACTTTGTTTTGTGGAGCATTACACATCTATGGTCCAAAAGCTCACTGCCAAATGCTCAGCATGTGGTTCAGAGGGCATGGCCCTGCCAATATTAGAATATTAGTACATACAAACCTCCAGTGAATCAGGCCCTCCAGTCGTTACGGTTCTAACCCCACCTACTTCATTTGGAATAGCAAATATGACATTATGTGTAACTGTACAATCATTGCCTGAAAGTGGCACAAACAAATAGCAGCAGCAGTTTTCAGTCTTTGTCTGTGGAAGGAGATAATTGACAAGTTCTGTCTGTTCTGTCGTAGACGAGTGAGTTTGTTACGAACGGGTTCACGTCAGAAAGACTATTTTAATGATTCGAACAGAAATGTTATTATTTTCACTTCTACATGATGTCTCATCTTCTCTCAGGCAGTTTTCTTTTTCAGTCCATGTTTCTATCCAGGTCCATGCAACTACAAAAATGTCACCAGCTCAACTCGAACACATCAGCAAAAGCAATGTAAATGGGTCCTCACAATGTTGTATGAAAACCCCTCATGGTTTTTCTTCCCAGCATAACTGTGTTTACTCTAAAATGTTTCATTGTTCTGAACTTAATTGCATGGTACCTCAAATATGCTTATTTTTTTAGCCTTGCCATGTAAATACTTAAAGTCACAACAGGATCCATGTGTTTTCTTTACTGCAGTAGCGGTTTTATGTATAGGGACAGAGTTGAATGTGTGCTCAGCAAACCGGGGTCAAGCATTCATTCAAAGTGTGAATGACTTTGCAACATCGGGATCAATCTAAAGTGGATGACAATTGAAATGTGAATAGTGCAACCACAGGTTTTGGCCTTGTGGTTTGATAATCATTTTCCCTTTGTATAAGCTAAAGCAAACCACCAAAACTACAGCATGCCTGCATATTTTTTCTTCACTGATGCTGTTCTATATTAATACTGTTTCTCAACATCTTCAAAAGTTTGGCTGTCCTGAGTCCAGAAACAAGAATAGTATTGTCCAAAAGCATTCCAGTTTTCTTTCTTAAACATAGCTCTCTCTCTCTCTCTCTCTCTCTCTCTCTCTCTCTCTCTCTCTCTCTCAAATCAGCCATGATTAACCATGCTACCTTAAGAAGAGAAGTGCTAAAACCCCAGACTGTGTTTCTGCTGCTCTGATAGGTTTCCTCCAGACCTGGGTTCAGTTTCTCCATTGACTGCAAGAGTTTGCAAATAACCGACGCCTGAGCCGAATGTGGGCAAAACTGCTTGGACTGACAGCGAGTGGCTGGCGATCACTGAACCGCGGCAGTCGTTTCAAGTTGTCAATCACAGTGGCAAATACGTTTTCTTGTGATTTTCTACACCTTTTTATGCTCATTGAGCTGCCTCATGACCAATATGATCGTTCAAAAAGAAAAAAGAAAAGAAGACCTTCCACGATTTGATGTTATTTTTCTGTAATATTTGTCACAACTGTGAAAATCCACCATTGCACTGCATGTACTGTAGCAGCCGTTCACCCTCCGACATGCAAAGTGTTCAAGAGCATTTTGTTGACACTGCAGACAGACCACAGTCATTTTTGCACTCAAGTACTCTAAGAGAAATCAAAGGACTGCTGATGCTCTTTCATTTTGAATGATTTTTTTTCTAATGAACATTTAACCACGTTTGGAAACGAGATGATTTGTGCCAGTGAGTTTCTGTTTCTGGATGTTTGTCAGCGCAACTAAAACACAATCACATCTGTAATGCCGGAGTTAGGTTTCGTGATTAAAAATGCCTACTGTAAAATCTTCTGGGAATGACTTCTAGTATTTAAAATTAGGGGTTTGATTTGTGTGTGATTTTTTTTTTTCTTCTTCTACTTCTTCTCAGTTAAATTATGCCTGTTTAAGTCTTGATGCAGTATTGGCTCATTCTGGTGTCTAGAGCCAACACAGAGGATCTGAAATGGGGAGTAGCATAAAACCTGCCTTCAGCATAAAGGATTTCTGCTCTTTTAGTAGGTGCTTTGTTAACTCTTTGAACCAATATCTTTCCGATACGTGTAACCTCTTGTCCTGTTCGTCTTTTTGTTGGCTAGAGCAATTAGATGGTTTTTTTTGGGGGGGGAAGAAAGTTCATCGTGCTCATTTCATAGGAATGAAAACCTCTCTGCATTGGTTTTATAGGGGTTTTATTAAAACTATATACCTCATTTTGGTAACTTGTTGATTTGATTTCTCGACTCTGCACATTTCTTATCGAGTACAGTATACTCAGCAGCATCCTGTTGTGATGTGAGCCACGTTTTTCACTGAGGACAGGACTGACTGTTTCCTTTTACCTCAGTGTGAGTCGTTAATCATAGGATAGCCTAGTGTAGTCTAGTCTAGTGGTGAAGGGGAAACAGATGATGGGAGGTGTCAGTAGAAGTCTTCAAAACTCTCCTTTTACATTGTTGTTCTGTAGCAGTAGTTACTACACAGGTCAATAAAGTGTGACTCAGCTGATCTGCATGCATTCACACAAGAACATGTCTGCTTGAATAGCAGCCTGAACGTCAAGAACACTTTCACTTAAGCCAGTCAACAGAAGCAGGGAGAAGGGCTAAAGCAGGTCATACATGTACCTCTCAGTGCAGACAGCCATTTAGAAATAATAGTCTCTTCTCTACTCAGGTGCCCCATCTTTACATGCAGTCGTAGAGGCTCGTTCCAGCATACACCAACTCAAACACATGTCATTTGTTGGCAAGCGAAGCCTCATTTTGTTCTTTTGGAAGCTAAATCAAGGAAAGTGTTACGCTCAGATGAGATATTTGTTTTGTACAAATAACTAATAACTCTGTCCTTCTGGCTTTTCTCTGTGCAGCGTGGTGCTTTGTGGTGAGCTGCTTTGTCCGGTGATGTCGCATTGATGTGTGTGGGGGTAATAGTTTGGCTTTGTTTTTTTTTTGTTTTTTGTTTTTTCAGTACGTCTTCTTCTCTGGTTTTGTGTACCAGCTCAGTCGTGCTTCTTGCAATGCATAAGTGAAGACTCAGACTCTGTGGTCACGCGCCACCAGCGACTCTCTACAGCTACTCTGTAATCATAGTGTGCCGAACAAGAACTAAGTCATGTCACAGGCGTTCCTGTAGAAGCAAACTGGAGGAGTGCCTCATAAATGAGCCCTTCGCCTTGGGTCACGATCCACTTTGGACTGTCATCCCTACATTTCTGGAAGTGGAATTTTCTTAGTCTGTAAAATGACTGATGGATTGCTCAGTGTTAGTCATGGCTACCACAGCCAGTGTTTGTGATAGAAACATAACATCAGAGGAACTGGTCAAATGATAAATAGTACTTGTGGGTTTTATACATTTCCACCATGTTACCATATGTGAAACTGTCAAAGCTCATAGCAGCTCTCAAGATCTCTGTAAATAAACAAGTAAGACTCTGTGTGTTTTTTGTTGGTTTGTTTTGCAGTGGTGGAAAGTAATGCACTGTTGTAATATTGTTATTTTTCATATTATTTGGACGAAAGTACACAAAGGTATCACTCAAGTAAAGATGCAAGTATGTACTGTATTTTAAATGCTATTAAGTAGATACTGTCGATGACATGAAGATGCTGCTTCAGATCTATTGTGTTCCTTGTACAGGAATTTGAATTTAAATACTCAAAAGATTCAAGGAGAAAACTTCAAAAACTTTTATTACTGACATGTGTGCTGTAAACTACAAACAACCTTTCAAAGTGATCTGGTAAAAAAAAAGAAAATGGCAAAGATTTCTCTAACTTCAGCAGAACAAATACTCTATTACACGTCTTGCATTGGAAGCACTGTTGATGTACAAATACATAACTAGTATATTTAGCATGAAAATTACCTAATTACCTAAAAAATTACTTTCACCAAAAGTGAAAGTAAAGTTATTGCATTCTTGGATTATACTCATTGATGCAGTCATGTGTGAACCTTGCTGATGGCAGCTGGGAATTGTGGGGCTATTTTTAACCACATTATGCTCCACCAGGTGGTCAATACATAATGCTATGTCAGAATCTATTAGTTGGTTATAATTTGTACGGCAAATCCTACATCTGGATAGTAACAAAGTAATCTATGAAATAATGAAGAGTAGATTCAATTTTCACAGCTTCAACATTAAAGTGAACATACTAATGCAGCAATAATTAGAATCTGCTTATCCAATAAACATTATTGTGAAAATTAATGTTGATTTTTACTTTAGATTTTTACTTTGGATACTTTTGCTTAACCACATTTGTAAATCTGAATTATTCAGGACAAACCTTTATTGTAACTCGTTCTGTTAGAATATTGTGCTTTATTACTTAAGAGAAGAAATGCAGAAGCTGGGTGGAGTTATTTTACTGTCCCAGCTCCACAAAATAACAATAATGCTAAATAAATTCTGCATAGCATAAACAACAGCCCTCCTCTGAGCCTCGGCCTGGTAAGATGCCCTCAGTTGCTTTGTGCTCCACCCTTTTCACTTGAGCACAGCAAACCTAAAGTTGTCATTCTTATATTAACCACTAGGGGGGAGTGTGGCCATTCACAGTGTTTCTTAAAGTGAAGTACAGTAACCTGGTGCCACTCCCACTAAGAGAGACTGGACCTCATGCCAGCATTGGCTATGAAATGTGTGCTAATGCATCGGTACCTCCTGGAATTTTTTAATCACATTTGCAAAATGGAAATTTGTGTGAACATTTGATCACAGTATAATCACATCATAAAAATGCACATGTTGGATAAGTGTAGGAACGGTGATACTATATCTCTGTATATACATACAGTATGTGTTTGTGCATATATAACTGCAGCTCTATCCATCTGTGTCCCTCTACCGTGGATACAAAGAAGAGAGACAGACAGACTTATTGAGGAGAGATAAGGGTGAGATGAGGGCAAAGAGTTAAGACAGGAGCACTGAGGCGACATCACATGGCACAATCCCCTGAAGAGTTAGATAAAAGCTCTCACTGAGCGACACAGGGGTCGGCCTCCCTATCTCCAGCCACTCATCACAGTTAATCAGGAGGTGAGGCTCCTCTGCAGTGATCTGAGAGGGGACACATGTGCGGAGACCCACACATGAGCACACAATATCACACACACTATGCACAAGTTTATAGACGAGCACTCATGCATGCGCCAATACTCCTTCTTCACGACACTCATCAATGCACCTGTATGAACGCGTGTTGCGTAATCTCGTGTTTCAGTCTTCCCACTGCAGAGCGTTGTAGCTCTGCGCTAGTTCAGCGTGGCTCATATTTCATTGTCGAGGCAGGAGAGTAGAGAGTCAGGTGAGGGCCGTACTAATGAGGTAGAGCTTGTTGCCTGTGGGGAAATAACTGTGTGAAGCTCTTGAATCAGCCCCATTCATTCTGGCCCTTTCTGCACCTGCCACCACAACTACTACAGCCTTCCTACTTCAGCTTCGGCCTGCTTTGTTCGCCACCGAAGAACATGCGATGTCTGACATTTCGCAGCGTACGCTTAGCTATGGATGATTTATTCACTACATGACATTTCAGTCATAGTAACTTTGCCTCCTTTCTTCCAGTGTCTTGTATCATCTTTACCAGACAAATAAACACCACAACCAACCAGTTTCTACATCTAAAAACATTATGCTAATATTTCTGCAGGTGTACTTTATGCACTGCATGGAAACCCATCTTGTCCCACAGATTATTTTGTGCATTAAGTTTGATCTAAACCATTGATCTATTTTCAGATATTGACTGGTGCAGTCTCTGACACTAACAGCATTACACTGATCACATTCACTTTGTCTTCAACTGATGCTGCTTTATATCCTCATATAAAGAGCTCCTGGTGTCTTACTGGGTGTAGGTGTTAGACATGTGGTTATGACATCATGGGTACAGGACTGGCGCATGACCTTAGCTGAATGTCATTTCATCTCTGCTGTCTTTCCTACAGCTTGCCTCTAAATAATGCAGAGAAAACAGGGGAAAATAAACTACACAGGAGTGTTATTGTAAAAAAATGTTCTTCCACATATCCTGTTCTAAGGTTGCTTAATATTCAAGTAATTTCTTTCATTTCTTTGGAAAATAAAGTAGTATTCTAATAATTTTCATGCACATTCTGCATACACGTCTAAACCAATAATCTGTTAGTTCTTGTTCCCCTGCGTTCATTTAGCCATTTTCTGAAATGATTGTAAGAAGCGGTGCTATGTACAGATAACACTTTTTCTCAGTAGCAGTCCTACTGCGGGTTACAACCTGCCAATCAAATATTCACTCAACTAAAGAGAAACGTGCCTGAAGAGGAGGCAAATGAAGCAGGATAAGGTTGAAGATAAATGAGCGACGTCATGGAGAGGGGGATTTGAGAGGACGATGGATGCAAAGGAAAGTCATGTGGAATCCTGTGTGCTTTGCACTAAGCGTTAATATGCCTTATGAAGTAGAGCACGGAGCCTGGCTGGCAGAAAAAAACAGAGAGCCGTCAGTAATGTCTGTGGACGGTCAGCCCTGACTTCTTTCCTCCCCTGGGTTCAGCGTGCTGCTCACCATTCACTGTTGACTGGCCACAATAGGACCCCAGAGGGGGAGCGACTGTAAAACTCGCTGTATACCAATTTTCTCCACTTCAACCAGGAGTAGGATGTTTTACTCCTTATTTGAAGTGAACAAAAGGTGTATCCTTCACTCCCTTGTCCAGACAAGTGAGAGCATTAAACGTGTGCTGCAGTGTTATTATTATTATATAATTCTGATTTACAAATGTGGTTATAAATAAACATGTCATATTGAAATTCTACTGTTTTTTCTCTTTCACAACTTTTGTCCTTCATTTCCATTCACTTGTATCCACTGCCCACACGATGCCCGTATGCACAGTGGGGAAAGCCTTGAATCTGGTAATGGACTGACGGCATGCCTGTCTCACTGGCTTTGCATTTGGCCAACAATGAATTGATTCAGCTGTAGTTGTGATCCAGCCATGGGACTGAAAACCTTCAGCTTTGAGTGGTGCATGTGGACTAAAGCCTGTGTGCTGCTGCCAGTGAGAGCTTGCTCAGAGTGAAATGCTGGCTCCTGGCCATCAGTCATCCAACAAGGTTTTTGCTTGCCCTTACATTACATCCAACTCTGACCTGATGTCAAAGCTCCAGGAGCTCAGATTTCTGCATTTATAACACCAGTGCTGGCAGAGTCATATAAACACAGGACACAGGTCCTCTAAACTCCAGCGAGTGTTTGTGGCTGTTAGCGACACTAACGTATGTCTTGTCAATACAAGTGACAGCTATGCTCATGTGGCTAACTTGGTCTGAAATGTGACTTACATTAAAGTTTGCTGAGCGATCCCGATTTCACTGTTTGCAATAGTCTGAATTTCTTTGCCCTTAAGTCTAGTGAAGGCTGAAGAAACACAACAGCAATAACACAAGCTGCTCCATTTACAGATATATGATAATGACAAAAAGTCATTAAGACATCCCCTGGGCCATTATAGGCTATTATTATTTTTGCCTCACTTAGTGATAATAACATCAGTAGAAAAAGAAAATCAACAACAAGGTTCAATTTCTACTGCACAAATTGAGTCTGGTATCCATTTATTAGTAAAGGATCATCAGGGTATACCAACTTAATGAAATGATATAATGTTGTTTTTATTTATTTCAATTGTATTATTACTATTATTACAATTTATTCATTTATGTTTTGCTAAATTGTGCTGAGAAATACTTTGCAGTCAGTGTTTTCTTTACACAGTGGAATCTCATGCACGTGTCGTCTTAACTTGTGTTGAAAATGACCAAAAAGTGACTGGAGTTCTGCTTTGTAAACAAATATGTGCCGAAAAATGACTCATTATTTGTCAAGTATCACACAGTACAAGGTGTTGATTGTGGCGGTGTTTGGTAGTGCAGCCTTGATAGCTGGGCCTGATGCAGGAGACTTATTTCCACATCAGTAAATGGTACAGGCTAAATCTCAGTGGGCTGAGTGACCCACTTTTCAGCTACAAGTATGTGCAAGCATTGTGCGCACACATCACACAGCAATAGGCTGTTATCTAGATTCACTCACAAGTCACTGCTAGCGTCTTGCGGCAAATGCCGGGGACGACAGCGAGACATGCCCGTCATTAATGTCATAACCTACATAACCCACAGAGTATCGAGAACATAGTCAGCTGTGTTTTTTCATAGATCTGTCAGTGTCGTTTAACTCTCACAGCCCTGCTGAAGATGTTCTGTTAGTGTTGCAGACCTAAAATAAAAAATAACAAGTCAAGTTGATAATCTGCAGCTCAAATCTAGTATTTTTGTCCAGTTTTAAGTCTGTATTTAAATGATGGACATTGGTTTTGCTATGATTCTGGCCTGCTTTGCTGCTTCTGGACCTGGACTGCTTGCAATTGTGGAGGGAAAAATGAATCCTCAATTTGTCAAGATGTCCTACAGGAAAATGTCAGGGTCTGAGACAGACAAATGGTCTGTCTCAGACGAAGCTGAGTAATGCAGCAGGACAATGACCCTAAACATTAAGGTAAATCCACTACAGAATGACTTAAAGACATAAAATCCACCTTCTGGAGTGGCCCAGTCAGTTATGACCTCAAGAAAACCGCTCACACCAAGTTCAATACTAAGAATATGGCTGAGCTAAAGCAGTTCTGTGAGGAAGAACTGTCAAAGTCCCTCCTGAACATTGTGCAGGTCTAATCCACAGCTTCAGGAAGCTCTTTCTTCTCTTGCTTTCACATGTCCTCTGATTAGACGTTAGACCTCTTCTCAGTGCTGTTTGGGGATGTACAAATTGATTGACACAGTTCTATTGTTGCACCTGCAAAGAGTCAACTTAATTAAGCTATTATCGTCACTTTTTTGGAACATCATCTAATTGTCGGTCAGAGTAAGATGTTACTAATTGCACTGTCACTGACCAGTGTGAGTGCACAGGGACCTTTACAATAATGAGATGTATGTGGTTAATCACTGTGTGCAACATGCAGTTGACCACTCTATACAGCCAATGGTAATTAAAAACTAATTTCCTTTTGCACCACAGCACTGTTCATACTGGATGAAGATGCTGTCCCCTTACAAGTATGAGTCGCCTCTCTAGCTTCCAGCCTGCAAACGCGGCCAGTTGCGTGCAAGCTGGAAACACATAATCCTAGGTCACTGCAAAGCTGGACATAAACTTTTCCTCTGCTACTTTATACACTTGACTGTTCATTTGGGAGCTCCTTGTCAAGCAACAGCCAGTTGTGCAGTTACATAGTAACATTTTATATTTGAGTCATTGTTCAAGATCCACTGAAACAGCAGTGGCCCATGCAGTCCTGAAAATCGTTTACTATTGGCCTTATTTACAAGAGAATTGCAGTGTTATCTGCATCATTATAAATATTGTTTATATATATATATATATATATATATATATATATATATATATATATATAGTAATAGTAGAAATAATGGAAGTAGTTCTCAACCTGAGAAAGCTCAGATGTTTGCCTCGCAGTTTCACAACAGTAGACCTCGACGCCATTTCAGCTCACTTGATAGACAGACACAAACATACTATATGAGTATAACCCCGAGCAAAACATCTGCATAAAAAAAGGTTCTAAAGTGGAAAAACCGTAATTGTCATTAAAGTGGAAGCCTGCTGAATTCAGAGCACTAAGAATGACGACAAGATGCTCAGCACCAAGAACAGCTGGTGCATTGTGTGGAAAAATACAGAATACGAGAGGCATAGGTTAATTACATGCTTCAGATGATGAGATTACCTATCCTGCGTTACTCTGCAACTTTTATTTTTTAAATACATTTTAAATTTGAGAGCCCTGAGGACGACCTTGAAAACAATCAGCACATGGGAGCCTTCAAAAGTTATTTCAATTTCATTTATTCTCTTCTAATTGGGAATAGGCTATTTACTGTTTGACAGCATCTGCAAACCCTAACAATTAAAACAGGGGCTGAATGAGTTGAATCATAGTTTTTGGCAGTGGTTTTCTATTCATCAGCTTTCATCTGCTGGCAATCTCACTGAGGCTTGATGCAGAAATGGCCTGGGCTTGACCCTCATTTTCTGTTTATGTTGTAAAGCCGAGATTTGGCTCCTGCCCAGCACCCTGGAGAAATACCCTGCACCTTGTTATCAACAAATCTTCCAGGGACGCTGCATTACACATCCTCTGGCTGTCCATTCCAGGTTACACTGCTAAAAGACACTGATATTTGGCATGCGCCGAATCTGGAAACATTCAGATCAGAGATGCCACGAGCACTGGCAAAATAAATTGCTTTCCTTTTCTTACTTTAGGGAAAACAATTAACATCCTGCTTGAAAGCATTTATACTAGTTTCCGCATTTGATAAATAGCATTCTGTGCATCTCAAATAATAACGAGAGAAGGCTGAATGTTAAGTGTCTCGTTGTAAGTTTGGACATAGGGTCTAAAGGCAAAACATTTTCTCTGTGGCGTGTTGATGGCTATTTGGAACACTGCAGCCTGTACATAAATCTCTGCCTCAGCCAGTTTTCACTGCAGATGTATTGGTTTCCCCCCTGACATAACCACCAAACAAGAGCAAGCATATCTGAAACGGCTGCTGCATAACACTGCGCACCACTGAGAAGAAACCAGACCAACCATAAAACCAGACACTGTTGCAAACTGTGACTAATATGTCAGTGGCAGGAAGTGCAAATTGTCAATCATAATATATTCTATTAAACTGACTTTCTAATATTATAATAGCTGAACCTGCACTGTGCAGCAATTTCTGCACATCTAGCATCTGTAAATGGCCGTGTAAAGGATTTGCAGAAGACATATTGAAATGCCCAGTTTATACCATCTCAGAATGACTTTCCAGGTGGAGACATTAACAGTATCACTGTCCTATGGGCTCTGACACACTCCCAGCCAAACAGATGACTTGTACCACAAGGCCATGAGAACACTAGCCCAGCCTGAGTGTCCTCAGCTGATTTATGATTTCAGTGCTCTGTCTGAGCTGAGATGATTATGCAGGCAGCTCCCTGGGCACCAAGCAGCATCACAGAGGCTATTAGAGGTGCTCTACCACTCCACATCCAGCCATATGGAGAGTTGGTGGACAGATGAGATTTTAACTGCCGCGTTGTGGCTTGAGTACCTCAAAGGGGCTTGGGATCACTTCTATACAGCCAGTCAGCAGAATTAAGTAGAGCACTAACACTTTACTTTCTCTTATGCAAATTTCTACTCCTAGTCTGAGCTTGGGTTTGTCACAGTACAGCCACTATCCAGTGTCTCTCCACCATGAACTTTACCAGCTCTTTGCTGAATGATTGTGTGCGGGGCCTCTTGGAGAGAACCAATCCCGGATTTAATCCATCACCTTCATGTAAATCCTCCCTGTATCTGTCATGCAGAGTGATTCTTTGACAGTTATATGTTTATTAGGACTGCAGCTCATTGGTCAGCCTACACCAATAACCTGTGGCTTAGGGGCAATCAACTAAGGTATTCTCAATGGTTCGTTAAAGGAGCCTTCACTTGGAAGACAAATGGTCCAATGCTAAAAGGCAATGAATCTCTGTCTGAACGACCCCTGTGCCCTGTCCTGAACTGTTTAGTGAAACTAACACGCAATCAAATCTCAGCACAGGTGGAACAAGGGGTTACGGGAATCCAACTCTTATTATCTCTTTTATTAGAACAATAATTGCATTAACGACATTGTGCATACATTTGTTTGTAATTTATTAAACATCTATCAGTTTGACCACAGTGTGAAAATGTTGTAATTGAAACTATACTGGAATTCTGCATATTATATTGTATTGGCTTTGTAGTGGACACATTTGATTTGCTCAGCTCAGTTGTTAGTGCTACTATCTTACAGTAGAAAGACCAAAAACATTGGGTTTTCAATCACTCTGTGTGTCGCTTAAATGTCAAATGTTGGCCCTTTGATCGGCTTTACTTCAGTTTCCTCCCAAAATCCAAAGGTGAAATGGCAACTCTACAGTATTTGTGTGATTACATTTATAAATGTTACTTATTAACACCTTTTGGGAAACAGCAGCTGTATGTAGGTTTAGTGTCTTATCCAGGGACAACCATATTGGGAACCACAAACCACCAACCCTGGGGTTCGTAGATGCCTGCTCTACGAAATGATCCATGGCTCCTGCTGAATTCATGTCTTGGCAGTGCTGGTTGACTTGTTCAGGATTTTCCCAGCACATGTTTCCGCCTTTGCTTCAAATATTTGTGAATTTGAGAAAGAAAGAAAAGCGATGTTGTGGACGTTTCCTTTTTGTCCTGCTATAATTTGAATGATCAGATAGCTAGACGTTCGGAGTTATTTTGACAGCAGGTCTCTCGGCTAACCTTTCTCAGCTTATCGTGGCCTCATTCCAAAGCATTTTATTATTGTGCAGCAGGAGCAGCCCCAGCTGAATACAACCAATATCTCTAACGACATTCTAATGTGCCATTACTTCACCAGCTGAAACAAACAAACCATCAGCCGTGCCGTCATTAACAATTCACCATAATGTTTCCTGTTGGGCGAGCTCTACGTGGCCTCGTCTCTGCAATGAAGCCTGGCAGAGTGTTTTTTTTCCACTGTGAACCAAATAGCATTTCTTTCTATCAGTTAAAACTGCACATGTTAAAGACCTTTGAGAGTAGTTTGTCTGTTTTTGTTTCTGATCGATACTATACTGTAACACCGATGGTGAGGGCAGCCTACCCTCTTTATGGCTGCAGCTGTTTTACTTTTCACGGTTATCACCAGTGAGAAAGATAACAAATTGGCAAGTACAGTATGGCTTGGCCTGGGTAAAGCTTCCGGGCTGCTGTTTCATTGAATCACACAATCAGGGGAATATCGGGGACCCTCGTTACAAGTACAAGCAACAGGGTGAATGAGATGATCTGTAACAAGGCTAAATGTAAAGTAATTGCTGCCATTAAAGAGATGGAGAATGCATGAAATGCACCATTTATTATTAAACATTTGATTGGTCTGTGTCATTATTATGGCATCAACCATTACTTTAGTTCCTGAACATCCAAGCTCACATCCACATAGAGCACAGCCACCGTGATGCTGTGACTTTCAGTCCTCTTTTTATCACCAGCTCACAGGCAACAGTGGGACAGTCACAAAAAAATTATATTTTTATAAAAACCAATTTAAAACAATTCTTAATTTTCCATTAGAGCCAAATAAATCACATGGAAGTCTACCTAAGCTTGTGTCCTTTGTCTATATTCTACTCACCTAGCCCTTAATTAGATTGATGCCAGTGGGAGCTTGTGTTTTGAAAGGCCATCCACCATCCCTCTACCCTCTCTTTTATCTAAAAACAATAAATTGATCTACTGGTTTGTTTCCCTCTCTGGGACATTCATCCAGGAATAACCAGCAAACCATGACCTTTAAATTTCCTCCTTTTTACTCCCTGTAAATTGGGCAATTCAAAAATTGAAGGTAATACTAGTTTGAAGTAATGGAACAGCTCTATAATGGTTAGTTATTAGCCTACTTCTGAAAAGAGGTAGTTGGTGACTTGAATTGTATTATTCCTTTCAGTCAAAGGGACAATTGGTTCTTAAGTCTACAAGGTGTTCAGGGATAAAACAACTGAAAGAGATATGTCAATAAAAAGACAAAGAAAATCTCAATTTACCATTTTTAGCACATATGCTTTTCTCTACTTTACAAATCCATAATGCGAGCATTTTTATGGCGCGTGTAAAGCTAACGTAAAGCCTTGATTGTTGGGTTTGTTCTCAGCAGTGGCAACATAGCAGGAAACAGTGGGCGAGCTGTGAACACAGACACAAAGCAAGCGAATTAGTCCAGGTACAGCACTGGTTTGAACAGGGCATGAGCTGTCTGAACTCGAGTGCTGGCATAACTACTTTCATGGAGCGATTACCATTTTCCCTGCCCTTCCCTGACATATGACACGCTCAAAACATGTTATCATGGCAGTTGGCGTGACTTTAATGTCCTCTTACCACCACTTAGACTCTCTTTGGCTTTCTCAGGCTCCATGTGGGTGTTCAGCGATTCTGTCACATATGGAAACTAAGACGAGTGTGACTACAGCCGGGCTGATGGTAATAATGCATCATGCAAAGGGGGGAGCCCTTTAACATAGGCTGTATACTTGCATCATTTCCTCTCTTTATAGAGATTAATGACCCGGGCATCCACTAAAGCCTATGGACGAGCGTACCACAAATCATCCGTCTTTCAACGCAGGTAAGTGCAACACATCCTCGCTTTGTAGACAATGCAATGCAGATCAGCCCAACGAGCTGTGACCCCTAAATCACCCAGTTGTCTGGCTGTGACACCGGTTGGTGTGTACACAGATTTGTTGTCTAATGCAGAAAGAGAGTTTTCTTCTTCATCTTCCATTTGCACAGATGCATGTTTAAAATAAAACAACATAATTACATCACAACTACTTAAAGATTAAATACTTTAGGAACCCCGGAGCAACTGCTGGTTTAACAAACCTACAGGTGAGTACAGTACCCACGTCCTGGCTAATGGTGGAACTAGTTAACACGTGCTAATACGATCAATCATGTTCCACTTATGATCCTTTTCGTAGAAGTTAGTCAGACACACTGTAAGATTTCACTGTTCTATTTAAATGCAACAGGGACATTACTTTGACTTTATGTTGTGTCTTTAGTTTTGAAAAGGGGAGTTTCCCAGCTGTGTCCACTCGCACACTGCAGTGTCAGTGTGACAGCTTGTCCAGGTCTCTGTCCCACTTCATCTCCCTGCGGCTTTCCCCTTCCCTCTCCTTCACTGGTGCATGGTTCTCCTTTTCTTCTCTCACTGCTTTAATAAATCAAACCAAGTGTCTGGAGAGGTGTGTGTGCGCGCGCACGCGTGCGTGTGTGTGCGTTTATGTGTAGTATATACAGTATTCGCTGTGTGAAAGATAACACTGTGTGACCTGCATGTGGATGTGCCGTCCCTGTGCCGTAGCTCCATGAACTTATATACTACGTGCTTAAATATGTGCTTTGTGTGCGTGTCCTGTGGGTGTACACTTGCCTCGCCCTCTCTCCCCAACCAATCTGACTGAGTGTAATTACAGCCCCATGTGTCTCAGTGGGCACATGGAGCCTGGTCCTCCTCCTGCCACCAAACAGGAGGAAACCAAGGGGGTAAGAGCTGCAGCGATTGTATTGTACAAGTGCAGCCGTGGACGGTACTGTGCACTTGTTGAGCACTAAGTCAGGCACCACCACAGTGGGACATTAAACTCACAGAGAGATGTCTGCAGCAACCTTTGTAATAGCATGAGGGACAGCCGCCCTGGTGTTCTGACCCTGATGGATGAGATGTTGAAATAAATCACGACCCTGAGCAGCCAACCGTTAGCATGTACTCCAGTCGGCACAAACAATGCTGTAATTGCTTCTGCTGGTTGACAGTTTTATAGCAAACACGCATGACATCAAGGGAGGGGAAAACATAATTTATTTCATTCTGCGATACAGTCATCTGGGTGTAGTTTTCAGTTGACTGCACACAGTTTCATTTTGTGGCTTTTGATTAAAAGGACGCGACTGCATCTAGAATCTGGTCACCAGATTGCTCAGAGGCAAATATATCAGTTTGATTTGACAAATGATTACATTTTAAAAACCTGGAGCTGTCCCATATCTCTATCAAGCACTTTCACATGGCCCGGGCTGCTGGAGAACGACTCACTCGACGACAGGAAATCATCTTATGTTTGATCCTAGACTGTTGGCCCTAATTAGGCTGCTTCTCGTGGCCTTTACGTAAAAGGTAAACCACTTCTCTGAGGGTTCCTTTCTGTTTTTGTTTCCTTTTCTCTCTCTATAATGATTTTTGCCTCATAAATTGCTAGAGTTGGACTACAATACGTTTCTGCACCTGTCGGCACTTGGCCGCTGTTACACAGTAAAAACAACATAGGCAGTATTTGTATTTCTTACTCATAAATCAACTGCGCGATTTCAAAGAGAGAACAAAGGATGCGGCTAGTGCAGTGAGCATCTATCCCCACTTCATCTTCACCTCCTGGGAGTCCATAGAAAGCCAGTGACACTGCACACTTTTTTCCCCTGCTGCTGCAGTTTGTGACTTTAGTGTTTAGTTAAACCTTAGAGCCGTTTTCCATTCTATCAATAGAAATGTGTATACGAGCAACAATATAAAACCTAAGCCCACTCCTACTCGCATACTTGATATTCTACTTGAAGATGGTTCTCCATGGCTGTTCAGTGAGGGCTTCACAGCAACACAACCGCCTCTCTATCTGTAAATCCAGCCCGCCAGCCCCACATTTACCGTGGACAATAATCTGTGTGCAACAATGCTTTGAGGGCGGCGAGATCTCAGTGCACTGCAGGTAGTAGGTCTGAGGGAAGGAGGGATTGAGGGAGGCGAGTCCTCCAGCAAAGCCATCTGTTCATGGGTAATTACAGCTTTGGGCCTCAGTTGGCTTGCTCTCTGCTCAGTCAGAATCCAGGGCCCCCTGACCAACCTTTACTCTAGTTGAGAGGTAAATGCTGGCTCTGCCTCCTACACTGCAGCTTCCGTGGTTTTAAGTCGGGGGTGAGCTGTTAAATACCTCTTTGGCTGACTGGACCTGAGCATGAGGGATATCTGTAAACGGAAAAGAGAAATACTATCGTCTGGCTGTGGTTTATAAGAGAGAAGAGGGAGCAGTGATAATGTCCTGCCACATTGGTTTATGTCAATATTTGACAAAATGGATTATTTACAATCATGTCTACCCACAAACCACTAAGATCCCTTCTTCTACTTTCTGTCAGGGCTAAGGTGGCACCACCAAAACCTGCCCATAATGTTTGCAGCGCCAAATAAACATCTTCGTAGCATGAGGCTGGCCAGCATATTACCTGTAAACGGCATGTGGCTTATAGGCATGTGTTGCCTCCCAAATCTACCACTAATGTGACATAGCGTCACGGAGTGGAACATCTTATATGCAGGCACTCAGCCAAATCTGCCCCAGTGACAGTTTGGCTATTAATCATAATCTCTGGAATAGAGCCACACCACCTTTCACAAGTTGCCCATTTGCACAGTGACACCGAGTATAATGGATTTTTGCATAAGTGTGTATTTATATATACATGAGTATATTTCTGTGTGTGTGTATTTGTGTGGCATTTAGGATTCAGACGGGCTGTCAGACTTGCTAATATCAGCAGTGACACTGGCCGAAGATACACAACTTCCTTGTGGCTACATGGCCTCCTCCGACCATCAATAACCTGTCAGGGATGCACTGCCCAACAAGGCAACCACAGTTTTCCCTCGTTTGTGTCCAGACTGCAAAGAATAGTGGAAAGCCCCGTGGCAGATGGTCAGAGAGAGGGTTTCATCACTTTCCACCGCGACAGAATCCCAAGCTGTTCATTCCAAACTCTACAACATGTCTATTTTCACACATTAGAATCGGAGCGTAGACAAATATATCTGACATAAGGTAAACTGAAGCGCAGTATTTTATCACATATGTGTTTGTATTATATTTACATGCTCCTAAGGACATCGAGTCGCTGTAGAAGTCATACATTAACGGTGAGTGTGTGAGTGTGTTCAATAAACACCATGACTTTTTCTTGTGACTCCATGCGACAAATGTACGAGAACACTTTCAGTGTTTTCATTGACTAACTTATTTATTTAATAGGATAGAAACTGAGTTTACAGTTTTGAAAGATGATTTTTCTCAGACTTCAGCTGCTCAACAGAACATGGTCGCAGTTGTAAGGGTTGATGGTAACATGCCTCGAAGTATCACTAAAGCATAAACCTGCACTTTGATGGTTCCTTCACACAAGTGATGCTGTGGGCACTGATTCATGTGTGGACTCAACTGATGACAACATGTTTCCGCTGTCTTTTAGTCGATCTAATTAAGACTTATATCTAAGCTCAGATATAAGAGAACTGGGCGGTGTTTCTGCACAGAATTGATCTGTGGCTTCCTCCCTATGTATTAAAGTTTCAGATTGCGTTTCTGGATGCTGCGCCACACTACTCAGTGGTTTCCACCTTTGACCTTTATACGCTGAGATTTTCAGACTCCATGAATCTTCAACATTACGTACTGTAGACACTGACAGATCTACATTTTTACCACTTTATACTGAGAAATATTCTATTTGAACTAGTTGATTACTAGTGATAATTCTTTCCCAAAGGTTTGACACAAAGTGATGAACCACAACCTTCACACGCATGTCTGCTTGCAAAGTCTGAGGCCAGTCATCATACTGTTCCCTATTTTGAAAACAGCTGGCTTATTAAACCTACCTTGGAATACATAAGAATGTGTTTGCTCTCATACGCCACATATGTTGTCTTCTTCTTTCAGGCTGGGAAGTTCTTGTTCCCTACGGATGCATGACGTCAGACAAAAGTAATCAATAATGTGCACCGATCACCAGTGATCGAACAGAATTGATGCATCACAAACAAGCTCCTTCTTCCTGTTGCTGCTTCTTTTTTCCATGTACACAGCACATAGACACAGTAATCACGCCTACTTTTGACAACAAATGCTGGGCCTAGGAGATGAATTACAAACATACAGTACAGCATAGTTTCTTATGCAGGTCACAAAATTAGCATTCATATGCAAACCTCCTGTGATAATATTTGTCATCTTACTTGTATTCTTACTGTATTCATGCAGTATTTGAACAAGTGTGAAAGGTGAATTTCCTTTACAAGCACTTGCGTCACCCCGTTTGGTACAGTGTATTGTGTACCTTTACTGGGATTTTTGATAGTGTTCTTTGTGGAATTGTGTTGCTGAATTTTCATTTTATTCGTTCATTCAGTCACTGGTTTGGTGACACGTGTTTCTATTATTTGCTTGTTATATCACATTAAATTAAACACTGATCTAAAGTGTGCATGCCTTACTTAGTAGAGAGACTTCGTGTTGCTGAAGGTTTGAAATCTTTGGCTGGTTTGAAAAAGTCCTGCCGGGAGTGAATAAGCTTTCCCCCAAGGTGAGCTCCATCAATCTTCCCCTTCACAACAGACAGCCCTCCGATCTGAAGGACACACAGAGTCCAGGTTGGATTCCTCATGTCTGTTACTCATACATCACAGACGACTGTATTATCACACAGATGGACATATTCCTGTAGTCCATAACTTCCAGATAATTTGTCCTTATCTCGCTCCTGTCATATGCTCAATTAACTGCTGCTGGATTTCAGGTTTTATTTTACTAGATGAATCCAAAGTATCATCAGTAAGAGAAATCAGTTCAGCTGCTTTCCCGCCTGACTATATACAAACACACACACACACA
Source organism: Anabas testudineus (assembly GCF_900324465.2). Classification (NCBI taxonomy): domain Eukaryota; kingdom Metazoa; phylum Chordata; class Actinopteri; order Anabantiformes; family Anabantidae; genus Anabas; species Anabas testudineus. The sequence goes on along the minus strand of NC_046612.1, from coordinate 18,864,312 downwards.
CACACACACACACACACACAACGCGAGCACCATCATACCGTCAATTATATTATGTAGCTCATCTTGTGAGATCCTAACTTGCCCACCATTAGTTTGTCCTCAGGAATGTGCTGCAGATGACTAGAAATTCCCGGAGGTGCTGACAGTATACAAATAAGAGGTCAAGGTTGTAGAAGCAATTTTGCATCTTGGCAGCTTTACTGTAGGATGAGTCAGGTTAGTGTTTTCTTCTGTGTTCCCTTCGTTGTGGGAAGAAGTGAGCGAGAGAGAGAGAGAGACACAGACACAGTGTTTCCCGCCCTCTGCTACATTTGGCTCTTTGTTGTATGGTTTTGGTCCTTCAACTTCCTGGTTCCACTATAGATAAGCACACAGTGAGGAAACTTAACGTGAGCGGTCACGCACTCAGGATGAAAGAAAGAACTCGACTACTGAACTAAATCAGGTGGGGCAAGGGACTGAAGCATGTGGGAACTTTATTTATTTTTTTAATCATGATGCAACATCCTGCAATTGTTTTTACTCATTAATGCTGCACAGTTATCTACGTTGTATTTATTTAAAGATTTTAATAACTATAATAATATAAGTATAATTAATGTTGCAGATTTAGGGGTTAGTGATGATAAATGATCGATTAATGGGCGAGTCACTCAATTATGCTTCAATAAAGTCCTACATATACAAACTGCAGGTGATCTTATCTGTTGTATTAGATCATTTTAATATTTCGTGGCTTTGAACGACCTACACAGTCTGTGTCCACGTTCATGTCGATTGTGCCATTATAACACTGATCTGAATCATCTGTCCTGTAACTCCATTTGTCATTCAGATTGTGTATTTTTATGTAGCATGTGTCACAACATTACATCAGGGTTCGGCGTGTGTGGCTGTCTCCCCCCGTCCTTCAAGACTCATCTTAAATTAGCACATTTCTTTCTCATCCTTTATCGTATCTTGCATGTTTTTTTTTACTTGTCATAGCACAACTTGGTGAAAGAAGTTTTTTTGCTTGAAGATGGTTCAGTTCTAATAAGGTACACCACTTCATGGTATCAGTTACAACTGGGCTTTTCCGGCCAAAAAAAAAAAAAAAGATTCTTTATTGTTCCCTTCTGTGCTTTTCTGCTGATCTCTAAAACATCTTGTTCTTTCACAGCTCTATAGAAAAGATGAGGTTGACACAGATAAGTGGACTCATTGGTCTGGTCCTCTTAGCTGACCCCAGCTGAGTCAGTTCATATTGTAGTAGAGCTTGTTTTTAAAAATGTGCCCTTTTAGTGTGGACCTTTACACCCATTTCCTTAAACAATTATTTTTGATAACATAACATAACTTAACTTTTAACTGAAACTAGTTTCACAAAAAATATTGTTAGAAAATAGACAAACAAAAAAAACTTGTGTTAAAGTTTTGCCAGGTTTTGTTACACGTGCATTTCTTTCTTTTGGAGTCAAATGATGTGTCAGTGAGTAGAGCATGAAATCAAACTACATAAAACACTTGCCAAAGTAAATCCTTCATGTTTAGTGCAAAGGATTTACAGTATCTCTCCAGTATCTGTGGTGTTTTTATAAAGAATAACTAACAAAGGGCAAAGATTTCTCAGACATAAGCAGTCCTGTGTTAGATTATCTGTGCTGTGACTATAGGCCACTTGCAGACGGCACTAGATTCTTTAAGCCTCTATACAGTGGGACAGAGAGCGGGCAGCAAAGGTTACCAGCTGGACTCACCACACACTGTAACCTCTTTGGTATGTGACCACCTGTGTCACCACACGTACAGCTCCTAACACTGGATATAACACTTGTGTGCAAATGTTGTCAAACTGTCCCTCTTAAGTTCATGATTTCATTTTCTTTTTATTTCTATTTTAACTTTTGATATAAAACGCAGGAAGTCGTTGAATGTGAGGGTTAGTCCTGAATTTAGTGTCCTGACCCCCAGAATCCCCAGAAATCATAAATCCTTCCTTGTTAAAGGGAAGCTCACTGAACAATTGTTCAAAAGGACCCAGATGTTTTAACACATTTGCACATACTTTATGCACATTGAAGAAAAGTAGACTTTTGTACAATATCTCACTAAATATATTTACAAGACATACAATTCGCCATCAGTGCAATACATAGGAATGTTGCATATTTACCAAATGTTAGACTCTTTCCTTTATGAAGAAAAATAATTCCAATGACAGAAGCTGATATAACTAATGTGTAAAGTAACATGTGCAACTTTCATATTGGTTAACAGCTTCACAGGAAATAAAAAAAATAAAACTTTAGTACCACCCTATCAACAGTCAAATATTAAGCATTGAAAAAGTAATAGATCACATGTACATATATATCTCCATACATGTAATGGATTGCTTTTGTACAAATATTTTATATAACTTTGGCAGTTTCTCAGGAACAAAGTTATCGGAAAAATATGAAACAATATCAAACTGTCAGCAATGTCATGTAAGCTTGCCTTCCAAAGCTCATGTTCACAGTGGTCATTCAGAAAGGCTGGAAGCCGGTAGCCGAAAAAGAAAGAACAAAAAGCCCAAAGAAAAAGAGAACATTTCCATCCTTTCTGCCAAGACTGTTAGCACTGGAGGCTGTCATCATTGTTGTCATGGTTATAAAATTACAAACACCTATGAAGGTTTACATAGCAGTCATCGCCATTTAAGAAAACACGGTCTATTTTCAGGTTGACTTAAAATACAAACAGTTTGAAGGCAAGGGGACAGGACCCTGCTCGGTGGTCACTGCGGAATCATGGGAGAGACATGACCGAGAAGAGGACATGCACAACAGTGCTGTGTGTGGAAGAACGTGAAGCCAAAAAACGAGGGTGCAAAATGAAAGACTCTGCAACAATCCAAACGCCACACGGTCAGAAAAGGACTTACACCGGACAAAATTAAATCGAGCAAATTTCAAACATACTAAGTTCACCATAATTCATATAGGTTGGTTTTGTTCTTTTTTTTCCCACTGGTTTGGCACTTTATTGGAACAAATCTCTGTTCAAAAAGACTAAATGTTGTTGTACAAAAGGTATTTCATGTCTCATTAACATAACTCGTAGAATATAGTACTTAATAGTAAGCATACGGTAAGTAAACACTTGTACATACTGTAGTTTTAAAATGAACATTCCAACAGATGTTTTACACACATGCACAAAAACAAACAAACAAACACAGCTCTCTCGCTCTCTCTCTCTCTTTCTTTCTTTCTTTCTCTCTCGCTGACTCGCCACATTTGGGCTTCCTCCTCTTCTCTTTGGACAATCTCATTCTCCAGCCTCTATTCTGAAAGAACTATTGTTTGCCACTGCTCTTTTTCTCTCTACCTCTTAGTTAAGACAACAAAACTCTTAGTACTGCATTCTGGCTCCACATTACGACACTTCCTCCGCTGAACGCGTGTCTGTCTTGAGACGCACAAACTCTTTGGCCACCTCGTCGTGGGTCCTTTGAGAGAGTATCCTCATGATGGTGATGCCCGTTTCGTCCATGGAGATGCTCTTCACCAGGGGGTAGCAGGCGGAGCAGCTGCCCTTGTCCGCCAGCTCTCGCAGCTGTATGACCGTCATGCCGATGATGCGGTCCTCGCGGGCAAAGCAGTAGTCCTTTACTGAGACATGCAGCTCGTAGGCCTCTGGACCATGTTCATTACTTAGAACACTGGGTGAGAAGACAAGAGCAGCATGTGAGTAGGATGTGAAACCCGTGAGGTCAGACATGTTTGCATGATACAGAATCAGAAATTCATCGATCCTTGTGAAATACTACCTCAGAATTAACCTGCACAGGTAAATAAAACATTCATTTGGTAGGAATCCGTTCTGTCAAGTAGTGAGTCTCAGAAAATTATTTAAAATTTTTCACTTTTCCATTATTGTCTCACTCTGAAGATTTGCATGAGTGCAAACCAATTGCTCTTCTGGACACTGGCATTCGGCTTTGTTTGCAGCTGAATGTAAAGTGTCACTACAAGAGTCTGGCTGGGTGACATTTCCCCAGAGAGGAGCCGCCTTATTGTTCATGTGGCAGCGATGAGACATTTCACTCGTGTTGTGTGAGTGAAATGAATGTTTCTATTCAAATGAGCCATTGTCCTGAGTCAACCCTTTGCTAGGAAATTGAGGATTTAGTTACTGAAGAAACGTGAGTGTCAGCGTATTATTTCATAATTTATTTTTGGCCTCTTAGCATTTAAAGATTTGAGTGGCAATAGTAACTTTTGTGTATTGAGTGCCAGGTAATATGCACTTGCTTGTTTTTTGACACCGTGTGAAGACGTAGTGTTGCTGTGCTTGTTATGATTTTTTGTGTCCGTATGCTAAATGTTTTACAGAAATCTCAAATCTGTTTTTCTGTATGCATTTTGCTTGATTTATGTTTTTTATGTTTACCATTAACATGCCCAGGGGCTGCAGATGAACTTTAAGCCTTTTGGCTAAATCTGACATGTGTTTTTCCTAATAATTAAATATATTAATTGAACATTTGTCATAGTCTGTAATTTGTAATTATCGCTTCTTAAAATTCATATATCCATGCCAGGAGTGACTTTACAACTTTCACTGAGCACACTGATGTCACTACAACTCAATGTGAAATTACTTCAGCTTGATTCTGAGAATGACGGTGTTAAAGTGGGGATGAGCCTCAAGATTTGTAAAGCAGTCACTTGTCTTACTTTAACTGTTTCAAAGCAAAGAGCTGAGGTGCTGCTAAAGCAGCTGTATTGTATTCAGAACAACTGAAGGGATTTTGGAAAGTAAGGTTTTGCAGGTATTATTCGGTATATGGGTTGTGCAGGTTCTTTTGTAGTGTAAAAATAGCACGCTGAACACTAGGATCAAAGTATGACAGGATATATGACAGACTGATCCTGCACACTCTTTTGTGGACTGTATACAGGCACAAGTGATAACACACAATGACTGTAACATTAAAGTGAAGTAGTTTCAAACACTCCTCTCCACTTCTGTAACTAACGTGAAGGAAACTGGATTACTCACTACTGGAATGTTTCATTGTACTTTGGTGACCAATTGTTATTCTTGGTCTTGGTGCTGAATTTGCGCTTCTTGTCAGCCAGGTGTGGTCCCACGGCGTTGACCTCTACAAATGGACGGAACATGGCATTGGTCTGCCAGATGAGGTTGTTCACTGCGATCACTGAGAAATGCAGAGGAAATAATGATCAGCTATGACATACACCTAAGAAAATAAGAGAAAATCTAGGTTCCTTAAAAACAGTGTATTCCTGGCCACTTTTTTTGGGGAAGTGTATTTATCTTATTCCCACATATATCTGATTAAATGTGGATATTATGTCATATTACTGCCAGAGTAACTACAATAGAGTTTGATAGCAGAAACATTTCCACTTATCTGGAACATTAATGGTAAACTTAATCTTTGTGTCATTGCAGATAAATCACATCGCATGAGTTTCTTTTCAGATTCACCATTTTGTATTAACGTTCAAAAAAATGTGTTTAAATAAATCCAATGTGCGGGATACAAAGATACCGCCTGGTACAGTGGCACAGATAATAATGCAATAACAGTGTACAGCAACAAAAGCAACATTTTCAGTGCTTGGTTTGTATCTCTGCAATGGTTGCCAAGGGTAACTCTGGAAAATATAGAAAATGAAATCTAGAAATAGAAACTTAGAATATAACACTAGCACTTTGCTTCAATGGTTTCTCCTTGACTTAGATATTGTGCTGGCCTTGTAAGTCGCTTTGAATAAAAGTGTCTGCCAAATAAATAAAAGTAAAATATAACGCTATAATGCTTTGGGCTCATAATAGGTATTTAGTGCATCTGGTGCTGCTATGAGGGTGCAACAGATAACAATAGCTTTATCACCAAAGTTATTACAGCTCATGATGAGGTATGAAGACATAAAGCAGAGCATCGAGTGAGACATTTCACTCTAAATGGCAGAAGTCGACCTCATGGTGGCGCTGGAGAAAGGGTCGTGGGATGTGCAATGTCCTTAAGATTTGTCTTTGAGGGACATGAATGTCTGTGCAAATTTTCATGCCAATCCGTCTAAGAGTTGATGAGATATTTCAGTCTGGGCCAAAGTGGCAGATAAATTATTCAGATCTATAAATCATAAGTGAAAGGTTAAGTCACAACTTTTTATAGCCAAAGCAGGGTATATAAAAGAAACCTACAACACAACCCCAGTTGTGGTTGTGATTTTTCCGTATAATTACTTCAATTATGTCATCAGTAATTATTCAGATGATAATTCCATCATTGGCGCCTGTGAAAGGAGCTGCATGACCACAGAACAATGCTTCTGATCATGGTCCCAGCAGCGCTGTAGCACAAATGAGATTATGATGATGAGCCGTCCATGGCGTCTCTGAATAGCTGCAGGTGTGAATACACTTGAACAGAAATGACGAAAAGCATGTCTGAGTATAGAAAAACGCTCACCCTTCACGCTGACTTTGTGCTCTCCGGTGCCAGGGTGAGAGATGAGATTCACTTGCATCGACACCTCCCCCACCGATCCATTGGATGACTGACCTGGACACACACCAAAAGAGCAACAGGACAATTGGAAAAAGGCATAATGAATATCAGAGAGAAGGGAGCCGAGGCAGACAGGGAGCCAGGGAGGGAAATGGAGTGATCAGGAAACAGAAAACAGAGGGAGAGAGAGGATTAAAGGACAGAATCCAACACTGTGGGTTGCAGCTTTTTGGAAGATGAAAACCAGATCCCACAAAACACTGTGCAGTATAAACACCTTCGTGTGGCAAAACTAAAACAATGAAACCTAAGGGAAACAGTAGGGGAGCAGACGTGATGTCACCCCATGGCAGCCCAGTTGCAAGCACAGCCAGAGGTTCTTTTACATTTAGGCTGAACAAGAACAACAAAAAAAGAAACATGAAATGATGCCTGGTTTGAAGGCTGTGGAAGAGGCAGGTGGTGCGAAGTGCGCTAAACAAATCATGTTCTACAAGATGAAATCATGAAGTTGTTCAACACAGCAGAAATACAAACACTGGATTTGACTGCATTAAGGCAAGTCAAGTCAGAATGAAAAGTGTCAGAAAGAAGGTAGAGAGGGGTTGTAAAGGAGGAAATACACGCTGCACGGTTACGTCAGCGTTACAGTTTCAGTCGCACTGGGACATGTTCTTGCCAGGAAACAATTAGAATTGATTGCTGACCATGTGTCTCCCTTTGCCTGTTGCAGGGGAGCCCTGCTTATTCCAGCTGCCTTGTCTTTCAGTCAACCCAGGACAAACAGATGTTGGACACTGGAGGGCAAGTGCCTGTGTGGCTGATGAAGGGGCATGCTGATCCAATAGCTAATCAATATGTGCCAAACATGCAGCGCCTATTACAGCTGGTAATGAAGAAACAAGCCCTGTGATTTATTGTAATGATGCACTGAGAGGATGGGGGAGGCAGAAAAACATTGCTGCTGCACAATTAAGTCCTGGACTGTGAGAAATTAACACTGCTATGCCACAGTACATTTACTGCAGCTATAGGCTGAAATAATACGATGAAATAGCATCTGACGGAAGACAGAGGCGCGTTACTGTCAGTTCAGGCCGTTATGAAATAATAAACAGGCGTGCGCAGCGGCTGGTAGGCTGGGTAGTCTGAGGGACCTCAGAGAGCAGAGTGTGCATAAGATGAATGGCACATAAGAAAGATAAAGGAGAGCAGATGCAGATACAATTATATGTGGCAGTGAGGACGTCCAGAGGACTGAGAAAAATGTTAACTGAAGAACAAACAGCTATACAACCTCAGTCGGCTCCCTAACAGACAGAGAGACACAGGTATGCTCCCAAGTGCACGCTGGAATGAGCGAGTCTAGTGCATGCCGTGGTCTAAATGTGTCGCTGTCAGAACACAGCTGTTGGTGATTCAATGAAACGTGTCCACATGTGCTACATCAAGCATCAGCACATTTCCACACTGTTTACAGCCACCTCACTTGCAAGTATCACATTAGTCCACCTGACATAAAAAAAAAGACAACATGAGGGGGGGAAGGCATGGACGGAGATTTAGAAAGAAGGGAAGAAGAGAAACACATTGAGGTGTCCCAAAATAGCACACAGTGAAACGCTATGCGTCTATGCCCATCAGTGACAGCGGCGGCGCTGGTTGGGCCTGCTGGCTGCCTGGCTGACTAGCTCTCCCCTTGCCATTCTGTTTCCTGTGCCTGCCTATGCAGCGTTCTGCAAGGATGAACACACTGAGGCTAGCAGGAGTTTAAAGCTCCCTCTGGGCTGAAATCCCTCTTGAATCTCTTAGGACACCTGGAGGTATTTCCGCCTTGTTACAGAAAAAAAAAAAGTTTCATATAGAGACAGATGAACGAGACAACATAAAAGTGGGTCAGTGATGATAGAGAGAAAGAGGAGAGATGAAGCACAAGAGGGAATTCACAGATGTATATGACACATATATACATTTCTTGTGAAATCTGTCATGACAGTGTCTTTATGTGTTTCTAATGAGAGAGATCAAGAGATCAAAAGAGCATGAGAGCATTCGAGCCCTTCAGGGTATTTGATGAAGAGGCCTCAGATAACTTTTCTTATTTGTTTTTTAAATGCATTAACAGTGAAAGACACTAATGACTTATACAATGTGGGGATACATGCAATTACTGCAATGTCCATTGTGCATTTAAGCCTACAGAAAAAAGTGACACAAAAGTGAGTCAGAACAGAAATCCTGTGTTGCTGATGGGAAAACTGCACATTCTTTATGTTAAAACAATCCAGGACCAAAGTCATTTTATTTTCACATCAGCTCGACATAGCAGTAGACGCTGCAAGTGACCTGGACATAATAATCGCTCAAGCAGTATACTGTTTGGTTAGAGTACTCCAAGTGTGCAAACTGATCAGTAGCAACACAATACATTGTGAGGAAACCATGTCACCACTACAGTTAGTGAAGTGTAATTAAAATACGGTATGTTTAACAAATGGCGCCGCAGCAAAGTGCTAATGTGCTGCTGTACATTAGTATCAACAATCTGTGCTTTTTTCACAGCTCTCTGGACAATCCCACTATCTTAACATCTCTTCTTGCTTTTATAGCACCTTTCGTTTTTAGTTTTAACACACTATCCACGTGGCACAAGACGGCTCTAAACACATTTGTTTACAGTATTTGAGAGCTGAATAGAGCCCAGCTCTGGTTGCAGCTCCTTACCTTGAGAGGTTTGGGTGCATATATATTTCTTGATCAAGGCATCTGTAGGTTGAGTGTAAAGGCTAAGAGCATATTTGAGGGACTTCATATCAGGGCTCTTTTCGAGGAAGGTTTTCTTCAGCCCGTTGCCTCCAGCATGGAAGTATTGCTGCAAAAGAAGAAGACCAGCTCATAGTTATAGTTTTTCAAGATATAATAGACTTTGGAATTACTTTGGAACTTGATGGTAACCACCTTTGAGTCGACACACTAGAGCAGGTTACAGTTGGCTGAGAAACAGCCTGTGATTATGTGGCAGGATGCATTTTACAGGGAGAAGCATACACACAGAGACCAGTGAGACTGCACTTATAGTCACTCCTGTAGCCAATTACCAGGCACTTAAATGTGAAACCAGTACTTGGATGATTAATGGACATTTGTGCTGATAAGCCTGATTCTGTAGCTGAGGACAGACAAAGCTTTGCTTTCTTTTCAGATGTTGTCACCACTCCCACAGACTGAAGGTGGGAGTGTGGCCACAGACAGATCTTATTAAAAACAAGCCACTGCTGAAAATAAGTACTGTGTAATCAGTATTGGACAATAAAAATATTGTATTCTTTTGTGCTTGTTATGTGTTTTTACTAGCTCTTCCTTTATAACAAATCATAATTTTTAGGGACTAAATATGTCAAGGTGTCAAGTTGGGAAGCTGATGTGTAATTCCTTCAGATCTGTGGAGGAAACTAACAAACAAAACCCGTAGATAAAGATAGGGTACACATACTGTCTTCATCGGTTGTAGAAACTGTAGTCCTGTAGTCTGGGTGTTGGTAAATATGTGTTGACTGGTGTCAGGTCAGCACTTGGCATTGGCTTGACAAAGTAGGGGGAACTATGTCTCATTAATGACTTATGAGTCACAAAATATGACCGACATGTGTCTTTCATGAACTATACATCATCTGGTATGTCGGGGGTGAGTCATGGTTGGAGACCATCATGAGAAGGAACATAAAACATCCTACACATAATAAAAAAAAAAACTTAATTAAAAGCTAAGGGAAAGAATTCAATCTAAATATATTTTAATAACACAACGTACATACGTTTTGTTCTTCAGATAACTTTGTGTCTTTAATAAAAAAAAATAAGATGAAATAGATGGCATTTCACGGTCAACTCTCCGAAGGCATCACTGAACTGTGTTAATTGACTGTTCTCATTGTAATACTGATGAAAAGAATTCCAGCGACATGACTGATGTAAACCTGCAGGTAGTTTCCTTGGAGACAGCAGAATCAATTAGTTTCCTCTGCATTTTATGATGCAGCTTTCCCCTAGTGGCACCTCACCATAACTCTTATCCCTGTAAAACCGAGGCTTAGTCTCGAAATAGTCTCATAGTGACGCATTTCACACTTTCTTTTGCTGAGAGGTCCGGGGCATGTATCCTTATTCCGCAGTATTAATTCGATGGGTCTAGACTGGCATTGTGTCGTGTGTTTTTAAACCTATAATGGTATTTTCTCAAGCATGATGAAAGCACTCTTCTTGTAACTACTTCGCGTCTCATTAAGAAACATCACGATCTGACCACAGATTTCCAGGCTTCAAACACATTTACAGTGTTTTTAATTTAGAAAATGCTTGTGCTCATTAGCCATCCAGATGTCTTTTGCCGTACAGCCAACAGTATAACTGACACAAAACTCACCTTGATGGTGGGAAGCACAAGGTCCATGGCTGCACATTGGCGTGGAGTCAAACTTCTCGCTTCCTCTCGAATTACATGCTCCTAGAGGAATAACAGATGAAGTCAAACACTCCACAGCTGGTTAAACTGCAACACAAGTCACATTCAGGCACTCTGAATTTTAAGATGCCCCCTCAGGATAATAGTAAATGACATTAGTTGAACCATAGCACTCAACGTCGAGAATTTACTGCTTACAAAACAGCACCAGCTGTAGTCATTTAAACTGCAGTGTCTGATAAATGTGAAGTTCTTGTCTCACAATAGCATCCTAAAAAATCGATTAAATATTTATCTATATATAATCTATTTATATTTTGAAAAATTGAGGGAATTGCTTGGAGATTTCCTGATTTGTGAATTGATCACAGTATATAAATTCTAGCAGTGGCAGATTTCCCAGGCATTTTCTTTGCAGAGCATAAATGAAATGTTTTATGAAAGGGGGTTTGGCAGAAATTGAAACACCAATACAAATGCAGTTACAACTGCTGGTCCTAAACTACGCATCTTTATGTGTCTGGCCCGTTGAATCTATAAAAACCTAATCTGAATTTTTGCATGAGCTTGAAAGAGTCTTGTATATGTATGATATTGATTCACCAGGTTTGTTTAAAAGGATCTTAGAAACCTGGCAAGAAAAGAAAGGCACTTGAAATAAGGTGTATATTTTTATTGTGTCAGGATTGCACTGGCTACACTTGCACGTACACTTGATTTGTATCGACTGTGATTCAGTAATATTCCCATTTAGTGAGGACAATATTACAGTGAGCACCAAAATCATTAAAGGCTGCAGACAAGAAGAAATACTTCTCTCTAAGGAAAACCCTGCAATGGAGCTGTACAGATACAGACACTGAAACAATGACTCTCACTTTGGATTAAATTTCTTACAGTTGTTTAATCAATTTTCATTACTCGCATAGACATTTTCCCTTGATTTCTAATAATTTCAATTTATTTAATTGTAACATATTAGTGTAGACAGGTCACACTTGGCCTGCTTTATATGGCATTTGTTTGAAGGGTATTTTGGTAAATAAAGTTATACCCTCGCATAAATAGTTAGAATTAAAGTAAAAAAAAAAAAGTACATCAGAGAATATAACGATAATAACCTACATAAAAAAGAAGAGGATTATCAGTCATAATCAACCACTTTAATCCTTTAGGAGGGAAACAGAAACACACCCATCTGTGTAATGATGTATAATACAGTACCCAGATGTTACCTCAAAGAAAATCCTACACCAACAAATAAACACACATTCAGTTTGCATCCCCTGCATGACTCGGAGCTGAAATACCTCTCTGAGGTACTGTCATACCACAGTTGTTAGTAAAACCACAGTGTAACCACTGATCCATTCCAATGCTTCACTACACAGAGCTCAGGGGATTAAACATCCTCCGGTCACATCAGCAATTAGACACCAGCCTGGTTATGTTGCACTGAGCTGTACGGCACAATACAAAGTCTACAGCAGCTTACATGACCACGCTTCCAAATGATATCATTCATTCTTCCATAGGTACAAATATGATATGAATAGGTAAATATGATGTACGAGACTCACTAAGTATTGACTGAGAGTATACATTTCTGATGGTATCGTGTTTGTGTGGTGAGATATTCTTCTTGGTCCCATCCAAAAATTACCTTTAGTTTGGACAGCTGTCCCAAATCCTTGGCCGCACTGAAGATCATTTGGGCTCCCTGTTATCGGAGAAACACAGTCTTTTCAACAATGGCAAAATAGGCTTGAAAGAAAAATAGAGAAACACATACTGATAGTAACACGAGATGGGAACAAAGTCATGACATAAACTCATTACTGAAGCTGTGTTTTGAAGCTGCATCGGTTATTTTGGAAATTCAAAGAAGAGAAATGACAAAAAAAAAAACAAACAAAATGTATGTTTCCAAAGAATAGAACAAAAACTATAAATGACATATTCCTGAAAACTGCGTGTGTGCGTGTATGTTAAAAAATGACATGTTCGTTCTTCTCCCGTATGGTAATTTGTTTGGTATGAAGGAACAGGAGAGAGCTAAACAGATGGAGGAAACGAGAATGAGACAGGTGGACAAGAGGAGGGAGGTGGAGGACAGGCCAAGAGATGACAAGAGTAACAGAGAAGGGAAGGAGACACATAATTGATCGCACTCACACTCTGGTCACTCAGTGGAGGCAGAACTATTGTTCTCTCGATGGTATTCAGCACAATCTTCCATAGCTCTTTGAGGACTCGTTTCAGCACCGTCTTCTCACAAATTTTGGCAAATAACATCAAACTGCAAAGTGGCAAAACAATGGCATCAAACAGAGTCGAGTTAGTGCAAGTGATGATGTCTTCAGAAATAATAAGATCAAGAAAAGCACCTGTGATTCATTCAATACATAAAGCAGCTTTATGTTTTAATCTCACCCTATTGTGCGAGCAGGGTCTCCCAGGCAGTAGGAAGGATTTAGTATTTCCATATCATTAAGTAGATTCCCTATAATACCTCACTGGTCTCAGTGTTGCTTTGACAAATTGTTGAGAGTGATTCCCAGAGCTCAGCTCTTCTGTATCATCACTATGGTTCTTTTAGGAAAACCCCAAGAACCAAATGCATTCTCTAGATAGTATTAATTTGCACATAATGCACTTTTCTTTCTAAAAATAAATGTGAAATGGTTATGATTATTATGCAAGTGCATATATTTTATTGACACATTTGGAGGGTCTTGAATGAACTAAACTAGAATTAGAAATCAACCTCAATCTTGACCAAGTGTGATGATGAACCATCGTGAATAAATTCACCAGCTGCAGCCAACGAACAAACAAACAATTAAGTAAAGTTGAACCCGTTTTGGATTTATTATTCAACCTGGACTTCCTTTCATCTGTTTCACATGTGTTCAGTTTGTCAAAGGTGCATTGACAAACTGATTCAAACCAAGTTAATATGATATTTAAATCAATTCAGGATTCAAGATTTTTTTTATAGCGCTAGTTAACGTTCCACAAGAGCAGTTTAATTGCACATCAGAAGTCAGTGTTACATAGTTAATTCAGCCATGTTTGAACAATTGTGAACCTAGTTCATGAGAAAATGTTTTTTATTTTACATTCATAGCGTTAAGAACTACTATACAATATTTTCTTTAAATCGCCATACAGTCCAATCATCATGAGTATCTAAAAGCTGGTACTTGAATCCATCCATCCATCCATCCATTATCCTAACTACTTTTCCCACAGGAGTGCTAGAGCCAATCCTGTCATTGGGTGAGAGGCGGAGGGGTTGCTAGTCTATCACAGTGCTGACATATAGGGACAGACAACCATTCAAACTCACATTCACATCAATGGGCTATTTAGAGTCACCAATTTATCCTAATCGTAACCTAACTGCATGTCTTTGGACTAAGAGAAGGAAGCTGCAATACCCAGAGAAAACCCACACAGAAAAGACACGCAGCGGATCAGTGGATTTGAACCCAGGTCCTTCTAGCTGTGAGGAGACAGTGCTAACCACCACGCCACTGTGCCCTCTCGTGCATGCAGTATGAGCTGGTAAATACTGTTGTCATTTGAATGGTTGGTTAATTGTGGCTATATGTGCTCATTAATCAACTCAAAAACTCAGAGAACAAAACTGTGACTGTTAAAACTATTCTGACACTCTAGGGACAACACTTGAAGGCGATGGTTGATGGAGCCTATAGATTTATATAATGTACTTCAAAACAATGAATTTCAAATACTTGAGAGAGAGAGAGGTTCTTACTGGACAAAACAATTTTGCATGTTTGAGGGTAGACTCTAACCTTGCATTCAGTAGATACCCACTTTTTATCCAGAAGGTCCATAAGAGGCCGGAGGACAGTCTCTGCATCCATTGCAGCATTGCTCCCTTTGGCTTGCCCCTTCATCTGGACCAGCTCCTGGTTCATCTGCTTCACGCAGTCTTCAATCACAGGTTTGAAACTGGGTGAAGGAAAACACATTTTCTTAAATCATTCGCTCCAGGATCTATACTTTAGGCTGCATCAAAATTTAGTAGGTGCTCACACACCTGCTGGTCTTAGAAGTTAACTGAAAATGTGTTCAGACCAAAGCTGTCTTTGGTTCAAGCTGAAATGTTTAGCAACTTGCTGTGCTTATTAAGCACAGCACACAGCAAGAGTCAGTTACTATAATTCTCTGTTAACAGTGGCTTTTTTGTACACTTTGATGAAAGAACAAGACGTGAACCTTAGCGCATATTCAGATTCCATACAGACATACACACACTGCTGCTCACCTGGAGCCGAATACGCCACTGAGCTCGTCCAATACCGTGTTAAGTTTATTCTGAAGCTCCTTCAGCAGATCACTGGCCTCAGCATCCAGCTGTCAGTGGAAGACAGACAGTTACTACATCATTACATGCCGTACACTCACCAGCACTGACTAGAACTTTGTATCTCTGGAGTATGCCTCAATTGGGGTGGGCAAGTTATGGGGGAGACGACAGGCACGCAGAGTAACCTGTCTTGCTGGTGGTCTCCCACTCATTCTGTTGCCATCTGTGCCGAGCCATATTTTTAATACAAATAGACGGCTCACCTCCGTGCGCTGCAATGATGACTGCTTGCCGAGTCATGAGACATGGTGTCAGCAAGGAAGCAGACAGCAAGCGGTCTCTCAAAATGGAACATTTTTGTGGACTACTACATAAGTTAATGTAGCGAGGGTATGCTGTGAGCCAGTTATGTCTCAAGGAATATAGCTTACTATAATATATGCATAAACCTTGTGTCTACATACAGATGTTCACACACTAAAATCCCCCGACTGACTTACTATTCACAGGAAAAAAATTCACAGATGTATTCACAGCATTTATGTACCCAAGCATGGTATGCGTAGGGTTTCTGCAGAGCCATTAATATGCATGTGCATGTGATGGATGTGCAGGTGTGGCCAAGTTTGTGTTCATTCGTGGTTTTGAACATATTCCGAGAAGATGCATGGATGGTTTTTTGTGCCGTGTCCATGTTAGTGCAATTGTGTGTGTCAATAAATGCATGTGTGAGTGCATCTGTTTGTCTCAGTGCTTATGAATTATGTTTGCTATGTACAAATGTCCAAATACTGATGTTTTGGATGGGGTTGGAGAACACACTTCACTGAGGCTTAGTGCCTGAGATGGATGTGTGAGGCCAGGCACCGCACCACATGCATGGCAGATCGTCACATTAGACCAGATAAGCTTTAGCCATGGAGCAGCTCATCTCACATATTCTAATGCCGGATGGCTCAGCTGGGAAGTGGATGTGTTAACCAAGCCTTTTATATAGTTATTCTACAGAACTGGCCTCTATCTGCAGCACAAATGGAACAGATATATGCGTGTGAATACAATGAATGCGTTCACATGTGCACGCGTTCATACTTGACTCAAAGTGATTGCAGCATGGAAGAGTTTTGTCACCGAGAAAATTGCCCTCAGAGGTTAGAGGTGTTATTTTACTGTTTGAGTAACAGATAACATCTTTTCAAGTAATAGCAGAAACATGCTGTACCTTGGTCTTTTATCATTTGCCTCTGGCCTGGGGAAAGTTTTAGACTGGGCTGTAATCTCTTTCCTGGCAGCCTCAGAAATTGAGATTCTGAGGTTTTTTCAAAAACAATGTATCTTAATGGGAATGCTGGCAAAGGAAATTCACCTCGCTATTAGATACTGTAAACCAACGCATCTGTCAACTCCCAAGATGAAAACATTACATTGTCACTGTGCTACCTGATGCCCAAAGTCTAACTGAAGACTGCAGACCTGTTAAAAAGATGGTCACAGATATTTCTATGACTTGTGAAGTGAGTGAGTTCTGTGGCTTGAAAACAAAATGACACTACTAAGATAAGGTCTTAGATTAACCTGGGGATACAATGTCTAGAATCCAAAGATGAATAGACGCTGTGTCTGGTGTTTTGCACTGTCAGTATACTGCCAATATGTGAGTCAGTACCTCAACTAATACTAACACATTTAATGCACTTCACTGTGCTAACATTTTTCATTATGGCAATTAGACTTTATGCACAGGAAATATCAATTTTCAAATCTATGCAGCACCTGGCTCTTCTGTGATAGCTAGTTTACTAAACACTGACTGGCATCCAGGGTCCCATGGAGTGCACAAACTCTCCCTGGCTGACGGCCTATCAACTGCAGCACAGCTTTGCTTCCATTTGCCTGTTTCAACAGTCCAATATCTACTGGCTGGCAGATTGCTAAAACATAGTTTGTCGTAAACAGTGCCTATAAATGAAAGTTTAATGAATCAGCATCTCCAAAGTGAGAAAAGTGTATTAGCAAACAGGTTGACATCCAAAATAAAACCAGATATCAATCTGAGGAGATCAGTCCCACGATTATACAAATGTGGGCACTGTAAGAGATTAATGCTAATCTCTATTATTGGTAATGCTATGATAAAAGCTCTAGGTAATTACATTGGCTTTCTGGGAGTTAATTGCTGATAGGGAGGTATTCTGTAATGAATAGGCTCCTGTGCACACAGAAAAACTTTCACCTGAAATATGCTTCAGCTACTTAATTATTATTTAAGAGAAATTGCTTAAGATGTTTTCACAGATATACTGCAGCTTATCGTCCATTACCAGTAAATATCCACAATTAGACTTTTGGAAGGGATGTGAAGACTTGTCAAATAAAGACTTGCCTTTATTCTGCAGACAATAATGGACTGAAGGTGATTTAGGTCTAGATGTGCTGCGAGGAGGTAGCAGCACCTAAGCTGCCACAGCTGGAGGGATTTGTAACTGTTTGAGAAGCTCATTACACTTGGTTTGAAAAATCCTGTCTGAAGCATTTTGTGACTTGAGACTAGGGAATGGATAGAGATGATCAAAACCGCAGCAGGCAAGTTGGTGAGCCTCTGACTGTGCTCTTGCATAAGTAAAGAAGGGGTAACATCAGACTAAAATAAATATTGCGCTTCTAAATTAGGCATGGTTTGAGAAGTGGCAGAAATTAAAAAAAGAAGTAAGCTAAAAATAAAGATGGGATCAAGTGGGTTGAGCCACTATCCCCAGAGCGCAGGGGATGGTGAGCTTGGGCGGCCTGTCCAGAGGGGTGATGGGTAATTCAGTTTCCGTATGCTCTGTGGCACATGCTGCTGGAGGGGTTGGGGGGGGGTGAGAAGCATAGGAGCGTGAGGGGTGGTAGGGAGGCATGGGGGGAGGGGGCGTGCTTTTTCGTATCATTTGGTAAATGGCGGGAAGGGGTGTTGACAAGTCCTTAATCACACACCTTACAGAAGGACACAACCCCCTCCTCCTGGAGACAGAGAGAGAGAGCACAGAAAGGAAATGGGGGGGAAACAGAAGACACAACGAAGGAGACAAAACGCAAGGCAAGACAGGCGTTAGATACCGAAGAGAAACATGCATGTAAGTAACAAGAAGCAGTGGCGGCTGCTTCTCAGGTTAGACTGACAGGTTGACAGGGAAAATATTTAACGTTTCAAACCAACACAGATTTAGAGGACTTAACAAAATATTTAGAAAAATATCAAGGCAACACATGTTATAAACACAGGGGATTTGAAGTTGGGAAATAGTGATGGAATACAAAGGAAGTCTTTGAGGAGCTGCAGAAAACCCGAAAGGTGATATTAGCAAACTGAAACACGTCAGATTAGTCTAAAAGATGGTTAAGTACAGAACTGAGAGAAGGATTACAGCACATCATGGCTGGGGTCAATTCACTTTCACTTCATAGAAATGTCATCTGAAATGATAATTTACATAATCATGACACATCGTTTACTTCACAGCAGAGTGATGATCTGAGGACGGAGTCTTAAGTCTCCACATTAACTGGCATCAATTGTACTCAAGTGTCCTTTAGCAAGACACTGACGCCTTTGAAGTCCTGGGGACACTGTTCTTCAGCTATGCTCATGGTCTGACCTTCTGTTGGAAGGACGATCATAGCAGTACTGCTCTGTAATTTAGATATTATATGGCAAATATTTTCTCTCAATTCAATTGAAAATGCATTGCCTCCAACTTGACACAGCAGAGGACACAGATATGTACTTAGTTAGGCACAGACCTGTTTGCCTCCCATGGACTCAAACATCTTCTCCAGTTGGACACGGAGCTGCTGGATATTGTTGAGGAGGATGCAGGGCTGTAAAAGTAAAGTGAAAGTAGACTGTTTTGTACAGTACTGTGAGACACATCATAAAATAGGAAATATATCTTCAATGCTGATAGCATTCTGGAAAAAAAAAACAATACATTACATTTTCTATATAAAGTGTGTTGACACTGTACTGTACTCTAATGGTGTGTGAGCTTAGAAACCCATATGAAAATATCAGAAAAATCTAAAGGGTGATAACAGTGAAATCCATTAGTTTAGATTTCCTGACATATCTTCTATACAATGATGCAAGATTGCTGCGCAGCAACGACAGTCAGCAGGGATACATAATACAGCAGGGAGAGAAATGTCTGCACTGAATATGTCAGGCATTATCGATCCTCGGCTCTACAACAGGTTTAACAGATGACAGACATTATTCACATTGCTTTTAATGAAGACACAGTAATCCTTCAGAGTTTTCCGTCAGTCATATATCATGAACATTATCTGCTCAAAAAGCAGCTGTCAAATACACAGCATCCAAAAATTATGACAATGGTAATGTATAGCAGTAAAATTAGAATGCTGCGCCCCACAGGAGAAGGACTGGTGTTACAGGACAGGGTGAACTAATACGTGCATTGGATGTTTTATAATCGAGTGTATCAGTTAAATTGTGGCAGCTGCTGTGATATCGGTCAAAACTGCAGATAACAAGAGCAAAAGGCAGCAATCTCACAGTGAGACATAATGCTGTTTAAATAGGAATACCCCTAGGGCGCCTAAGATAAATCTGATGGTTCATAAAATGATCACAGACATTTGCCTGACAAAATTGGCATTTATCATTTTGACTTTTGAAACAGCGGTTGCCAGACGCTGATTAAAGACTTTACAAACCGTATAGCTCTAGATACTCATCTTTACTAATGATACTGCTCTCTCTTAATCTATGGTTCAGTATGTTGGGAACAAAGCAAGACTTATAGAGTGTTTTTTGGTAAATATGACTATGAAATATGAATGTCACAGTCTAACAAATATAAGATTAGGTTTGACTTGATGTAAAATTGCCAGTGGATACTGTAAGTCAATTTGCTTAAGATTTCCCTTTCTGCAACACTTGTCTCTTTAGTGCTGTCTTGAGTAGATGCATTTCATGTTTTCCCTGGGATAACTGTATTGAGCCTGTCAACACTGTAAAGAAACATCTGCCTCCTCTGCTAGTAGCCTGAGAGTTATCTCTCACTTTAACTTCAAATACCAGTGTGGATAATTAGGCCACTTACAAGGCTCTGCATTTAGTCATCTGTCACATTAAACAATGGACAGACAGCCCAGAATATACCAATGACTTTTCCCCATCAGCTATGGGTTGTGAGATGAATAATTGCATCTCGGTTAAGAGAGACAATTTGCTATTAGTGTATCAGAAAAGACAGGACAGGCCAGACATGTATGTTTTAACATTTGCATACTGTGAGTAGGCACTTACCACATTCTCCTTACTCAAATACAAAGGAAAGTCCTTAGATATGATTGCAGCGTACTGCAGAAGAACTTTGTTGATAGTCTATAAGGAGACACAGAGACAGTTTTATAAGTTCGTTTGCTTTTCTGTTTTTCAATCTGTGCTTTCACAGCCTAATAACAACATATGATCAAACTTAATAAATATATCAAAGTCTTACAATCAATGACAGGCAAGTGTTTAACTGTGAGTTCTCCTAACAGAAGTATTCAGGGTTCACTGTGGGGCCCTTCTAAAGAAACTGACCTTCGCAAAGCGGCACATGAAGTGAGCCAGAGCTTGTGGGTTCGGACACTCCAGCTTCTTGATTATCTCAAAGCTCTGGTTTAGTTGAGTGAACACGTCCACGACAGAACAGGAAAACAGGGCATGCTCCGAGGTTTGCTGGAACTGTTACAGGAAGTACAGTGGACAAACGGTCATGAGGGTAAGAGAGTATTGAAGGAGTTGGGAGACACAGAGTTGGAGGAAAATAGAAAAGAAGGAATTATACTTTAGTTGTAACTAATGTGTCTAATGTACTTTCTAGAAAAGACCTTTCACAGACAAAGTGATAGTAAGTCGTACACAGTTGATACAAAGAGCCTAAGATATCCTCAGGTTTAGACTCTGATATAGGTAAAAGCTTAAAAGTGCACAGCATCGTCACATAAATAGATTACTCAGGTGATACTTGTCAGTGTGTGTAGTACGTGCTGTGATTTGCCATCACTTGTATTTATCTGTTTTCACAATACCAATGACATGATAAATACCAAATTGTGTACATTAAAATGTTTAAACTATTAAAAATATCAGTGCATATTATGTATAGATGCAAGAATAAAACACGCCATGCATTTCTTTATTCAGATGCATTACTGTGCTGTAGTAACGTCTTTGCCAAATGTGTTCTGTGCAGCTTTTACACATTTCCCCTCATTATTTCTTAATATCCTTCTGTGCCATTTGCTGGATGTTTTGCTTCCTATTTTTAATAAGTTTTAACTCAGAGAATTTCATTCTCCTGTCTTGTGATGTCTCCAGGTGAGCAATGTTCCCCACACCTTCTTCTTATTGGGTCATTCTTGTTAATATGAAAAACGTCCTAAGTGGCTTTATTGGTTAGTTATGAAGCTATATATTGAGAAATAATTTCATGCAGTACTTACTCCATCTTTTTTATCCCTTTCCAGTGCTCCATTGAGGAAATCCATGGCTACATCCTCGTTCTCATCAAGCCACTGAATGACAAATGGCTCAAACCACCTAAAAACAAAAAGCCTTGTATCACTGAGAAGATTCAAATCCCAGATGGATGTATTCTTAGCATTTGATTCATTCCAACTGTCTGCAGCACAACATGAGTAATGGTTAATTATGTGAGAATTTAGATATGTAAATTCATTCATTCAATCATTTTAGGGAAGCCACTGTGTTTAGGGCAGATGTATGAAAAAGTATCCTGAAAATATCTGAAAGATTTCAGTGTGGTTTGGCCACAGTCATGCAGACACTGATATCAGGTTTCAGTTTGTGGGCAGATCAGTCTGCGAAGCTCAGACAGAGGACAGCAGAGGACAGGACAGGCCAGGACTGATGAGTTGGGTAAGCCCATTTGTTAGCAGAATAATAATGCTGTTCTGTCTGTTTCACTTTGCCATTTCCTTGTTTAATACAGTGCCAGAGCTCGTCCTTAACGCAGTGGATGTCCCCCCAAAACACTTTTGTACTCTGGCTAAGGGCATCTGCTGGAGGAGGAAAAGCCAATAAATAAGGTGGGTGTGGCACCAGAAAGAGACAGACAGGCAGACGAAAAAGCAAAAGCCTGTGTGTGTGTGTGTGATTGAACGAGTGAGTGAGTGAGTGTGTTTGTATGGTGTGTATGCCTCTGGAAGAATCAATCCTGCTGGATATGGCGTTTGATTGACAGTGCTGGAGAGGGGGAGGGTGAGTCATTTCTCAGATAGATGGGTAGGACTGGAGAGGGCATCATGTTCCCTGCCTGAACTCCACGTGTTTATATTGTAGCTATTCCTGCCTTGCCACATATGATTATGCATGTGCAATAGAAAACTGATACATGAAGAGATAATTTATGCTTTTTGGCTGCAAATTCATTTCCTGATCAGCTTGTTTCAAGACTTGTTGGAATAAATTGTGAGATTATCCAAACATGACAGTCAGCAACATGAAAATCAGTCTTAACCAGAATTCTGATCTGAATTCCCAATATTGAGCATTACTTTTTCCACAAGCTATAAACCACCTTCACACCCTTGGAGCTTTACTTTTGCTTTGTCTATGAAAATATTTTTTACTAGTTTTTTTTTACAAGGATTCTAAATTTTTGTTTTGCCAATGAAATGTTTTCCTCTTGGGGAGACAATTGTTCCAACTGCTTGTTTTCCAGGTAAACCGGGATAAGTGCCTAAATCCAGATGTATATATGTGGACAATATAAACCTTTTTCATATAGTAAAAAGTGTGGATGCATATGTGCATATCTCTATATGTATATGTGAGTGTGTGAAAATGAGAGGACACTTACAAAGAATACTCAGGGGGAACATCCTTGAAGGCTGGCAGTTCACGGACATACTCATTATAGAACCATTTGACTTTGAAGTGAAGATTCATGTATTCAGTACTCTTACACAGGCGGTGCTTGTCATGCTCTGTAATGCAGATTAAAGCACAATAAGAAAACGTTAACATGTATAATATCCACTCAGACCACAAGTCCAGTATACAGATAAACCTGCATTTGAATATTGAGTCAGCCCTGCAGTATCACAGTATCAAGTCTTTTGAAATACTAATTGTGTTACGCACGCACACACAGACATTTGCTAATACAGTGCTGTAAAAAATATGTAGACAGTGTCTCACACTGTGGACGTGTGTGTGCTCACCCAGAACCTTAGAGTCCTTTAGGAGATTACTGGATAATTTTACATCATCGTTATGCTTCAAACATACGATGCACATGTTGTCTTTGTTTTATGTTCGATTTTGTTTGAGGATCTGAAACAGTTTAGTATGAGATACAGGCAAAAAGACAACTTCAGGAGCGCTTCAAATATCCTTCATATGTTTTCCCAACACAGAGTCTTTCAGCACAAAAAGTACCTCAGTAACAGCGATTAATTTTAATATGACATCTGAAGGGTCTGAATTATACACAGCCTAGAGAATGAGAAATTAAAACTGAGCCAGTTATTGTGTTTAGATCTCCTCAAAGAAGAGAAGTCATTTAGTAAATGCAAACAAACTAAAAGCTGAAAAGGAGTAGACTACCATGTCAGCTGACATGGCTGCTGAGTCATTTAGTCCAACTCACTGTAGACATTTCACAACAATTAAGCATTTCCATGGGATCCCTGGAGGAAAGATGCATGGCAATGGTGCAAGAGAGGGAGAGAGGAAAAAAGAGATGTAGGAAAAGGAAGGAAGGCCAGTGAAGCAGAAACAGTGTGAGCGAAAGATCACTAAGAATAAAACTATTTTGTGACTGCAGTGATGGGTAAACTAAACTGTATTTAAACATTCCTGCAGACGGGAAAATGGCACAAAGACAAAGATTAAACAGAGCAGATGCAGGTGTGCGTCACCAGGCTCCCCAGAACCAGGTATGTTGTCAGCACTATACTATTATAATGTCATATGAACACAAACACATCTGCAGCACTTATTGTGACCCACTAAATGTTGTATGCGTATTACATGGTAAACCTCGTCATTACCCAAGGCAATCTCCTCTCTCACACCACCCTTTTCTACATCTCTTTCTCTCTCTCTCTCTCTCTTTGTGATTCTGGTGTTTTATTTTTTTCTTCAACATTTTCTTTCTCGTTTTCTTTCTACTTTCTTTTATAAAATGCGAATATACGTGCAACCCTTTTATCAATGGCACTGTGCAGATTTAAATTTTTGTTGGTTTTAGTAAAGATGGGGCAACATCTGATCACTTGAGAGAGTTTGGAGACACCTCAACAGTTAGATCTAGACAAAATTTGACAATATCTAGACACTCGTCCACGTAAGTCTTAAATAGGGCTACAAGCTACAAGCTTTCAAATAGAGTTTTTGTGTTTGTGAATTTGATAATTTACGTAAAATTTGTATTATTGTAAAAACAATGTAGTTGTATATAAATACCAATGTCTAAAAGCTATAGCATTACTCATTCAAGGGGGCGTATAGCCTACTTTTACTGGATTTAACACAATCGTGCTTCAACACATTTCATTTAAAAGTTTGATGGTAATTCTCGTGAGAAAATGTCTCTGATGCATAGACCTGTGTTACTTTTCAGCACTGCAGAAACAGTGGGTGTGAAGTTAAATACTGTTTAAGTGAAACTGGCTAGTTGCCATAGTCACACACCCTGTATCTTAACAGAGAGTCAGAAACAGAAAAATTTACTTTTTATGTTATTTTTTATGATCAGCATGCCTATCTAAGTTATCTCTTCCACTTGTGCTGTAAATACCTGATGTGATATTGGATAACTACTGTATATATTTTGACACACTGACAGATTACACATCTCAGGAGCCACACACTACGCCCGTTTAACGTTTTGCAATATGCTGCCTATTACTGATTTGAAAAGATACAATGTTCCTTGCACCTGACAATTATTTTCTTCTGGCTCACTGCTTTCATCTGCACCTAACTTTCAGATGCTTTGATGACTGAAATTTAGGTTTGCCGTACCTGGATTCACTTGGCCAGTGTTCGATAGAAGAAGCAGGCAGCTTAAACCTACAGTTATTTCATTTCAGTGACTGCCTAACATCTCAAACAGGGATTCACTGTGGTAGTGCAACTTTAAAGCTGGCACTGCAGGGCAAGTCGTATACAGTACATACAGAATAGATACACACTCCCAGTTTGTCAACCTTTCCGCCCTATGCTCTGACTTCACATACACAACCTGCCACACACTCGCGGTCACAGAGTCAACTAAAGGCAGCAGATGGAGGTCAGCTGGGAGACAGAAAAGCAGAGGTCAGCAGGTGTTTTGTGTGGTGCTGCCTGCCAGGTTCTGCTAGCTTGCTATATAGTATGTGTTTAAGTGGGAATGTGTGTCACCATTCTATCCAGACAAGCACAAGCACTGTGTGCATAACTGTACATAATCAATGTAATAAGGTTCCACTGCCCAAAATATATATTTGTTGCCGTTTCCAAAAGTAATACCTACTGCTTCACTAGAAACTGCTTCACATTTATTATTTCTATTATTATTTACATTCTCTTTACTCCCAAAACATTTCACTGATCATCCACAAAGCTTCTTTAGCCTGAAGAGGTTACCACAAGTATGCCTATAACATTTTGAATAATAAATATAAGTAAAAAGAACATTAAAAAAAAAAAACGTATTCACCCTAAAGGAGAAGGCACCATTGTCCTTCAATGAAATGGCTCATTGTGGCACCAAACATTACCATTTTCCATTCAAGAAAACAAAATCTGTGGTATGAAGATAGAAATATCTGTCAGAGCTTAAAAGAGTCTTACATTCCAGAAAAGCTCCCGTCTTTAAAAACCGTTTAGGAGTTACAGAGCTCATATTCTCCCTCTAGAAAATGAAGCACATAGAAACAGAATCTGTCCCTGAATGAAAGCAAAAGGATATAATTTTCCAGTCACTGGGCCCAATGTGATTGTTTGAATAAAGGAGAGAATCCGAGGGAAATGAGACTGCAGGGAGCAGAGTTTAAAAATACTGCAATAAAACATACACAAGCCTTCCGACTTCAGAGTGAGTCATCTGCTTTTTCTTTTTTTAGAAAATGGTTTTTAAATTTTTTATATCAACTTTCCAGATAAAATGTTGGAGTCAACAGACACTGACAAACACAGTAAGACCAGCTCTACAATGTTACTATTGGTGGTTGGACATCAGTATGATTAATATATCACTCTTTTATGAACTCCACATCCACATCTGTAATATATTTTCCTAGCTTTGCTAGCCGAAAGTGTAAAGGTGGCCGATGTGACGATCATTATTAATCCCCCATCTCACTTTTCAGGTGAATTTTTCTTTTCATGTCACCCTACCTACCCCCTAGGTTTATTTTTACTGCTATGTTAATATGTGGAATGTGTCAAGAACACATTGATTACACGTTCTTCAACAAGGACACTTGTTTCAAAATGTGCATGTTGTTGTGATTATAGCAAGAGTACTTACAGGTTGCAAAACATGCATGCAATTATCACTAACATGGATGCACTGGAAACACGCAGTTCACAAACAAATAACTCTACTCTCTGTATCTTTGTGCCTTCTCCATATTTTCAGGCTAAAAGTGGCTGCATGCGTCTTCACCTTCTTTTCAACGTGTTCACTGTTGCACTTTTAACAGTGATACGCTATGAAACCCATAACTGTTACGGGTTTGATTAAATTAGATCGTGATGACTCAAGAGACCATTTACGCTTCTTCCTTTCTTCAATCCTGCCTGTCTTTGAAACCACATAATAACAGATAATTTTCTGTTTATGTAATCATGCTAATGGATTAAGGCCTAGTGCATTTGCACCTTGCAACCCTACCCCTTGAACAACAGGAGTGTGTTGTGAAACTTATTCTCTGTCCTTCATTTGATGAGATATTTTCATTACAGGGCATTGTGATTGGCACAGCTTTTTAACAGATAATGTAAATAGCTGAGAAGGTAATGACCAATTACCACACCCATACAATTTATATTGCACTTCAACAGCACCTTTGTAAATACTATGCTGCACATACTGTACAAACAAGTATTAGGAGGGCCTGATTGGGCTCACATAGTTTACACCCACATGATCTAGCACTGAAATCATGATGTTAAAATAGGTCCCTCACATACGTGCATTCATGTACAGTATTGTTGTATGTGTGTGTGCCTTTTGTGCCCTACTGGTGGTGAACAGTATGGCCTGTCCTGAGGGAGGAGTAGGCTCAGGTCCCTTGTGAGGATGTCATCTTGTCTTATTCAGCCCAAAGGGACAGACTAATTCACAGGAGACTCACTCTCTGCCTCACTGATTTAAATGCCATGGATATTATTATGATTATTATTATATTATATTGAACTGTACTTGTTCACCAAGGCATTTTCAGACATATTTATATATATACACATGTAGGGGTGTGTGATTAGACAGATTTGCTCAAGGCAGCCACGGTCAGTACACTATAGTTATCTCTGTGACATAATTCCTTCATCATGGCTTTTGACCCTCTTCTGTCAAAGTGCCTCCTAAGCTGTTTCTGGGGGGCCTACTGACATAGCTCTGAGCCCAGGAGACATTAACTCTTCTTGATGTGACTTGTGACTCACTAAAGTCTGATCCAGTTCCAGTAAAGTCAATCATTGTTGTAACACTGGAGAACTCTCTTAAATTTGTAATTCCATTATTAATCAATACAATCACAACATACGGAAAATCAAGAAGTATTTTTATGGTTGTATAGGAGATTATCATGACTAGATGAACAAAATGTTGCAGTAGAGCACTGTTGTTTGGCAAGTGGCTGGTGTAGTGATAGTGCCAATGCTATCTCTGGCTCCTACTAGTAGTAGTAGACATACTTCAACAAAAGCGGAGCAGCTACAATCTGCCTAATCTGTCTAAGCGACACCTACTGTATAGACGCATACAGTACAAATGTATTTTAAATGGTGGTAGTAAGTGCAGAAATATTTATATGTGTGGACTGATTAATGCTATAATATACTGTACATAGAGAGAAGTTATCAGACCAGAGAATCGTGTTCATCACATTCTGAGAGTCCTTCAAGTGCTGGTTTTTGTAAACTCTGTGTGAGCTTTCATGTGTTATGCACTGAGGAGATGATTACACCGAGTCACTCTGCCATAAAGCCCAGATGGGTGGAGGGCTGAAGTGATAGTTGTCATTATAGAATTCTGTCCCATCTCCACACACGCTCTATACACTCAACTATCTCCTTTGTATTTTGTATTTTGGGCATATTATGACCTACAGGTAGACTTCCACAAACTGGCCAATCAGAACAGAGTGGAATGACATTGAAGGGGCTAAATCAAGTGAATTGAATTTAAATTGAATTGAAAATCATATTATCTTCTACCAGTGGACCCCCATAATAAAAGATAAAGCCAAAACTAAGCACAATATGAAAACTTTGAGGAAATTGCATCCTTAGTTCCCTGTGATGTATTGCGTGTTTTAGTACTTTCTGTTTGTTTTTTTTATGTTGTAGAGCATTTTAGTCAATGTCTGCTAATTTAAATGGGCTTATAAATAAACTTGACACCTGCAAACCTCAGTCCTATCTATCAACATAACAATCCATAGTATTATGTTTTGTGTAAGCCTGTAGTGCTATGCTGCAAAAAGAATTGCTAGAGAACAGACTAATTCATTAAAATCTATAAGCTCATGCTGCCACCACTAAAACAATTTCTTTCTGTGGAGTCAAAACTCCCACTGCTCAGGTACATTAATGGGAATTGAATTAAAATATTATGTTCAGTGAAGCTGTTCAAACAGGCTGAAGATTTGTTAATGGGCTGCTGGAGATCTTTAATGATAAGCTCCAGAGATCACAGCCATTAAACAGGTATAAAGTGAATCCAGAGTATGCACTATAAAACTTTACCACAGAAGTATTCTGAAGTTCAGAAGTAGCAGTGCTTTTCCCTTAATAATGAGTCATCCATTTTGCTGCTTCCACTGTGAATTTATTGATACAGTATGAAGTGTTGGACTATTTTGAATGAGGTGATGCAGAGGATTTCTTCCCTCTTTAGCAGCTAGTTACACCCACTATTTATTTGGCATTGAACTTCGGTGTGCTGGCTCCATACTACCTTACATCTGATATGATTTACTGATAGTTGAATTTAAAATATAATGGCTTTACTTTAGTCTTGCGGAATTTAAAATAAACAACTACAAGGTTGCCTTCTGAATGTTTATCATGTAGATAATAACAAGCTAGTTCCAGTCATAGCCATTTACTATCTCACATCCACCTTCTCTATGTCTCTTAGTTTATCCTCTGTCTTTCGCTCCTACAGCTTTTTGTTGCTCTCTTTCTTTCACACATTTGGCGATGCTAAAATTAGCAGCATCCATTTCTGCACCAGCAATGGCACCAAAGGCCTCCAGGAAGCAGAGGATGCATCAGAGACTTCATTAAGTAATGCACATGCACGTGTGCACACAGACGCGCGCACAGAGACTTCTTCTGTTCTCATTCATTCTTTCTTACTTGCATAACTGAACACACACAATTGTGATTTTACACTTGTGCAACTGTTCAGCATTTGTGCAACTGCACATTTCTGCAATTGTTCAGCTGTGCAAGTAAGAAAGAATGAATGAGAATGTGTGTTCTGTATGCAAACAAACATGAATGCACACAGAACACCCATACACACACAAACTGAGAAACACGTACGTAAAGCAGGATATTCTGGTCTGTCTCCTTCAGGGTGTCTCTGTCGCCCACCCTGCCAGTGCTGTGTGCCTTCTTACGTAAACAGGTCAGAACCGGAGTTATTTCCATTTGTATGAATGAGAAAGACAAACGGCAACCTGGTCTGGTTTCACTCACTTTCACTTCAATAATGTCATCCAATGTGTAGAAGGACATACATATACACACTAGAGGATGTTCATACAAGGTGCTTGTCAGTACTCAAAGTACTTCCTGAGTCTTTTTCATCATGTTTTACCAAGGATGCAAATCCTTGAATCAAAGCCTCCGTACCTGCCTTGGAAATACAGATGAATACAATCAAGTCTTGGTGTCTAGGTTTTTGGCTGTTTGGTGACTGACAGTACAAACAGTGGCTTAGTATTAGAGTAATTAAATGCCCAGTGGTTTTACTGGTTTCTTTTACATATAATTGTTCATGTCCACACATTTTCCACAGTATCTGAACTTTACAAATATACAGTATTGTGTATGCATGTCACACATTTTTCCACAATTGCCAGCAGTTAAAAATATGTTGCATTATAAGCATTTATAAGTTATTTTTTCATTTTATTTCATGAACACTGCAATAAACCATACTATACTCATACCCTTGGAATATTCAGTGTGAGTAATACAGGATCAAACAAAATGGGCTCTGCTTTCCAAGTGCATGTTTGCATCACACTATTTTGTGGTTTATGAGCTGCAATCTCTCCTTCATCAATAGCCTGTATTGGCCAAACCAAACCTAGAACTCTGACAGTCAGTCGAACAAACAAGAAATGAGCAATAATTCAAACAAATCAGTCCTCAGAGGAACATGACAGTCAAGACCTCCTCCTGGCACATGTCGCTGTGGGCAGGCAGTGAGTTACTGACAAGATCAGGCAAGAGAGAAGAAAGGAGAGGGGGTAAAGCTCAAGGAGACTGGGAAATGGTAATTTATATGTGAATGACTGCATCCATGATTCTTGTCTCC
Organism: Anabas testudineus; assembly: GCF_900324465.2. Taxonomy (NCBI): domain Eukaryota; kingdom Metazoa; phylum Chordata; class Actinopteri; order Anabantiformes; family Anabantidae; genus Anabas; species Anabas testudineus. Next base: position 18,833,206 of record NC_046612.1, on the reverse strand, counting down.
TTTACTAAGACAAACATGTTCAGGCAACACACCTAAACATACACACTGTCTTAACCTGAAGTGAGAGCTGTAAGTAACGTCCTAGGTGCATGGTCACGCACACAGCTCCTCTGACTTAAATAGGCAAATGTACAAACAGAGCTATAACTGCTTTCTATGTCTCTACAGTGTGCTGTCATTAATTTACATAAAGATACAATATGCAACTTAAGCTAGCCCTAGCAAAGACTCAATATCAATCCACTCTGCTCCGCCCAGCCCTCTCTGTCCCTGCTTAACTATGCTCTACAACCATCTACATTTACATTTAGTCATTTGGCAGATGCTTTTATCCAAAGTGACTTACAAGCAAGATACAAGGTACAAGGCAGGTTAAGCATTAGGAGGTCTTGCCTATGGACCCCTATTGCATTGAATGGCATTGTTACCACTACACTATCCAGCTGCTACTCCACCATCTACCGCAATGCCACGGTTTGAATAGCACATAAGTTGTATTATCAAATTGAAATGATTAAGAATTGTGCAAAACGTACTAATAAAACAGAAATGACTGAAATTAAATTTTATGACTGGTTAAAAAACTAGAAGTGAATATGTTCTAGTATGTAAAAAAAAAAAAAAAAAAACATTTTAAATATATAAAAACCTGTAGTGGTGTTAAGTTTGGGTATACAATTGACTGAGTTGTCTGTCAGGGATTTAATAACTGCCTGAATAAACATTTGCACAAGTGGATAGCATTTTGCTTCCTGAAAGTGATATATTGTCCCCTGGAGCTTACTTTTAGGGCAACTTTTGTTTATTGTAAAAAAAATATTATAAATTAATACACATCACTTATATTAATTTTGCATGTGAACGTGTAGCCTGAGTTAGATAATACACTTATAAAAGCAATTTAAAGACATCATGCTAATTTCATGATCTGTGAAAAATTAACATTTTTTGGATCTGCTCTTTGAAATATGCTGTTTAACACTGAATTAAACTTTTCATGTTTTGGAGTGGTAATACTTTATACACACATTGTAATAAAAACATTCATAATAATAATGTTGTGCCGGAAGCTCAGCTCTCTGCAATGTTTTAGCATCAGCTAAGGAACGAACCATTGTTCATCTGTAACACACATTATTTCTTGGCACTCTCCATTTCACTGGGGTTGGATTTTACGAAAAATCTCTTTGTTCTTCAACATTCTTCCTTGAGTACAAACTGATGAAATTTCAGGCGGTACTGCACTGTCAAATGAGGCAACATCCTTTTCATTTATCATAGGTAGATATTAAACCAAGTTAATCCCAAAATGTTCTTGTCAATTATGTTTTCCTGCTTTATAGCTGCTCACCACCTCACCACAGAAATACACAACTATGTGTGCACACACACATACCCTTGAAAACACACCTCATTAAAATGTGATGCATGGGCATATTTACATGCATTATACTACATATTCTGTATACTTCTCTGGCAAAGAGCAGAACCTATTTAAAAATCAAATAGCATGTACAGACTTGATAAGCTGCCTATATACGTGTGTGAAAGAGTGCAGTTTGCAGCCAATCTTCAATTGACCCACTGGTTGCCATAGCAACTCAAGACGGCTTAGCAAGAAAAAAGCAGCAGCTACGCGCAGATGCAGCTAAATCACCAATACGCTTGTTTGGTGCATCTCTGCCTTTTCTCTGACAAACAGTCTAAAGAACATTTCCAGTCTTTGACCTTAGTCAGCTCACCCACTTTCTCTTATTGCCTCCTCTCCACCTCTTTTGCCCTCATTATATCTCAATGTGGTTTACAGGTTCAACTTGAACAAGGCAATACATACGTACATAGAGCCACAATATGATGCAATGCATTTGCTCTAAGAATAATGTCGTAGACCCAAGCAAAGTGTGATACGGCACACAATCATTCTGTTCAGGAAAAGGTCTAACAAGGGACAAGGGAGAGAAATTTAGTACGTGACCATTGACCATGTTGTTTTGTGTACTAATGTCAAATTGCATGATTTCTGGGTAATAAACTCTGAAAGCATGGCTGCTCTTTAAAGACATAGTTTTAGCAATCTTAGTCCAGTACATCTTGAGAATTAATATTCACATGAAGCCATAGCCCAGAGTACTTCACTGCTGGGTCTTCAAGCACAAACACACAAACAGATGCACATATACAGTCATGTTGACATTCAATTAACTCCCTTTTACATTTTGCCTTGCCACTCTATACCCTGATATCCTGTGGGGTTGAGCCAGAACCCTCTACCCAAGCTAGCTCTGTAACCTTTTGGAGGCTTTTGCTGCCTTTTGGGAGATGAGCTGGAGAAAGACGGGATGGGGATAGAAGTTAAACATGTTACACATCTGTTAACAGAGAGATTTAAGATTTACTGCTTGATCACTGCAAGTCTGTACTGTCCCATATTGACCAAATCTATGTTCAAAATCTGAATTTCAATGTTAAGTTTCTATTAACACTAGGTACAACATGTGTATAATTAAATGACTGATTTGCTTTAGTTCATATTATATTACAGATTATAAATCATCTTCATTCATATGGGACAACATTCACTTTCAGTCTGCAAATTGTAGACATTTCATTTTATATTAGCATTATATATACAAATGGTGATACAGTAAGTTATATAGCTGTAATAGCTGCTGTGTAACTATAATTATTGTGTTGTGAGGTATCAAACCATTTTCCACACTCGAGTTAATGCTTCAATAGCTTTCCGAATCAAAACACAGAAATATACATACACAGAAAGACAAGTGCTGGTCTTACTGGAGCTGTGAGGACACAATTTCACTCAACACACTCCCCGTTACCCTATGAGATTGTGAGGAAATTTGATGGTACCGACTTTTTCCCATATATCCCCCCCACACACACACACAAAACCTAAGCCTAAGCAACCCATCAGTTTTTTTTTTCCTTGTGCCACTGATCAATAGTTTATCTTGATTAAAAGAAGTTCCAGTTTTGTCTGTAGTGATCAATAGAGTGAAATCAGGGAGGCGTAATCTAAATAGGCAGAAGAGCTGACCACAGCCAAACACAGTAGATAAACAACACTGTGACACCAGCCAATAAACAGCACTCACAGAGGTGTGACACAGCAACACTTTTCATGCCTCTAAATTGTTACAGATAAATGAGAGATTATCAAAAACAAATAGCCAAGTAGTAGTTAGTTGTGAAAACAATTACTCCTGTCTATATATTTCAACAGAAGGTGTGTGGGAAATTGAACTGTGGAACTCCTCCCACATTAAGACAGACATCCAAAATTTCTGGAAATGTTAGGAATCCATCTGATTGTCTGCAAGCAGGATAGTTTGATTCATTCAGGTCATTAATCTGGTGCCAGGACCCTGCTCATGCTGCACTTTAAGCAATAAGGAGTAAATAAAACAGTCAGACGTAATCAGGAATCCGGTCTAAATTCAGTCTGAATCCCTAAAATGTGTCGCTGTTTTTACACACACAAACATGCACAGATGGTGTCAAGCAAAAGATAATCGTGTGATCAGCAGCTTTACTGACCTTCCATTGCATACTTCATATCCTGGGCAAAGAGGGTCCACGTGATCTCAGCACTGATCTTGCCCACATTCAGCTCCTGTGGAAACCTGGTGGAATTGAAATGGATTCCAATCAGACTCATTTCCGTATAACGACACGCTCGACTGGATGGCGTGATGGCTTGGCCCAGCCTCAATGTCTAACAAGTGACTTAACAGATGTGCAAGAAGACATGGTTGGTGAATCTCATAATCTAATAATCCCCCGACATTTACAAACGTCGTTGAATTGGGGGCAGAATGGGAGAAAGATGAACAGGGCTTAAAGATGAGAGGAAATGCAGGAAAACCATCAGAGCAAACGAGAGTGAGAGTAGGTGGCAACCTATTTAGCAAGTAATCTGCTATTTTGAATGCCTATAGATTTTCAGTCAAAGCTTGAATGTGGAATGCCGATGGTTTAATTATCCGTATCTTCAGACAGTGATGGGAGGACATTTATTGATAGCATAGCCATGGCCGGAGAAAGGTCAATTTATCTTGAAACATTTTACTTTTGCTGAAGACCACCCTGTTTTCAACCCCTGTTTCTATTCCAACAGTAATCATCTGCTCGGTTGGGACACTCTTGCTGAATGCCACATCCATTCCTGACATGTGGCTTATTCTTTTGTGGAGCAGAGGAACAAACACTGAGACTAGAAGGCAGACTTGTGCTCCCAGTGGCAACTGAAAAAAAGAAACAATCACTGTCTCTTTCACACTGTTGCTCTCAGAAGCTTTTTCTCCTCTTTGATAATTCTTTGTTCTCATCTTGCACCACCAGCGTGCAGGCACCTACTGTGCATGCCTGTAGATGATTTACAATCTACTTCTCTGTGGTGAAATAAATTATGTTATGTGGTTTACAAACGACATGATGAGTCTTTCTGGAAATAATCTCTAAAGCTTCTTATACTTTACACAAAAACAACTGCATCATCCAATTTACAATCATGAAATAAATTCTGCAGATCAGTACCGGCTTGAAAATTTCTAGGCCAGAATACGATATAAATGTTTCCAGCACAAGCAACACGGTAACGTTTTTACCTCTGGCAGCGGCTCCCATTATTTAAAGGCAACAAGTCCACTCTTGAGCTTATTGTGGAAAAAACATTAGAGTTACTGTCACTCTGGAACTTGACCAGGGGAATGTGGAGGAAATGGGCATGAATATTGCAAATCTATCATTAGACAGTGTAGGAGAGAAAGCTCAGGGCATAAACAGAGTCTTAATAACCATCGTAAATCAGCAAGAGGAAGGAGAAAAGAACAAGGGGGAGGTGTGAGAGAGAAAAATATGCTTCATCTTATTTCTTCTAAGGCCGGCTCCACTCCATTCTCTTCAGGTTGTGTAATTTACTTGATAAGCCAAATCATCTGAAGGATGCAAACAAATACCTCACACCTCCCTCAACAGCATCACAGCTAGCGCCCCATCCTCTTTTCAACAAACAAATCTCTCATCTGTTATATAATTCAGCTAAACTGCCTTCCCTATTTATTCCTCCATACAATGGTTCACCATACAAACAAAGCATTTTTCACTGTGGTTTCTCTGGCTGCCTCACAGCCTTCGTGCGCGACATGCGAACACTATCCTTATTCAAGCCTCCACAATAAGTATAACATTTTTTTTTTTTTTTCACGAGCAAGTTGGCACGAAAGTAAGACAAGAAAAGTTTTGTTTTGCCTCGCATTTTCTATCTTGTATGATAAATAAATAAATAAAAATACAATAAAAATTTTAACAAATACACAAATATAATGAGTCATATTTTACAACAGCTCAATCAATTGCTTTGACCTGGCCTCATCATATAACAGCCTGCAGTTAAGAACCAACATCTACATATTTTGTTTTCGGTGTGGTAATTTGTAGCTACAGTAGTACAATTTGAATATATCATACACTAGTTACATACAAATCTAATTAAATTGTTTAACAACTTATGTTTAAAAATAATTGCTATCTGTTGACCACAAGTGCTAGCATAGTAACCAGCCAAGTGAATTTTAAACATGTTACCCATCATATTTATTGATAAAAATGTATAATAAAGAAGTACATACTGGTTAATCACTGGGGTGTAAGCTGTCCGGTCTTCATCTATTACAGAAACCATCAGAGTGATGACTTTTGGCCAGAAGTCCAGGTTCTTTATGGATGGACCCTGCTCCTCACGTTGAATGTCCTGCTTACGGCTCTACAGGAGAAGAAATGACGATGGTCAGAATTGGAAGGCAGTTTGCAGAGTGTGCTGCTCAGTTTTGCAAGAGATGAATTTTTATTTGTGTCCCATTTTATGCAATAGATACTTCTGCATAAGATACGCGAAGTTCCAAATGTGAGCAGATGTTCACAGTACGAGGACGATTAAACTGAGCAATTGAGGAACGTTAAATGAGAGATTGTTACCAGACTCCAACTAAGCACATATCATCCAAACCCCATTTCACATTCCCCAGGGTCAGCATTTTCTCAACGATTAAAAGAAAAACACTAATTATTGGTAGTGGAGTAGTCTGCTATTTTCATACACGAGCAATTTACAGGTAACTGTGCAAGATATGCAGTCAAAATATACAAATATACAGTACTGTAAAGCAGTTGCTCTGTTTATTGCTTTGCTAATGTTTTGCTAAAAAACAAACACAAAAAATATTTTCCTCCAGCTGCTAACAATAACAGATGGCATTTATTTTGAAATGTACAAGAAGTGTTTTTACCCACAAAACAAGACATGCTCATTTTCAGCACTTTTTGACACAGGGTTGGTGTTTGAAACGGCAGGGTGTAATGGGACAATGAGAAGCAGCCACAGAGAGGATCAGATCATGTGCATAGAGCATTTCATGGCTGGAAGAGGCATATTAATGAAGCATCTATTTATTACAACAATAAGCCCTGGAAACAGATGCTCTGGTTGCTTTCCTGCTGTGGAACAATAGGATTAAAGTTATGATGATGTTTCAAAATCAAACAGGGTTGAAATCCTGAAAATTACAATTTTAGAAACGGATCACCCTTCAGTATGTTTATGCAGGAGTGTGTGTGTGTGTGTGTGTGTGTGTGTGTGTGTGTGTGTGTGTGTGTGTGTGTGTGTGTGTATGCATGTGTGCGTATAAATCTGCTGTCACAGGGTGAAAGGTGTTGAATCCAAAACAACTCACAGACTACCATCTGCTCATCCCACATTGAGTGTGACCACACTGATCTCCAGTTCAGTCAGCAAGTGTCACAGTGCTTAACACTGCCATGAACAGGTTCCACACACACACACACACACACACACACACACACACACAGTCCTGTACATGCTGCAAAGTGAGGACTGAGTGGAAGGGCCGACAAAGTGAGAACCGGCATTTCTACTACTCCTGTCAACCCCAAAATAACATTTCTAGGCACTAGATGGCAATCTTAACCAACACACCCCATTAGATAACTCTGATCACCATGTTTTACAAAAAAAGTTTCTAACCATCTGTTTGAGGACCGGGCTGGGCACCTGAGTTGTACTGCAGATAAGTATACTGTTACTGTGGTAAGAATGGTCTATACAAATTAGTTTTTGTGTATGTACATATATGTATATGTATGTATCTATGTATGTATGTGTATATAAATAAATAAAATTCTGTAATTACAAATGTAATATGTTACAACTGATTGTAATCATCATTACAATTATTTATTTTTTTAAACATGTACTTAGTATTCAAACAAGCATCAGCATTCAGAAACGTCTGAAAGTGCAGTACAGTCCTTAGCTTATCTGTTGTAAACAGAGAAACAAATTCAAAGTTGAGTCATGGCAACTGGACTTCCTTCTGGACAGTCTTCTTCTGACTGAAGAAGCTACTTATCCAAGCTGTCCAGGAGGAAGTCCAGTTGCCATGACTCAACGTCCAGATAACTTCAGAAGTAACATCAGAAGTGCAAATTTCTAAATGTGCAGTGCAGTACAGTCCTTAGCAGCAAGAGTTTTTTTTCCTAAAAAAACAACAACAAACAGGAAAAAATTTAAATGATGCTTCCTTTTGATCTTGAAGATTTCATTGTTTGCAAAGTACTTTACGTCTTTCCATGTCCACAAATTTTGCCATGCATCGTTGGACTGCAGTCCTTTCCTCCTCACTCCAGGGTCTTGTTCCTTTTACTTTTGGAACTCCTATGAACCAAAAAACAAACTAAGTTAGATGCAGAGTTACAGGGTGTCCTGCCAAAGTGCTGGGGTCAAGCTGTCATCAGTGGTCTGAACAAAGCTGTTGTCCCTAAAGCTGAATGTGACCACCTCAGGAGAAAACCCGAGGCTGTGGTCTGCGTCTGTGTCTTTAGTGATACTTCCATAATATTTAGCTACATACTTGATTATAATGAATCTCCTATTCAAAAATGGGAATTCAAATGGAAAATGGAATTCTGCTGAAAACATGAGTTGAGTGATGGCAACTGGACTTCCTTGTTAGGTCAAAATTTTGCAATACTCATCAGGTAGACTGGAGAACCTACTTGGATGAGTCCAGGAAGTCCAGTTGCCATGACTGAACTTCCAGATAACTTTACCTAAATTACAGAATCTTCACCAACATTAATTTGTCGCATTAGCTTAGTCTCACATCTGCTACTGCAAAGTCCGCTTCACCTCATTTAAACCTTTCAATTAATAACTTATTCCTAAAATGAGTGTGATAAATATATGAGTTATGATAACCATTAGGTTGTGTCTTCTGTGTGTTTATCTATGAGTTCTGGTTCTAGATTCTGTTGTGCCTGTCTCCACCTACATCATGCATCACTGTTTACCGCTATGGTTAGGTCATCCTATCATCTCTCAATTCCTCCCTTTAGAAACTTTAAATCATTAGTTTTAGTCAAACAGTAGTCTGTCTAGCTTTCTCATGCCATGTTTCTGTTTTTATCTTGACTAGACTTGATTATATATATTACACGTATAAGCACCACCAACAGTACAGTTAGTATTGCTACTTCAAGTAGTTTATCAACTACTCTAGCAGATATTCAGATTATTTGTAACTTTAGTACAAATAAGTACTTCTACTATCACAGCCCATACCAACACTCCTGCAACAGCTACAAACATAGTAATCAAACAGCCCTGAAACATCCAACCTAGCAACTTTAATGCAACTCACAAGGATTAAGCAAATAGTAAGACTTTAGGACAATAACTCTGCAACACCATTTTAACAATGTAGTCAATCACCGTCTTGTGCATCACTCGTACTACAGTACTCTAATGTAACTACACTAGTGTACAGAAATTCATCTTATCAGTGTCATTGTGTACACTTATATGTGCAGCTTTCTTTTCCCCCTTGAGAGGGAGTGTTGTGGCAGAGTGACGCTCCTCTTCATCTAAGAAAGATAATATAACTTGTACAGTGAAAATACTAATACAAAGATTGAGAACACTTGTGTCTGGACTCACCTTTATCAACATCACCATAATTGTCGTCATCATCATCGACATACTTCCGTTTCGTCTTCTTTTGCCTCTTAATGTCAGGTTTTGTCGTTTCACATGGGCTCTCCTCTTCATCTGAGAAATGACACATTACAGTGAAATCAACTCACATAATCAATGTAGAGAGGGATAGTGGTGTGTTTCTTCTTCTGCTTCTCTCTGTTGCCTTCCATTCCACTGAGACGTGGCAGCTACCTCAGATGATATGCTGCTGCTAGGATTCCAGTGTTTAATACCAATCACAAAATGTTCAACAATCTTACTGTTCAAAACCTGGTCCTGACTTATTATTTTTCAGAGACTGAAGTTATTTCGCTCTCTGAGAGGATCACTGTACCGTTTTAAATTACACCAGCAACACTCGTTATTGTATTACTGTAGGTGACTAATAGGCAGACCTCAGTTGTGAACTTATCAAATACAGACAACATGTTACCTGCCCCACAGCAGAGTACACTGTTGCTCTGCTGCAGCTCTGGGTCTCCATTATTTCTGAATTTACAAAATCCCTACCTATAGACACAAGTATAAATGCTGTGAGCTGTGAGAACACATGGGGTGGAGGAGTAGCACCAATCCTCCACTCAAGTTTATTAATCAACCCCAGACCTAAATATTGTTTTAATTCATTTGAGAGCCTCACTCTTAGCCTCCCTGATCCTGACTGGAAAAGTCAAAAACCAGTCCTGTTTGTTATTGTGTACCGTCCCCCTGTCCCTTACTCTGAGTTTTTAACTGAATTCACAGATTTTCTATCCAGACCATCAGGCCAGGAGATAAGACTTCAACAAGGTGATGAGAACTGGAGGATTGAATCATGCTTCAACCAAAGACTTTTAACCATCAGTTTTTGCATTCTGGACATTTATGCTGTTCAACCAGCCTTATTCATCCACTACCAAGGAGTTGTGAGCAGAATGATAGTTATGATAGGGAAAGAATAAACCAATATGATTGATTTACTGTATTGTTGATTTTTATCATTTTAAACACTTATTGTTTGGTATTAGTTTTTGCTAAATCTGCTAAATAAAGTACAGTCTGCTTTATTTGTAGTGATATAAGGGTCCCTTACAGTGTACATAGCCTCTCCTCATTGATGTAAAAGACATATTGTGTGTGACTGAGCCAGGTTCACATGATGAGATTCTACTTGGTTTAGTGAAGAACCTAAAATTAATATCTCGTAGGCAGTAAAAGTATATTTGCAGCTTAAATTTTTTTCAGCAACCAAAACGACTACTACAGATACCAGTGTGGCTCCACTTGTATCTGTAGTCTCAGACTTATGCAGGTGCAAGTGCAGATGTAACAGAGGAAACACTGGGATGAAGGTAGTGAATGGAGCTGGATGAATCTCTTCACCTGAGCCTGTACCTCTGTACTGGTCAACCTCAGGCTGGCTATCGTAGACCACTTTTATGCAAGGGCTGGACTGGACTCCTGTACTGTGCCAGTTTAACAATTGTAAATAAACCCACTCATTGTCTTAAACATACCCTTGACCTTGTATTGAGTTTTCAGTAAGTATACCCTTTTTTCCCACAAATTTTGTATGCATAACGTCTGTATAAGTAATACTATGGGAGACACTACCTTTTCAAAACTGCAACCCTTTATGTTGAAAATGTTGTCTGTCAGAAAAGAGAGCCACTGAACTCCAGATATGCTGAGTAAGGTTGATACAGCAAAGGAAATGTGCTTTACAGTATACTTAACAGTGACATCTCAAATCCATTGTAATTAAACCAATATTTCTAACAGCTTCTAATAGAGCAACTTAGCCCAAAGTAAATTTGTTTTCAGAAATATTGATCACTTCTGCTTTACTTACCCCCTGCTTTATAAATCACATCTTCACAATGCTTTCTTTTGGCTGTCTTTTTTGCCCCTCAACCGGTGGTATTGTGGGGGTTTGTTCCTGCTCTCCTGTGAAAGATTAGTTTAGTAGCATGAAAGTGCTGCAAGAAAATTGATACCAATTACTGATCATTTTCTTTACATTTCTAGGACTTACCTCCATCAGTAAGGCTGTTATCTTCATTGTCTTGTCTGTCAGTTAAAGTCATCTGCTGACAGGCAGAAGATTGGCTTGGCAGTTCTGTGTCTGTTAAAACGGCATAGATTAGTATAGAGAAATGTTCACAGAATATGCCTAGCCTACTTGCACAATTATAAACATTGAGCCTCATTTACTTCTCTCACAAGATGTCTTTTAATCCAAGTAGCTTCATCACACTGATGAAGCTACTTGGATGAGTAGCAAAATGTTTCAACCTAACAAGAAGGAAGTCCAGATGCCATGACTTAACTTCCAGATAGAACTTAAAATCTGAACTGCAACAGCCTCAGATGGAATTTGTTAGATTTACATCATCATGATTTAAAGTACATTTATCACTACTCTTACCTGGCAGTCTGTCTGCAGCTGATGTCTCTCTCTCTTTGACTGCTGGTGAACCCTTGTTTGAGGTGCCATCATGTCCTTTACCTATGTAGATGTGCACAATAGGCAACATTAGAAATGTATGACATAGAAGACATAATACTCTTGCAAAAATGCACACAGTCTGATGGATCTGTTAATTAAACATATGATGATACACCAAAAACACTAAAAACTGAAAATTATAAATGAACACACCAAAGGCCACAGAGTCCAGTGGCTTCAGGCTCTTGCCTTTAAGCAACCCAGCTCCATGCTCCGTTGCAAAGAGAAGTTTTCCAATCTTGGCCACCTGAAACGTTTTGTCTGTTTGATGATAATAATCACAGTGGACTCTTATGTCATGTCCTATAAAACGAGCTACTTGCTCCAGTTCTTTAATATCAAGTTCCAAAAGCTGGCTTAAGGTAGCAACATGCTTTCTTAATTTTGCTGACGTAAGGAGCTTTGGGTTGATTACTTTGCTCTCTGCAGCATACTTCCTTAGACAGTCACAGCCACGAATGTTGGTTGCTGTGGCAAACCTGGCAAATAGAAATGGATTTTTTTCAGTTACGCTGACTTGACTTCGTTTTGTGATCAGGAAATCAAGAGAGGATTTTGTGCGCTCAAGGAGAAGAATGGGCACTTTTCTTCCTCTCTTTCCACGTGTCACTATCTGTGTCAGCCTATGGCTCAGTTGTTTTTCCACAGGTGTCAGGGTCTCATAAATGTCTTTATTCACAGGGCCAGTGTCTGCATTTAGATATGTCTCCAATGTTAAGCGTGATGCTTCTCCTTCTCGCTTGTTATTGAACACTATTATTTGGGCAAGAAGGCTCTCACTCAGCATTTTGTATGTTGCTGTGCTTGCATGCTTGCTTAATTCTGCTTTAGCCCCGTCCTCAATTTTTCTCAAGTAGTTCTGCAGAGTAATAACATCCTCTGTCAAAGATACACACTCTTGAATGTTCCACCTCCGTTGTTCCATTGTGGTATGAGCACTAGCAGACTCACTTTTGATGTGAGATGTTACATGATCTTGCTGCATAGTATGAATGACCGTTTGAATTCCTTCAGATGATTTTGTTGTTGGAATGAGTTGTGAGGAAACTTTTTGTACTCTTCTTCTTTTACCTTTTTCGCTTACCCCTTTCCTACTGCCACAGGACTTTTCATGTCTCCAGAGTTCAGTCCTCTTGAACATTGCATAGCAATGTTGACATGGCAAGTAGTCTTTTACAGAAACTTTCTTAGAGGGGCCGTTTCCATGTCACTATCTCACCATCTCCTTCTTCAAAAACCTTAACATTATGTTGCCAGTCACCCTTATTGCGAAGGGACTCTATTAGAGTCTTTCTTTGTTTGGAGCCAGGTGGGAAACTGATGGCATAGGCAACATCAGTTTCATCCTTGTGTTTTCTTTGCAAATGTCTAGCTATCTTCAAATTGGCCTCTTTACAGTATAAACAATAGTGGGTTTTGTGCCAGACTCTTCCTCCATCTTTTTTTTTTATTGTTTTCACAGTTATTTGTGGGTTATTTTTCTTCCTTATTTTTGATTGCTCAGTTGTCTGAATTGACGTTGTTTTTGCTTGGCCCTTATGACCTTATGTTCACTAGATAAGGGAAAGTCTTTTTCTAAATCACTGTGGCCTGAGGAACCTGACATTTCTGGGACCACCTCATCTTCATCAGAGGATTGTGTGGGTAATTGTGAGGGGTAGTAATCTTCATCAGAGCCACTGTTGCTTGATGACAGTAACTGTGGTTCCATTTCCTCATGTTTGCTGCATAAATCCTCCTTGAAAAATAAAAGACAGAAATCAAATTATTTACCAACCAAAACAAATTTACATTCAAAAGTACACAGATAAAACCTCTATTTAAAATAGGCTGCAACATATTGATGTCATATCACTGTGGGCACAGTTAAAGTGAAGATAATTTGGACACTGTGTTGACAATAACCATGCTTAGTTTATGTGCATTAAAACAGGACAGTAACCACCACCCATCGAACAAGCATGCAAAAAAAAGCAATATTGATACGTTTTGCACTCTTCCAGAAGGTTTTACACAAACAGCTCATTATTATGCAAATAGTGAAATTTTAGGATGAAATTTAACTGTATGTAGCACAACTGGTTATTTTATTTCACCCTAAATTTTTTTTAAATACCTGGAAATATTTTGTAAAAGTAGTAATTCTGAGACAAATGAAAAATGTCATCTCTCTTAACAGTGGAACTATCAGGCAGTGGTGACATCAACAGCAGAATCAGGATGACAGGATAGGAGGAATCAGTGATATTGACGGACGTCTAATCAATATGAAATATATTCACCAAGCATTATGATGATTAAGGTGACTATGCAGAAGTGGACATTAAAGCTTTAATTTAGTTTTATTTAGTTCATAAATAAGTCCTAATCATGTTCTATATGGTACTTTTCTTTTATGAATGGTTTTAAAGAATCATTTAGTAATAGCCCTAAAGATACCCACCCCTAAAGCTGGTTAATGGCTTTTCCCAGACTCTGGGAGGATGAGCAAATTACTGTTGAAATCCCTTTATTAGACCAGTGTTAAATTGTAATTACTGTTTTTATGGCTTACAGTGTGACATTAGATACTATAAATTGTGCATTGTCAAACACTACACGTTACATGACAAGGGAACATATATTGGCTATAAACAATATGTATCAGCTTAATTAGCACATGCAACTTTTTTGCAAGCAACCTTGAATTACAAGGTCTATTTATGCACTGAGCTAAATATTAAAATACACTGCTTCCCACACACTGCATCTATGTGTCACAGGTGATACAGTTTTTCTCTGCAGTTAATGCTTATGCTAATGCTTTATTTATTAACATGCACTATTACTAATTAAACCACTTTAATTGTGTGGCCATGCACGACGTGTTACTATCTCACGTCATGTCTACGTACTGTAACGACTTTGTCCACCAGCCTTCTTCCGTCATCATGATACTGTAACATTAAAGGTTGCATGATGACGGTTCGTATGTTTCCCCTCTCACACAGGCCATGACGGACACTGTCGTCTGCTCTTAACATGCACCGCTGCCTGACCACACAGCCATTTTTATCTTTTCGCCGCAACTCTGCATGTTAATGCAGAGAATAACTGTATGTCACGTTATGGCAGCTAAACCTGACGATTAATCCCCGGTTCACTTGCCTCCGCAACCGTGGAGGGTGACAACAAATAAACTGCGGTCTGTTACACCACTATCTGTCATAAGAAACTTCATCAAATTCATTCAGTTTTCTCGTCTTAAATTAAAAACCACCCGGGCCTCGACAGTTTACCGTTCCCTTTCTGATTCAACGCATTTCACCGTGCGTCACCGTTCAAGCTAGCTCTCGTTATGTCCGCGACGTAATGTTAATATTTTAATGTTGTTTTAAAAAAAACTGTACAGAAGAATAATCATTTAACAGTTTTGTCTGCTATCACACAACACAACGCCGCTATAAGGCCTCAAATAAGCGCACAGCATTTATCTTAACATCATGTTTTTAGTATCAATAAACCAAAAGTACATACCTGAGCTTTTTCAAATCTTCGTTCACATTTGTCGTGGTGAGTCCGTAAATTTCCAGTTCTTTTCTTAAATCTCTCCATCACTCCGGTCTCCAGTCTCCATCACTCCAGTCTCCAGTCTCCGCTCTCACACTCGCTGCTCGTCTGCTCCAAGTTAAAGTTCGCACCTGGCTGCTAACTCACGGAGCGCTCTGATTGGATAATTGGCTAATGGGCCATTCAGTCTGTGGGGGGACGGGAGGGGGGGGAGCAAACTTCTGCCTAGTAACAGGGGCTGTTGTGTGAAGGTTCTGTGACAGGCAGGAGTCACAAACCAAACTTCAAAATCAGTATCAGACTTTGAGGGATTTACGTTTCACACTTCCACTCTTACAGCTCCACTTCTTAATGCATGTGATAATTAACTATCACTACAGATTTACACGAGATGTTACATAAAGACAAAAGGAAAAAGAAAATGAAAATATATATATATATTTACATCCCTAATCCAATGTTATGTAGAAAATCTTATGTAGAACATCCTCAGAGCTTATTTTTGAATTCAAAGTCTCAGGTTTCATGCAGGCTGTAAGAGCTGCACTTCTGCTCCAAGCTGAACTTTCCACCTTGCTGCTAACTCACGGAGCGCTCTGATTGGATAATTGGCTAATGGGCCATTCAGTCTGTGGGGGAGGGGAGCAAACTTCTGCCTGGTAGCAGAGGCTGTTCTGTGAAAGTTCTGGGACAGGCAGGAGTCACACAAACCAAACTGACAGACTTTATGGCATCTACATTTCACACTTCCACTCTTACAGCTCCACTTCTTAATGTGTTTCTTAATTAACTATTAATATTGCACCATCTATTCCATAAAATAAAATGGAAAAAAAAATAATTAAACTACAAAACAACTACAGATCCTTTCCAGCTCTGAAAGTTAAAGGCCAGATTGAGGTGCTTTGGACATGCTCTGAGGAGAGATTGAGAACATTTGGATGCAATGTTGGAGCTGCCAGGCAGAAGGTCTAAAGAAAGACCAAAGAGGAGATATATGGATGTAGTGAGAGAGGACATATAGTTCATTGGTGTAAAAGAAAAGAATGCAGTGTTGGAGGTGTATTATAGTAATGCCATAAGAATTAAAAAAAAGAATCATCCTATTGTTATTATTTCACCTGTTTCTTAGCTACATAGGTGAAGAGGAAGGGAGGCAGAATTGTCCTCTGTGGTACATGTGTAATACATGGAAGTCTATGTGGTTGGTGATGCAGTCATGTCAGTCCATCAGTGATCATGAAACTCACAGAGAGTCTTCCAGTTTTAAAGCATTACTGCAGGGCAAACCATCTATTCCATAAAATAAAATGGAAAAAAAAATAATTAAACTACAAAACAACTACAGATCCTATCCAGCTCTATTACAGCGGATGGGAAATGTTTGTGACCAAACACCCAAAGACACCCCAGCACAAAAATTTGGCAGTGCAGTGATCAAAAGTATGGTTTACAGGTGAAATAATAACAATAGGATGATTCTTTTTTTAATTCTTATGGCATTACTATAATACACCTCCAACACTGCATTCTTTTCTTTTACACCAATGAACTTCATGTCCTCTCTCACTACATCCATATATCTCCTCTTTGGTCTTTCTTTAGACCTCCTGCCTGGCAGCTCCAACATTGCATCCAAATGTTCTCAATCTCTCCTCAGAGCATGTCCAAAGCACCTCAATCTGGCCTTTCACTTTATCTCCAAAACATCTGACATAGGCTGTTGACAGTTCCGTGTCTTTGTATTATTAAAGATGACCAAGTGGTGGAAGCTAAAGAATGAAGAAACTTGCGAGGAAATCAAGCAGAAGTTTAGACAGGTTCTTGGTGGTCAGGATGAGCTTCCAGATGACTGGGAAACTACAGCAGAGGTTATCAGGGAAACAGGTAGGAAGGTGCTAGGTGTGTCATCTGGAAAGAGGAAAGAAGGTAAAAACACTTGGTGGTGGAATGAGGAAGTACAGGAATGCATCCAGAGGAAGAGGTTGGCTAAAAGAGTGGGATGTAGAAAGGACTGAGGAAAGTAGACAGGAGCACAAGGAAGTGCAGTGTAGAGTGAAGAGAGAGGTGGCAAAGGCGAAACAGAAAGCTTACGATGAGCTGTATGACAGGTTAGACACAAAGGAAGGAGAGAAGGACTTGTACAGGCTAGCTAGACAGAGGGATAGAGATGGGAAGGATGTGTAACACGTAGGGGTGATTAAGGACAGAGATGGAAAGGTGCTAACAACACAGGAGAGTGTACAGAAAAGATGGAAGGAGTATTTTGAGGAGCTGATGAACGAGGAAAATGACAGGGAAAGAAGGGAGGAAGACGTGGATGTTGTGGAGCAGGAAATAGCAGAGATTGGAAAGGATGAAGTTAGGAAGGCTTTGAAAAGGATGAAGAGTGGAAAGGCTGTTGGTCCTGATGACGTACCTGTGGAGGTGTGGAAGTGCTTAAGAGAGACAGCAGTGGAGTTTCTAACCAGTTTGTTCAATAGGATTCTAGAGAGTGAGAAGATGCCTGAGGAATGGAGGAGAAGCGTTCTGGTTCCGATCTTTAAGAACAAGGGTGACATGCAGAACTGCAGCAACTATAGAGGAATAAAGTTGATGAGCCACACAATGAAGCTGTGGGAAAGAGTAGTGGAAGCCAGGCTTAGGAAGAAGGTGGAGATTTGTGAGCAGCAGTATGGTTTCATGCCCCGTAAGAGCACCACTGATGCCATTTTTGCTTTGATAACGTTGATGGAAAAGTACAGAGATGGTCAGAAGGAGCTGCATTGTGTCTTTGTAGATTTAAAGAAGGCGTATGACAGGGTGCCGAGGGAGGAGCTGTGGTACTGTATGAGGTCGTCGGGAGTTGCAGAGAAGTACGTCAGAGTAGTTCAGGATTGGAGTGTGGAAAAGAGGTAAAGAGGCGAGTGCAGGCAGGTTGGAGCGGGTGGAGGAAAGTGTCAGGAGTATTGTGTGACAGAAGAGTGTCAGCAAGACTCAAAGGAAAGGTGTACAAGACAGTGGTGAGACCAGCTCTGCTCTATGGGTTAGAGACGGTAGCAGTGAGAAAGAGACAAGAGGCTGAGATGGAGGTAGCAGAGATGAAGATGTTGAGGTTCTCCTTAGGAGTGACCAGGTTAGACAGAATAAGGAACGAGTACATCAGAGGGACGGCTCACGTTGTCTGAGTTAGCAACAAAATCAGAGAGGCCAGACTGAGATGGTTTGGACATGTTCAGAGGAGGGATAGTGAATATATTGACTTAATTTCTATGGGAAATGCATAGAATGGAATAATGGTTAAAGAAAATCTGTTTAAACCAGTGAATCATGTATGTATTTATGATTCTTACACATTTACTGTTCATGTACTGTTCTTTGGTTGTGTAAAGCTGCTTTGCGACAATGCCAATTGTAAAAAGCGCTCTACAAATAAAATTTAATTGAATTGAATTTTAAAAAATCATTAATCCCAGGATGACATGTTATTCCTGTTACAGTTGAAATAAAAGGAACAGCAAACAGTACAGATTGATGGCCACACGCAAAAGGGATCTCCTGTGGTTCTCTGTGGAGCACTTAATGTTGATCAACTGTTTCTCCTCTCTCTAGCCAACACACTGTTACAGACCCACTCTTAAAAAATTGCATTCAAATAGTCTTTCACTTGGACAAAATACTTAGGAGCATTCATCCAGTTCACTCTTGCAGCGGCAATGTTTTTTTAGCGTTTCAATATCAGAAGAAATCAATAGTCCAGGAAGTGCACCAACAATATAGGCAACTATCAAATATAGTAAATATGTGATTGGCTAAAGCTATTATGATTTTATAAGAATTTAAATGATTTACTAAGATTAATTCAAATGTATATCATAATTAAATAACAGATTGTCACATGTTTGTTACTACTCCACTATGGTGTATTTGGGTTGAAAACTTTTTAAATTTTTTCATTAATAGATCCTGGGAAATATAATTTCATGTTATCATATCATATCATGATATTATAAATAAATTCAGAGGTAAATTTAGATCAACTCATTCTTCATTATATATCTTCAGACATGCGTTTACTCTTCCTGGAAACCTAATAAATATGCAACTTTTAAATTTTGCAGACAGATTCACTATTTACAGAAAGTGTTTGATACCGTTGTAATTGACATAGATTTGCCGCGATTTGAAATGGAATGCAGCCCAGTTACGGCGGACTGTCCAAACAGGAGCCGAACGCACCCATAGCACTACGTCACACTGACGGTGCCCTCCGCTTTTCACACACAGATGTGAAATTGTAAAACTATTAGCGAATTCAGCTTGATCAGCATAATCACATCGTATCACCGTTTTAATTTTATGTGTTATGATGTTGTCTATTAAGATCTTTGCGTTCTGTATTATAGGCAGAGTTCCGCCCTCTCCATGTTTATTATTAACCATGTACGATGCACATTGTTAATCACCATGACTACATTTGACAAAATGAATTAATCTGCAGCTTAGCAAGTTTAATGACTTGTCAAAGACAAAGGCAAAGGCAGGGGATGAACATAAATCTAACTATGAAAACGCGGTCTAGGTATTGACTCGCCGCTAATAAACATAATTTAAAAAAGTATACAACTGATGGTCATCACATAAACTCACAGTTAGGTACCGACATAATTACAATTGCAATTAATAAGCCATCTGCTTTTTTCTTTTTTAGATCGCGAGAGTGCAAAAGATTAATAACTAGTAATTTCCCGTTTACAAATGTCCCGTCGCCGACAGAAATGCGTCTACATGCGCTCGGATATTTTACACCATAACAGAGAAAGGTTTGTGTCCTGGTGTCCTATATATAACGGTCTGCGACGGCATTTACATCAGTTCCCAATCATGTCTTCACCTGCGCTACAGGTGGAGGCATTATTGGTGAACTTATATAACCTACTTTCCAGATCTTAATATGCAGACATCTCCGTGTCTCAACATTTGTAGCAGCCACAGCGAAACGCACTAATTGATTTTTATTATCATCCACTCTGACACAAGACGTATGTTTAATTAACACTATGACAACACCTGGAACAATGCTGCGCTACTGATGTGCACCGTAGTCTACGGAGCGCGCATGCGCATAAGAGAGACAGCGAGAGCGGATTGGTATTCTAAGTTTTGTGTGCAATTACACTTATACCTACGATATGATTTGTTCTGATACCGACTCTGCTATTATACTATGATGATATCACATATTCAGAGTTAATCTAGCGTTTAGCTGTGTCCTGGAGCTAGCGAATTTGTTTTGTCAAGTAGCTGCCCGTAAATAGCTCTGCAACAGGAAGCGGTACAAAATAAAAGCACAGCACCGGAAACCCATTAATTTCAAAGTAAAAGATTTCTTTGCCTTTTAATCATGAGCAGATGCAGAATCAAGGTTTATTCGTAAGTATATTGACAGACACAAGGAATTTGGTTCCAGGTGTTTGTGGCTCTCAGTACAGGCCAATATAAACACTGTTCTTTAATTATAGACAAGCACTACACACTACATATACAGTAGTATTCAACATTCAATAACTATACAGTTAGTATAGTTACAGATTAAACAAATAATCTCTCTCTCTTTTCTTTCTTTCGAGAGGTTTCTTCCATTAAAAGGAAGTTTTCCTCTCCACGCCAAGAACTAGAGCATGTTGTGCCAAGGCGGACATCACCATTTTAATTATATGTGTAATGATGTTGTCTATTAAGATTTTTGCGATCTGTATTATAGACAGAGGGGCTTCTTGGAAGTTCCGCCCTCTCCATGTTTTTTTATTAACCATGTACGATGCACATTGTTAATCACTATGACTACATTTGACAAAATGAATTAATCTGCAGCTTAGCAAGTTTAATGACATGTCAAATACAAAGGCAAAGGCCATTTTGTTATACAATGTAGACCACATGAGTGCCAGTAGCTACCTCAAGCTCTGCCTCCTGTCTTCTCTTCAGAGCCACTGTCTCAAAGCTGTACAGCATCGCTGATCTCATCTCCGCCTTGAACACCTTTTCTTCCATTGTCGTTGACACTCTTTTATCACATCAACATGGGGTCTTACTATTACAATAAAATTGATGTGAAGCAAACATATAGTGGTCTGCTGTGCAGAAAAATGTAGGTGGCAGACACTAACAGGTTGAAATAATTAATCTAGATGTGGAGCTGGACCCTCTATGTGTTGTAATTGAGAGCAGTATGCTGTCCAACCTCTTTTCAATCCTGGACAATCCTTCTGACTCACAGCAGTGTGCTTCTGGACATAGAGCACATTCAGCCAGAAACTGATCAACATGAAGTGTGCCACGGGAGATCCTTTTTGTCTGTGGCCATAGAACTCCTGTAAAACTCCTACCCCTTCTGTAAGATGGAGGTGAACTATCATCAGAATCAATATTTATTCATATATCACACATTGTTTATTCATATTCATTTATTTATCATATTTGTTAGCATTTTACCTAGATTTATAATTATTGACATATTTCCATCCATCTTTACATATTTTGTGTATATTTTGTCTTTTTTCTATTGATGCCATTTTGTATTTGTGTTGGTGTGAATCTTTTCTGGTTGTAGTTCCTTTTCTTTCTGTCTGAATTGAGAGCAACTGTAACAAGACAAAACAAATTCCCTCTGGAATTAATTTTATTTTTAAATCTTGATAACAAATAACACTTTCTCTCTTTAAAGAATGACAGTTTTGATGACACTGTTCAGGCTTTTAGGGATACAGAAGTGAGTTAAATTTTAATACACAAGGCTTATTAACATGTTAAAAGCTATATATATGGCTATACCTCTAAGCTCACCTTAGTAGCACAGAATTACATACTAGGTGTAATATCACATTGGGCCATAGGGGTCGCCCTAGAGCAAAAGCGGCACAGAGTTACATAATAGGTGTAATATCACGTTTTTGACGATATGGGTCGCTCTAGAGCAAAAGCGTGTGAACAGACAGGTATAAAAATCTCAACTTGGGACTGAAGTGAGGACTTTGTCTAAAAAAGAGAGGGTGGGTTTAGGGATCAATTTTAATACAAAAGAAGCGAGGACCGGCTAAAATGTCCTCACTCCCCAAAAATGTTCTCACTTTGTTGGTTAAAAACCCGAGCTGGTTCTCACTATGTAGTAAGTACAAACACACACACACACACACACACACACACACACACACACACACACACACACACACACACACTTAGCTATACTTACAGATCTGTATCATACACACCCATGCACTTATATTATGCACCCTGACACCGACAAATGTTATAATACTATCTATAAGCACTTCTGACCGGTAAGGATGTATTTCTGAGGATAAAAACTGTGTGAAGAATGAAATACGTTCAGATTAGTTACTGAATAATTTAGGTTGAATTATTTAACAATCTTGAGCATACAGATTTTTTTGTGCAGCCCACAGAGGAAACGTTGCAGGGAGAGCTGGGGAAATGGAAATGCAACACAAGTCCATTTACAGTATAATTAATCCAATATTTAGAATCTCTTTGCTTCCTGCTACAATCAAATGTCTGATGATGTTGAGTTTTGTTTAAAATGTTTGGGGATACAGAGCATGCAATATTGCAGACACTGCAGCTGGAGAAGCTTTGGAATTTAATCTCACATAAACAATAAACATCAGGCTTACAGCTGACTCTGTGACAGCTTTAATCATTTAGGTCTGGTGCAGCAAAAGTTAAGTCTATAGTATCATTTAATGGGTCATGGAAAGAGATGACTACCAACTACCAGGATCCAGCTCAAGAATATTATTAATCTCAGTACACTCTCAATACACTACTAATACCATCTTCAGTCATGTTTGCTATGTAGTAAGACATAAGAAATCCACTGGGTTTCACTACATTGGAAACAGGGGGATGCACTCTGAGCTTAATGTAAACACAATCAAGACTTAAAGACTGTGTTGGGACTTGCAATTCTAACTAGATCTTGATGCATGTTAACGCAGGATGACATGTATCCAAAGGATGTAGTATGTGCTACAAGAACCACTGAATTAAGGCAAGCAGCATCAGAGTCACATTTTCTTGGTACATTAATTATAAAATAATAATACTGACATTAATAATGGCCAACATATGAATTTAGATCAAAGCTAGCAGCCTGCAATTCATTTTGTCCCCTAACCCATAGTTAGAAATTTGCAGTAGAGATGCTCAGTTCAAAGAACAAGGCCTGATATAAGTGGTTTGAGCCATCAACTGAAAATGGCCTTTACAGCAGATGAGTCAGCTATGAAAGACCTGTCTGTATGTGTACTTATATATATATATATATATATATATATATATATATATGTGCATGTGCGTATGCTGGACTGTATGCATGTATAAAGGACACTGAAGGTGGTGCCATTCCTAGTAAATCTGCTGCAGTATGCATCCCAGTAAACATAGGCTCCCTTTACCCATCTGTATTCACCTCAAGTTGGTACAAACACATTGTTAAAGGTGATTAAGTAGCCTGCTCTCTTTCTACAGTCCACAACACACCCATGGGCTTCATTCTCCCATACCAGGAAGTGAATACTATGCTGAACTAAGAGGATAGTAGAGTTTAGCTATTTCCAATACACATGTTGGGGGTAGTTGCAGCAACATTCAAAGAGTAGCAGCCCATCTCTCCTCCAGAGGGAAGCTAGCTAGTGGTTTATGTTTATTGTTGAGCAGTTTCAGTGCCTGTGTGGGAAACAGGCATTAGCATACGAGGGGATACTCATCAGTTCTCACAATGTGACACAAATTACAGAGTGTCTGATTGAATGATCCTCTCTCTGTGAATGTGATCAAATTCCCAAGAGAAAGAGCTATGGGTAGAACTGAAGCTGTTGTAATGCATTTTAAAGAGTAATGAAACAGGTTGTACTGTATTTGTAAATATTATTCTTTAAACAAAGTTAAACTGACCATTTAAGTATTTGCCACTGGCAAATATCTAATCATGTCAGTGAATTACTAGCTTAGTAACAAGTAGACAAGTCCTCAGGACCCCTGGGGCTCTTCCCACAAACATGCACAGTGGATCTCTGCCTGTGTTGACCAGCCTCCCTCTTTAAATCTAGATTGTTTTTATTCTTCTGTCTACTTATGCATTAATATTTGCATAATGCATATGCATGTCTGAATATATATGCAAATGTATGGTCTGTGCACCATCATTGCCTTTTTCATTTACAATAGATGAAACAAAAGAAAATGATGGTTGATTTTCCCTTTTGTTTTGTTTTTTTCATGATTCCTTTGCCCTCTTTTCATTTCCCCGTTTCTTACATTTTAAAATCCCCCTCTTTCTGCCAGGACTTAAGGAACTCCTAAGCTAGATTCCCCTCTCCCATCCCTCCCTCAGTCATTTTACACCCTGGCAGAA
The DNA here is from genome assembly GCF_900324465.2 of Anabas testudineus. NCBI lineage: Eukaryota > Metazoa > Chordata > Actinopteri > Anabantiformes > Anabantidae > Anabas > Anabas testudineus. Next base: position 18,808,681 of record NC_046612.1, on the reverse strand, counting down.
GCAGTGAGCTTTGTTGTTGTGTTATGCAAGATGCCTCGTTGTAGCCGGGGTATTTCACTGCCTGCTTGGCCACAGTGTCAGCTCTTGTATCGCCACACTCAGTCACTGTTAGCAACTGAAGAATTGGGATCTGAAATGCTACCTAGTGCATTTGAACATAATTTATTGTCACAGTGAGGTTTTCTTTGGGGTGAAGTTGATGTCTTTTTCCTCTGCCATGAAGGAAACATTGATAGAGAGGCTGCCTCCTGTGAAACTGTGTGGACAAAGATGTAATTAGTGAAAGTGTCTATCTCTCCGGTTTGGTAATTGCTTACAACCCCTCAGGCTGTTTAAACAAGGGAAGCGTATTATTCAACTTCTGAGCGGATTGCACTCTATTATGACCTAAAAGACATTATCTTCTGTGGTGTGGAGGCCATTCTCCTTGGCAAGTAAACCGTATAATAATCAGCTGCCTGTTGCCTTATTATTTACTCAGACAAGACTGTGTTCAGAGGGGCAAAACATAACTGAGGACTGATGATGCTCTGTTTTGTATGTCTGTAAGCTCTCAATCTGAGAACATGCCTCCAGCTCCTCATTACATGTTAGAGGTGCATTAATTCATGAGGTAGTATCCGCGTAGTATCATGTTAGTTTACATTTTCTGTTGAGGTTATACATTGTGTGTCCAGATCCAGAAGACAAGCTGATTTGGTTATTTGCAGAGCTGCCTGATATGAGGCTGTTCATGTTTGCAGTAGACATGGTGTACCTTTTTATTGTCTGGTAAATGTCACTGATGATATATAGACCATTGATTTCTAACCATGCTGGACTGAATTTATATTTTCCTGGCACTCTCACACATCAACACAAAGAACATCATTGCTAAAAAGGGAAGCGTGATGTCAGCTGAAGGTGACACTGTAAAAGACGTGGGGTGACAGAGTGGATGTGTTTACCTTGAGTATGTGACAAATGGATTAACAGTAGCGCTGAAGTAATAACTAGTTACTAAAAAGGTATAATTATACCCATACTAAAGTACAGTTTAACAATTTTACTAAGAAACGTACGCTTTCTGCAATGAAGAGGACAGCAAATTCATGAAGACTTAATTCAGTGCCATTCGTGTCATTTACTTTGTTTTGCCTTTCAGCCTGGCCAAATACCAAATGTTAAGTTGTGGGTTTGTAGATTAAATGTGAACTAATTTGTAAGTATGCTGCAAGCTGCTCTTATTAAAGGGGTAATATTATGCTCTTCATCTTCGAATGTTCCTTACATACTGTACTTTTGTAAAGTTGAGCACTTTGGTTACACATTGTCACCAACTCAATGTTGAACATAATGTACAGTATGTTGGCATGCAGGCTGGCAGTGAAACACCCGGGTTTCAGTCTGGCTAATTCATTTGGTGAGTTCTTTCCTACGTAAGAAAATGCCTGATGTCAAGTGTTGTGGAAATCCATAACTGTGCTCCTATACACTATGCTGTACACTGTCCTGCCCGTCCTCTCAGGTTAGATTCACTAGCTGTTGTTGCTCCAACTGTAAGTGGGCACCATTCAGATCTAACAAAGGCACTGCCTTTCATGTTACAATCCACACTTGTCTTCTCCACCATCATATTATGGATCAGATTTTAGTTCAAACACATACAGCTGGACTTACAGAAGCTGATATATCGAATGAAAACCAATACTGTGTATTGGCATGAAATTATACTGCTATAGTTTATTGTGACAGCATCCAGAGCTGACGAAGGAATGGTGCTGAAAAACAGATTTTGGGCATAGTTCAGTTGACAGGAGGCCTTCTGAAAGCTGGCCAATCAAAAGTAGGATAGGGTAAGTGGGCCTTAAAGACACAGGAGTTCAAACAAGTTATTTTAGCCTCCAGACCAGAAGAAAATTTTATAAAGAGGTGTATTAGCACATTATCAGCTTTAAAACTTGTACCTAAGGAGCCTTGGAATAATATATAAAATATTAAATTAAACTAAACAACTCTTGCTCATTTGTATTTACTCATCAAATCATAATACAGAAATGCAAAAAAGACTAATCACCAAAGAGCCTTTACAATAACTGCTTGGTTACACTGCGTCCATCCATAAAACGCTTATCTCTACAGTATTATAATGTTGTTTTTTGAGTGTTTGCTTATTTTGGGTCGGCCAATAGTGGGTTGGGTTATGGCTTGTCACCTTAGAGCCATAACATTAATAGCCATAATGAAAGAAACAAAACAACACTAAAGCTTACCAGGTGGCAGATAAATCTCATACAAAGGGGTCGAACACATGCATTTCTAAAACGCCCATTATCCTTAATATGGAACCTCTTCAACATTTGTTCTAGGATAAAAAAAGATTGATGCAGCTTCAGCTAAGAAACTTTAGATGACCAATAAGCACTGAACGTAGAAACAGAGCGAAGTTAATGAAGTTGCTCTTTGCAACTGCACCTCACTATTGTTCACAATAAAAACATCTAACCAGTTTGTCAGTGGATAAACATAAACAGCAACATCATCCACTTTGCATCTTTTTTGACTGAAAGTGATCGGAAAACACTCAAATAAGGCTAATATGTAAAAGTACAGAAACAAACATGGGAGAATACCTCATATTTAAACCACAGAGATTCTGCTAGAAGCTTCAAAAGTACTGAAAGATGAACACAGAAAGACTAGCCAGCTATTCACTATGTTTGCCTGTGCAACAGATGACAGGCATTCATGAGTGGAAAAAGCAGGTAAACAGTAATAGTCATCTGTGTTTACCTGGTCGAGGAGCTGGTTGTACAGTTCATGACAGTTATCAAAAATGTATTTGTATGTGGAGTCCAGGCACGCTTTCACACAGTCCTTCACCACCATACTGGCTCTTGGTGGGCTCTGGAGCTCTTGTACCTAAATGGACACAAAGAAATATTTCAAGACTTTCATGGTGAGGTATTCTCCTTCGTCATACACCAGTTATAGCAGATGTTAACAAACCAGATTTGTATTTAAAGGCCATCAATGTACATTACCGCCCACTACTAATTTCTTATAGAAAATAAAGAGAAAGCTACCTGCATCTCTAATGTTTATTGTAACTGACACGTGGCCATGTGCACAGTAAAATGTATAGCATCACTGTAGCTCCTGAGAATGAGCAGCGGTGCGTATACACAGTAAAGTTTAGCATGGGCATGACACAGAGTGAAAGCTTTGGTAAGTTAAAGTGACAGTTTTCATTCCTTTGCTCACAGCTGCCATCTTAGCTATGCCTCAGTACTCCAGTGCTACACCCCCATCCTTGCAAAAAGAGCTGAATGGATCCGAGCTATTCATATAGCGGAAGAAAAGTCAGTGTACTGCTGGGGTGGAAGCATTTTACATATAAATGCTTATTGTAGTACGCAGGTCAACACATACTGCACAAGCACGCCCCCACAGCATCATTCAGTTTTGAATTGTCAGTAGTGTTGTGAGCGACAGGTTTTCAGGAATTAGGAGTTTGAATTGATTTTAACAAAATGAAACTAAAATCAATCCTGGTCTATGTTCATATTGTGTGTGTTGAGATTTTGCAACCATAATTAGTAATGAAGGTGTCTCAGTCAAGGGCACAATACTTTCATGATGACAGAAAGGACATATTTTCGAGACATATAATGGTTATTTACCATTGTGCTCATCTTTGTTTTTATTGTATCTGTGATGCTGCCCACTCACCTTTAAATTGATCCTCAATCATGCAATCTAAAAACACTCACTCTCACAAACACACACACAAGCTACCTTCATCCTGAAGAAGGTGATGCTGGTCAGTAGATCAACAGTGGACTTCAGATCTTGAAGGCGCTCTGGATTTCCTGCAGGGAAATTATCCTGGAGTAAGACAGATAGAGAGGAAAAGAACATGAGGACATGGGGCATCTTGTTGAAAACACAGCCACCTACCACATCATATTGCTTAGTCCAAAACATTGAAATTGATTACAGAGCAACGCCCAGCAATCACAACAAAATGACTGTTTGTCTAATCGTTTAGTGGACAGGGGAGGTCTCTGCTGATGAAAACCTCTATTTCAGGGCCATGAAGCCATCAGGCAGTGCAGAACACCATGACAGGGAGCATATAAAGCTGTGGCAGCCAGGAGGAAAAGCGTCACTGCCCTAAACACACATACATACTGTTCTTCTCCTACTCTCTGAGGGCACAAACAAACTTTAAATATATTGTCTATCCTACTTTACTATGTCAATAAACATATATTGGAGATCAGGTCAAATCTTCATTGTGGTCTGGTTCATGTGTTTCAAAATCATTCATAATTAAAAAAACAAACAACTAAATATTTATTAAATATTAAAGGTGATTTAAAAAGCTTGAGCATCCCATTTCCTTCAATCCCCCATCAGATTCCTTTAATATAGGAATTTCCTTGCAACTACACAATCCACAGTATGGCCCAAGAGTGCCATCAGTCACTCATCCTGCTCTCTCAGCTGGCGTTGATGTTTCTCTTACAATAACCTCACATATACGTAGCCTTCAGACAAAAGAGAAGACATCAGTCCTTTAGAAACGTGGATTCTGCAGCCTCCAGTGCAAACGTCAATGTTGCCAACTGTACACCAACTAAAATCATTGCACTGGAACAATTAATGCAGCAGCTCAAAATATCTGATCTGTTTATTTTTGGTGTAAAAATCTTACAGATTAAAACCAATGAAAATGGCTCAACTGTTGATTTTGATGCCACAAAGTATTCCTAAATAAAAAAGTAGGTAACTCACTGTATACCTAAGGTAATGTCAAACAGATATACAGTTAGATTACTTGCCTTCCAATATGGGCATTAACACCTCTCTCTACACATAACTCCACATAAAATATGGCCAGTTTTCACTACTGCCCTTCTGCAATTAAAATGCAGTTAAATAAAATTAGGAATTTAAAACACTATTAAAATTGTATGTTGCATACATCTAAATGGAGAATGCTTCACATTATATTATTTTCCATCTGTCAACTGGTAGATTTTTGACATCAAAAGATAATCTGTGTAATTATGGTGATTATAGTTGAGTAGTCAAGTGCTCATTGACACTCATTACAGCTGCTGCAAAGGGCTAGGTAGATTTCTTACAAAAACATACAAAATGTTATGATCTCTCCCAATCTAATTTGATATTTAACAGCCTGTTTTGATTGCAAATGGCAAAGGTTCAGAAAAGTGCATTCATTATTAACTAGTTCATTACACATCAAAATGCAACTGAATGGACTTTACTGTATTTAAATAATCACCACAGTTTTAGCAGGTAATGAAAACAGCAGATACTTCTCAATTGGTAAAGAACTGCAACTGTAATTCAGATTTTCTCTACTGCTGACAAATAAACATGATTCATACAGGCCATAACTCAGAATTGCTGATTTTAACATATCAATATATAGATATCACTTTCTTCTGGGGAACAGTGCTCAACATCAGGTGTTCCCTGAAGCAGTAAAATGTCAAAAAGAACATCCGCTAAACACCAGACAACTAGAAACTCCTAATTCAACAGCAGAAAAAAAGCCCAGAAGCAGGGAAGCATACTAAAACAGGAGAGCATCCATCACTGAGTCAATAGTAGAGACAACATCAGCACTTCGTTCCAAAAATGACAGAAAGTCCATTATGAGATGGGACGAGGAGTGAGTGATGCTGATGAGCTTTTAGTTCTTTGTCTTTGTTCTAGTCTAGATTGAATATTATGTTGGACCAGTACCTACACTGACTGCAAAACTCCAAATAAGAAACTGCTTCTCCTCAAAATAAAAAAGGTCAGCATATTACTTTGGTATGAAAGCAGTGCAAGAAAACATCTGCTAAATCTGTCCTTACTGATGTGTCACAATAATGGCAAGTCCTTCATACAACACGTATGTACTGCTTTACAATTCTTACACATGTTTTACAACTTCTGGTAATATTCCTCATGTGTGTAATTTTAAATTAGAGTGGACTAATGTTATCCTGGCTGTTGTGTTCATAACAATATGCACTTTACACACATTACAGAGGCTACATAATGGTTAAAGAGTTCCTGGTCAAATATCAGGCACCAAGCGTAGTGAGTGCAGGTAATCATGAGAAAAAATAGATCAAAAGCAGGCATGTGCTGAAGGGCACTAGACCTAAAACTGCCACAGGAACATGCCCTTGTCACCCTGCACTGCAAACAGCCTGAGTAAAAGCACAGACCACTGAGTGTGTGTCAGTGTGTGGGGATTTGTCTGCTGAAGTCATATGATTAATATAGATATACTGTTACTTAATATAAGTATAGATTTCAGTTTTGTTTGAAAAGGGGCATCTCTATTATAATGTGGAACTACAGTATGAATATCAGTGCGTCCTTCTTGTAAGTTTAGGAGAGGAACTTCATACATTTGTGACTTTGTGTTCTTTGCCCAGTTTTATCTTCTGCACTCCGTTGAAAGGTGATACTAGCTTGTCTGCTGTGCTTGGCTTGATTTTCAGAAGGGTTAGTGCAGGATTATGCAGGTTTTGCTCTGCATAGAAAACAGGATTAATCCCATATACTTGTAACAGTGCAGATGCTGCTTTGTTCTCTAAACATTTTTTTTTTTTTTCACCAGAAACTAGAAAATTCTATCACTTGAGACATTTCAGGATGATAGAGGTGTGGTAACAGTGTCCAGACTGCACTCTAGAGAAACCTTGTAGAAAATTACCCACTTTTTGTTCATGTGAGATTTTCTCAGTCCCCATAACAGCTGACTATGACACAATTCTTCTTGAACAACCTACAGGCAGGCCATAGGACAACTACTCTACTCTATGCATAGAATCACGTGTCCTACACAAAGCAACACAGCAGCTGTTTGCATTAAGCAGCTTTATCTCTAAATGCCCACTGAATAATATTTTAAGTGCACAGCTCCCAGGGGTGCTTAGTAAACAAACATCACTCCACATCAAACCTAGTCCTAACTATCAAAACGCAAATCCTTTGCAGTATACTCAAAATACAAAGATTTTATGTTCAACCCATAGAAACCTGATAATCCCAGCTGGGACAGAGTGGCTAAACAAAGTGTCACCGCGTATCAGTGCTAGGACAATAAAGTTTAACATGCCTATGTAGCAAAATATAGAGCAGCAGCTGCGCCATGCCCTCTGTTTTACAAAAGCAAACTCAATCTCCCTCAGAATATCATTAAAGGGAAATCCATATGGTGAATGAGCAGAGCAGCCAGATCTGAATCCTATTACTGTCCAGTAGTGGCAGGCTGGCTCTGTGGGACATCTTCAGAAAGTAAGAGAGTGAGAGTATGAACCGTGCGCGTGTGTGCGTGCGCATGCATGAACCACTGGTCTGTGGCAGGCTTGACAAGGGAGCAGCAGGGCACTGTTGACAGGTGAAGCCGATGTGATATTCTGTGACTGCTCTCAGTGAACGTGCCATCACCAGACAGCCAGGCCATCTGAAGATAAAAGTGGCAGTCTCCTTCATTTAACCCTCTCTCTCCTTCTGCTGCCCACCCACCACGTCTCCTTTCATTCTCTCATCTATTTGTCTTCTCTTTCCGAATCAATCTCTCCTTTCCTCCATCTCTCTCCCTCTTTGTCCAAATCCCTTTCCCTCAAACTCTCCCACTGCTTGTTTCATTCACCACTCTTTCGAAATCCTCTTTATCCCTCCCTGACTATTTGCAACTTCATTCTGCCTCCCTCAAGTCCCCTCTCTTTCTCAATATCTACTTACTGTCCTTCGCTGATCTTCTCCTCTTTCCTTCACAGGAAAACAGCAGGATCTGCTACTATCAGGGTGTGTTCCCATAATCACACGTGGCTTCACACAGTGAGCCATAGCAAAGAAGAGGGGAACTAAAGCAATCGCCCGCTCAATGACACGTTGCCTTTTGTGTCACATTAAAGGTGAGAGGTTCATCTTTTCGCTATAGTTCACTGTGTAATGCCACCAGCTGGGAAGAAGGGTGTGTGTGTGTGTGTGTTGTGCTGCTCAGGTGCACATTTCCTTTATGTGTGAGTCAGTGAGCAGTTGCAGTCATTCAGCAGTGTGGATGTCTCTTTAAATTCGGGAGACTGTGTGCAGGGGTTTGTGTTTTTCTGATTATGTGCAAGTAAGTAAGAGAGACATTAACGCATATGCCCACGTCTACAATTCAGGGTACATTTGCATTATATTCCCATAAGCTTATGTGTATAAGCTTATGTGTCGTGATGTGTTCTGCTTTGATTGTTCTGGAAAATGTTGTGCTGCATGTTAGAATTTATATCTGCCTACCGTAAGTAGAATACAGCAGCACTCATGGTGGCCAAAGAGTGGCAGTCTTTTGGCAATCATAGATTCATTTCTGATTGCTGATTTAAGATTTCAGCAGTTGCTCTACAAACATACATCAGCTGGCTTTTTATTCTACCACAGAGAGCACCTTGGTCATGATTTATACTGTGCCTTCTCACCCCTGGAAATTGAAACCTTTTTTATTATTAAATGATAATAAATTAAATTAGTTTTTTTGTCTATAATGTTAAGACAACATTCATTAAGTTGTTACAGATTATTTTGAAACAACATTTACAACAATATTTGTAATAGCCAATCTCAAATCAATCTGTAGGTGCTATAACTAAGATGTAGAGGGAGTAGATCTTAGTTCACAGTTAACAAGGTCTACCTCCCTGACAGACACACACTCCCTAAAGGGTTAATTTACTGAACCATGAACACCACTATTACTTAAGGTACCGATGGGCCCCTCAACACTGCAGGCTGATTATGTTTATGTGCTTCACTACACCACAGGCTACAGTCTGCTGAAAATTGCAAACACCCTTTGGTCATTTATCCTTCAATTAATTTTAAATGAAATTGGATTCAGTCATTTCTTTATTTGTTTTTTGTTGAACAACAATGTATGGCCTGAGGTATGTCAGTCTGTCTCTGTTTATATGTATCTACACTCACTGGTCGCTTTATTAGGTATACCTATACAATATAATCTAACCCAGTACAGCAGTTCTACCATAAATGTAACTTTTGAAGTGACAGATGCATATACAGTACAAAATGTAAAAAGCTCATACATACCCGATATTTAGAGAGGTCGATCCTCAGCGAGTTGTGGAGCTGGTCCAGTAATTTAACAAATTTTTCCCTCTGTCAGGAATAGAATAAAATAATCAGTTCAGGGTGTCGCCACACCCAAAGCATTGTGCCTAGAAATTTACAACACTGTGTGGTTGTTAGCCTTGCTCTCCCTGCAATGATTCATTTTTACTTCCTAAAACAAAATTTAGTGCTTCAGCTATAAAGACTTCGCTTAGTGCCTGGAAATATTAGTTGATGCCTCACAACATTAGCTTATTAAAGTTCAACTGGAAGGAGCTGGCAACCTCTGTTATTTTCTTGATTTCAAGTGCACAAACTTGTTTTAGACAAATATGTTTGAGTCTGCTGGCAAAATAGTTATGTCAGAAGTTCAATATGAAGATTTAGAGCATTGGATCCATAGATAACCAAGGTTTTTATTGAGCAACCTATGACTGTATATCACTGCTGTCAAACTGCGAGACGAGAATAGGTGTACTTACCCCAAAGTTAGATGCAGCAAATCGGTCAGAAGCAGAGGCAGTGGTTGTAGTGGTGGTGGTGGTGTGGGCGAAGTAGGCATTGATATTAGCAAGAAGGTTGCTCATCACTGCCGGCACACCGGGACACATGTATTTGGCGGATAGACAGGAAAAATGCCTGCAGAGGACAATAAACACATAAGGGCATAAGGGGCTAAGGTGGAGCCATTTTGGGTAGATAGTAGGAAATTCCACAACTAATATACAATGGCAAGAAAAAGTATGTGAATGTGCAGTCCATTCTTTCTGCAGAACTGCTTTAGCCATTTTTTTTGGACATCTCATGTTTTTTGCTCTCTTCAAGTTGTACCATAGCATCTCTGTTGGCTTGAGGTCTGGGCTCTGATCTGATCACTCCAAAAGGTGGATTTTGTTTTTCTGAAGCCATTCTGTTGTGCGCTTTGGGTCACTGTCCTGTTGCATCGTCCAACTTCTACAGAGTTTCAGCTGACGTACAGACATTCTCACATTATCCTCCCCTCAATCACAGCAAAGCATCAGGGCCTGGCCCTGATATTCTAATACCTGCTCCTCCTGTCACATGCCGAAGTGTCAGTATCTTGGGCAAGATGCTGAACCCCATGTTCCCCCCGGTGAGTCAGCTCAGGTGCATTGCAGCTCTCCCATCTGTGTGTGAGTGTATGTGTGCTTGCGTGTGCGAATGGGTGAATGAGACGCAGTGTAAAAGCGCTCTAAGTACCAGTTAGGTAGAAAGGTGCTATATAAGTGCAGAACATTTATCATTATATTTGTTAAAACTTTTGACTTTCTAATCACATACTTTTTCTTGCCACTTTAGTTGCAAAATTAACACAACCTGCTGCTATCTATTGTTTGGCACTTTAGTAACCACAACACTAAAAACAACCTCAGCAGATATATATAGCAATTTCACCTTTTGACTGCTGAAAGAGAGAGCGTATTTTTAATGCCCCAAACGTTTATTTGTGATGGAGGAGCTAGTACAAAAGTAGTTTCCCAGTTCATGTATTACAAAAAGTGGCTTCAGTGACTTCAGCACAGCAAATAATGTCGTAAATCAAAGCTTTAAAACCTATACTATTAACAACATAAGGCTCCAAAATAAAAGATGGCGTAATTATAATGGTAAATCAAGGGATCCTTTGGGGGTTTAGATATATCCATCTCATATCCAGAGGAGTAGAGGAGAGGAATGTAAAATGTATTGTGAGAACTCCTTTGTTTCATACTTCACCAAATATCACTGAGAAAAACTCAAGCACAGTATTCACAGTTGCCGATTTAAGTGTTTTCCACTGAGGTGAATCCACATGACAACCCAGCATGAAACTAGATCTGAATGTGAAAGATGACTTTTGCGCACTTCATGTTTTCTGTTTAAATAACCCCTGTCTCCTTTCTCTTGTCTCCAATGACTTTATACCTCTGTGAACTTAAAATACACACACAGGATTTGCCCGTGCCTCTCTCTCTCTCCCTCTCTCTCCATACGTAGACACCAAATGGCAGCAGCACTATCCAGCAGTAATTAAGTGCTACAGCCTGAGAAGCTGCTTTAAGCAGGGATCGTTGACTGAATGAAGAACATATGCTCCTTTTAACACTTCATACAGCTGCTTCACAAGCTATGTGCAATGCTTCCTACTAAACACAGGACAACAAATAAAAATGTATCTCCATGCCTACTTTAATGCAGCACAAGGAATATCAAGCATACACAAGGACTCGTTATTAGCCTTCAGTGTGACCTATAGCAACTAAATATTTGGATGCTCATTACAGTAATGGTGCCTGAGAGCTTAAAGTAGAAAAAAGTTGGCTGAGCAACTATAGCAATGCTAATTCTTAAACAAAAGAACCATAATCTGCTATACTGTTGTCAACAAAAAGTCTAATGTAATTAATTTTAGCCAAAACTTCAAAAAAATAAAACAAGGACATTTGTATAGTTCAAATTAAGATTTTGTGGACAGACACATATTATTGGATAATATAAACTAGCAGTAATTGAGCACACCGATTTTGAAACCAAGAACATCTTGGCCAGTGAGTCACTGTCTCACTCATAAAATTCAATAAAGCATTTGAACATACACCAACAGCCAGAGGAATAGTTACAGATTTACTTAGCTTCTACCTTTACTTTACTCTCCTATACACAGCACACACAACACACAAATAAGAACATAAACATGTTTTGTCAGGAGACCTATTTAATTATTATTGCTTTCAGCCTCCAAATTACCCAGGAGCGCTTGGGGTTAGGCAACAAAGAGAGTGATGATGGCGTTGGCCAAATTCCCATGGTGCTTTTAGAGCTGAATCACCTGAGCCAATTTTCTAGAGGGACATGTTGCTTTTTCTACTGTTACCCTGCCTTGGTCTCTACCAGTGGATGAAATGGAGGGGTACAGAGAGTGGTGACAGAGTAAGATGAAAATGAATAAATCAAGATTCTATGACAAAGAAAATGGAAGGGCCTTTCATAAAAACCTGATGAAGCATGAGTGCTGATGTGAAAATGACAAACTTAAAAAGGTTCAAGCCCAAAACATTAACTTCATCTGAGAAAGCTGATAATAAGGCCAGTTACTGCTCCACTTGTCTGTACTGAACTAACCCTGCACTCCTTCATCTGCCTCTTACTAACTCTACACTCAAAAGCAGCATCAGAATCACAAACATTTCAGCAATACTGCTGTATGCATGCTGTACATTTATTTTGTGTAGCAGTTGTACTTCTTATGTGAATACAATGGTGTTTGGGATCTTAAAAACTCTTTAAAACAGCTAAACAACGCTTTCTGTTTTGGGATATATGAGGTTAAATCATGACCACTAGAATCAGAAAAGGGGGACAGCAGTCAGTGGGGCAGACAAACATGGTTAACATACGGCCAAACACAAAACATCAATCAGAAACAAAGACAAGCTAATTAACAAGTCATCATCGTTTCGACTTAACAAGAAGGAAGTCCAGTTGCCACGACTCAACTTCCAGATAATCTGTTTGTAATTAGCATCTGTTTTACTAAAGCTAACTACATAGTTACTGTAGCTACTGGAAGTACCCAACAAGCGCGTTCTGCAGAGGAAAGAGAGCTTAAAAAACAGTTTGGCGATAGCTCAGATACACTCATTAACTCATTCTTACTAATCTTACTCACTGAATTTTGCAATTAAATAAAAGTTGTAAGCAAAAAACGCACTAGCAATAAGCAGCATAACATAAAGCTACTATCTTTTAGGACATCTGTAATAAATACTTAGTCTAATGTAATTGTTGATGAATAGTAAGTCAGGAGTTTGCATTTGGACTTCATGATTTAAACATGAACTGCTGAATGTAATGTTTTAGACTAGAAAGAGGAAAGCTATTGATACAAATCTGACGTCATTTTGCAAGCACTTTAAAGACTTTTAAGGCTTTATAGGCAGCTATCTAGAGTTAGCCCCACGACCTCCATATCAAATGATGCAAATGTGGGGCAACAACAGTGTGCACGCACACAGTCTTTGGCAATGAAAGTGGATTTCAGGATCTCAGACATCTTGCTGAGAGGATTACCAAACATGAAAGCAGCTGGCATCAAAACAATGTGGTAAAGGCAGAGTAAACAAACAAAATACATTTCACAAAACATTAAACAAAATGCCTGCTTTCCATCTGTCAAACATGTCAGCAGTAGTAGTTGCACCCACCCCCACCTCGCATTTTCCCATATGAAAATGCCAATGCCTGCAAGAAACTACAAAGACCACACCAGACAATATACTGTAGCCTATAACAAAGCTGCTGTAACTAGTGATAGACTACAGTAAGAGAAAGAGTCGTTAGTGGCCCAGAGCAGATGGACAGTGTCTCCAGTGCCTTCTAAGTAACAGTAGGCAAAAGCATATGGAAAATTTCATTATCAAAAACTGCACTCAAAGATTGAAATAGTCCATGAACGGCTTAGTGAATGTGAGTTTAAAGCATGAGTGAAAAAAAACATCCAGTCATAATTCCCTGAATGCTCTTTGTCTGGTGTTGCATAACGGTCAACATCAGACCAATATTCTATTCACTACTCAAGCAGACGCATTTCATCAATCATATCATCGAGACAAAACTGCATGTACCACAACAGTTCTGAAAACATAATAAACACAGAAGTATTCTTGGGTAAGAAGAAATCTATTTTCACAGTTTAGTGGGTAGTGGAATGAAATATTACATATATGAAACGTGAAATGAGGTGCACCGGACTCAGTATATGTGGCCCTAAAGTGGCTAGAGTGGCTAGTAATATGTTGAAAGATACTGGCCCATGTAAGGTTGGATGAATAATGCAAACTTTTGCAGTGGTAGAGAATCCAAGAACACTATAAACTCTAACAAGGTAGAGCATGATCTTGAGGTGGTGTGCCATGGCATGTGCTGATGTGTGCATGTATGAGTGCCTGGAAAACACAGGGAGACATTTATGGATAGACGGGATCATGGAGAATCAGAAAGACAGAGAGGTGTGTTTCCATGATCAATTTAACCAAGGTAGGTTACTGTTTTCATTGATGAATCAATCACACTTATTAGCTTTATAGTCTTCCAAGCTGTGATTCTGCTGAGAAGACACCTTTACAACTCCATTTCTCTCTCTTCTCTTTCTGTCCTCCACTCTGCCAAATGAGACAATGACAGACTGGTGAAGTAAAAGGCCATGGATCAGGGTGGTACTAACGTCATAGCCTGATAGATGGACTCCACGCCGTATCTCATAGCGAACTCATCCACTATCTCCTGAGACACATCATCAAAGTAGACCTTCCACGCATCATCCCCTTTCACCTGCGGGATCTTCACCACCCCGCTGTTCTTCACCTCGGTTAGGTAGTGGAAGAGGTTCTGTGAATAGCATGTGAGATACAGAACTGGTTGATGAAGCCCGCACTGCTACCATCATTCTGTTAATTTGCTTTTAAATGCAATCACAAAAGAAAAAGGTTTTCTTATTTACTCTTCAACTTAGTTCCCAAAAGAGAATAATTACTGGAGTTGAGTGAGAAGTCATTTTACTTAACATGGCATTATAATGGTTACCTCGTGTAAACAGGTGTACTGGCCATGAGGAGGAACCACGTTCTCTTCCCCTTTCATCTCCACGCTGATCTTCAGTTTAATGGCCCCAGATACAGCAGATTTGTCTGTCCTCTTATCTGCAAAACACAACTTAGCTTGATTAGTCATAACTGAAAACTAAAAGAAAACTACACATTGCACACATGTCTGCTAAGCAAATGCTGGTAAACCTATCTCAAGCCCAACCAAAAACAAATTATTATTACAATACTGCAGTACTAATTTGCATTGTGTATTACTTTTCAAAGTATTTTCTTTCTCCCAGGCAATGCAATGCAGCTACTATGCACCGGGAAGACAAGTGCAATTTGGCATTTGTTTTGTTTCTAGAAATTCTTCCACCTTGTGGCTCAATGGGTTGGACGTCAAATTGTTTTCACAATAGATTGTCAAATAACTGACTTATCAGAGAACCAAATAATTTTCTAAAACTTGTATAATATTTAGTAAAAAAAAAAAAGAAAAAAAGGACAATTTCAAGCACATAAAGATGAAGATGATGAGTGAAAAGAAATGCTATTGTTATGTATTGTAAAATATGAATGCCATCATATCTATGAGTAAAAGTTTGTTCTGTACAGTGTACAAGAGCACACAAAGCATTAACATGATCACTGGCTATGTTGGACTGTAGGTTGGAGGAAATTAACCTTATTCTGTGCATGTAAACATTAACATATAAACACATATAGAACCCCACCCCCACCCAACATGCTCTTATAATCTTAATTCATGTTTTTTGTGTCAAATGAATGAAATTTACTGCTGGTCAAGGGACAGACAAGTGAAAAACAATAACGTGACAAAGCGATTAATTCTAGTGCTGTAAATGCAAAAGCCCAGATTGAAGAGGAGCTGAAGAGGCTTAGAGAGGAAAGCAGCTGGAGTGGTGGACATCCACACCAGCAAATGCTTGTTTAAACATTTATTGTGAGCATTCACGCACAGAGCAGCAGCAGTGGGCAGGGGTCACTATCACCACAAATTGCTTCTTTTTAGCTAAAGAGGCAAACAAAAGCAGCACTGCTTGTCATAATAGTTTGACAGGAGTGGGAGCTCCCATTAAGCTGCCATTCAACCACATGCATGCATGGTAAAACCAGTGATGTATGTGAGCAGAAAAGGAATTAACAACCAAACTGAACCGCAGGTCTCTTTGGTTACTTGGTAGATGGACAGTAATGATCATCTCAACTGAATCACACTTCATAAGACCAAGAATTTATTCTCATAACCTGCTCGTGGTCACTGTGTAATGCAAGGATAAAACAGCTATTTAAGTGAACATGTTTATGTCCATTGAGCTGTCATCTTACCTGACTAAATGCCATAATAACTGCCGCCACAATTGAGGCAAAAAAGAGGCAGTAAAAATAGGTAACGCACCTAGATTGTACCAAACATCCATCTCTCCACTGAGAGTGCGGACCTCGATGATGGTCTGGCCAAGAAAATCATCTGACTCTCTCTTGAAGTGCTGCTTCACCCGTGATTTGATGTCATCATCCTCGTCCCACACTCGCACCTTGATGCGGTCAGTGGCGTTGTGACATTCACTGCAAGTTAGAAGATGATTGTGCCGGTTCAGAACAATCCCAGCACTAACAACAAAACGCACAATTCAAGCAGAAATATAAGTTCAGATAAACACGCATTTCGTGACCCCTTTCTACGTAACAGCCTTCCTAAGTAATGAGAGAATGTGTGTTTTTGTGTGCAGCCATGGGTGTTCATCGGCAGTGAGCATGCCAAGAATGTAAATGCAGAGGAGAGCTCTATTCAGCAGAAAGAATTACCCCAAGAAGTTATGTGACCTTTACTGTGCATCTTTATATGGTTACTTTCTCTGAATGCATGCAAAACGTATCAGAGAGGAGCTGAATGTTTCACAAGAATGACTGTGTAGCAGTTATAGCACGGATTATTTATTTGTCAAAGCTTTATGTTTAGGTTCCCCTTCGCATCAGTGGAGCTGACAGACGTTTCAGAATCATGTCACTGCTAAATAGAACAGAGGTGGCCAAAGCACTTAGCTTCAGATTGGGTCAGAGTGTTCGTCCCTGGAATTAAAACCAGCAGATTACATTTTGTTCTAATGACATTTTGGGTGCGACAGCCAGAGAAGCAAGATCTGCAGTATTTTATTTATTTTTTTTAAGTAATCCTTTTCCGGGGGAAAGCACTGGCTGATGCTGCTGCTCTAGTCTGGGACTATGCTCGCTGCCAAGTACACAGTAATGCATCGCACTATTAATCTACATCCCTGTAGTAATGGGAAACAGTTTTATTACAGCCACCACTGGAGTCTCATTACAGGTGCAGAGCCTTGTCTGTAACTGGCATAGGACACGCAAACACACAGAAAATCTCAGTAGCACACACGTGTCCCTAGGAGTTTGTTTTAATTATTATTAACTATTAATAGAGAGAAATGTTACAACCATATTTATAATGTAGAACTGTAACAATTATTTAACATCAAAAATGATGGTTTCTTATATGCATATGATCTAGGAACACACTGAGAAACCTGCAGAGGAATGATGCTGCAAAATCCAGTGCTGGCAAAACAGCCATTTGGTGCTCTCTATTTGGTTTAAATCAACATGACGAAACCCTCTCTAATCCTTCAGCAATTGCTCACCAGTGCTTCACAGAGAATCCCAGTTTTAATCATTAAAAAGAGCCAAAAAATAAATAATAATGCAAAGGTTTGCTGATGCCCAGTGGGTCAATCTGTATGTCTGAGTTCTACTGCTTTTAAGAGAAAACTGCCTTTTCCTTTAAAGCCCGGTTCTTATTTATTATTTTTAAAGTTACTGTGCTAAACAAAGGCAATAGCTTCCCTTGGCCTAAACATAGCAAACCACATGCAGGGCTCTCAGAGGTTCACATTTTGTACATTTTCTAAACTACTTCTTTATGTTTGAAGTAGTTCCTTTGAAACTGAATTACTATAATTCATTGCAACCTACTTCTTGTTAGATTTGCACAATAAGCTACCAACTGATTCATAAGTGCCCCACTGCCACAATTTTATTTTTCACTGTGCGGGAGTAAAAATAGTAAAAATAAACAAAAAAAGAATTCAGGCAGAGAGGTAAATCGAGTGGTGAAATTCCTGTGGGTAATACATATGTATACTGACCAAGGAGAATAACCTGTGCTAAAACAGCAAGCGACAGACGCGTGATCAGCATGATGGGAAAGCACAGAATGACTAGTCATGTACTTCTATAGGATCAAATGAAATGTTTTCTGTTTTGTTTTGTTGAAACAACTGACCTGTGTTGTCTAACTGATTAATACCATAGTAAAGTATGTTTAGCAGAGGCTACATCTCCAAAATCTCTGCAGTGCAGCTGGTGTATAATATGTCATAACAGATTTACTAAGCTATTAAGTATGAGCCTGCAATAAAACAAAAATCTGAATTGTCTGTATCTATTTACTAGTGCTTTGCAATTTCCCTAAGCAGATGATGCTTAATCTTTATGGAGATAATCGGTTCAGACAGAGGGCAAATGAATAGAGACCACTCACAAGTAGAACTTCTCGTCCCAGACTGGGTTGAGGTTGCCAAAGATGGTCTTCGTCCTGCGTTTGGTTTTGCCCACCTGGACGGTGACATAGGGGTCACTGGAGCCAGTTTTGTCCTTGGCCTGTAACCCCTGAGCACACATGACTGGAGACAAAACAGAGTTGGAAAACAGTAAGGAAAGTTGTGATACACAAGCAACTCATCTGACCATTTTAATGTCAAGATTTAATTTTTATACATGGAACATTACTTGTCCCAAACTTTATTACATCATTAATCACCAATAATGTGATTCACACCATTTGCATGGGCATACTAATTTAGGTGCCAAAAACAGGAAGCACTGCACTGGTGGGTGAACAATATCAATACCAATCACGAACCCACTTCAATATTTTATTTTGGTGCCTCCCAGTAAGTGAAGTTGTCTCAATTTTATGTATTTGATCCTTTTGTTCCAATGTAAGAATACAGGGCTTGCCACTGCCTCCACCAACTTTGTGCACTTGCCAACAATTAAGGCCACAAAGCAGCTTTTTTTAGTTTGTTCTCAACAGCTGTTAGCTGTTCATCTTTTTTTGTACATGTTTAGTACGTCTATGATTTATCTATTCCTACATCCAGGCTGAGGGTGGATTCCACCCCCCTGTGTGTGCCTACTGCTACAGCATGTCTATACTGAGCCAAGCCTTTGCTTCAAAGAAAGATCAGTGATTCATAATTTTACTTCACCACACATACAGTAGAGTAAGGTGAAGAGAGAGACAGTAGTATTTCACAGCCCCATAAAAGGGGAAAAAGGACACTGTGGCATTAAATATGCATAAATGACAGTCTAAATAATTCAGGGTACATATATATCCCTCAGCTCAATGCTGACAGGAGTTAGTGGGCAGGATATAGAGGTTTCAAGAGCCATGACCTGCTTGCTCCAAGAGTACAAAAATCAAATGCCTCCAGGAGTTAAAGGAGAGGTCTGAGGCAGCAACAGATAGAGTTGCCAACATGCTTTAATAAAGTGCTTGCTCCATAATCCAAACTAAATTCTAGCAAATGTGGAGACAGGACAATCACAGTTTTATGCAATATCCTCTAAGCATGAGTCAACTTTTTTGCATCTGCGCCTTATGCTAATGTAGGAGGGAGAGGCGTGGCTTATGTCGTAAAGGTTTGCTGCTCATTCTGGGATGAATTCAAATTCAAATCTGTTCAGACAATAGAAATAGAGCAAATAGGCCTTTGTCTAAAAAAATCTATTGCATCTTTAATAATTTGTTCTTTTCCATATGCCATTAAGACTAAGATTTATGTATTTAAAGCTAAATTAAATACGTGTATCACCTATGGATGATAAATATGTATAATCTATAGTCTATGATTTAAGAGGAGGGGTATCATTTTACATATTGCACACATGGCAGAGCAGCGTTATTTCATTAATTATTCATTATTTTTATCTCTGGACATGGCAACAGCACTGGGCTGGATCTAACAGTAAGTCATAGTCTGTAGTTTTTCTAACCAGTCCTCTGCAATTACCTCTCCTGCAAATCAACTTTACCTGTTAATACATGACCTGACCTGACACATTAATTAAATAAAGGCTCAAAGCTGCTGCTGGACGGTGAAGGCGAAAACTCTGCAAGAGATAATAAATGGTAGAGATAAATAGAAAACACTGATGTGCAGAGCAGACTGCAAAGGCAGAAACTTCCTTCATAATCTCACTACATTATGTTCACTTGTTTGTCCTTTTTGTTACTTTTGACAAGAGAAACAATGACAAAACAGGACTTAATGTTAACTACACACAATTAGGGTGCTTGATGATTGGAAATCTAGTTTATATCAGTGCCCCCTGTGCCCTGCCAGGTTCCTTACCATAAGTGATGAACATATTGTATTTTGAAAAAGAAACAGTTTGTTCTTTCATATCAAAGATTGGATAAAGACCATGTCTTACTTCTTTCATGCTTGCAGCAAACTATCTGAGTTTATTGGTCAAGTCATTTGTGGGGATAAACATCAGCGTCTCTCCCTCCACTGTAGCATTTAACAGGGATGAGAGGACCTCATATGATTGGTCATTACTGAAGCTGAAGCTTGCCCAACTCGAGATGCTGATTCTGTTACCCTCCCATTCCACATTATGCCCAGCTATACCTAGTTCGTGCCGTTGCCTGGGGTCATTAGAAATTGAAATAAACTGTTGGTCATGGCCATTCAGCTTTTGACTGTGCAATGTCTCAGGATAATAGAGCTTTAAGAGACTTGCTGAACCTGGTGTGTGTTTCACCAGCCAGGAACAAAATTAATTCTTCTTAAATTGTTGATATCCGAAATATACTTTAATTTAATTACCATACTGCTGGCTTGGCTTATTTTTCCATTTGTGAAGCACAAAATACACTATAACACAAGAACTTCACTAAGGACAAAAAGCAAGAAAATGAATTTCTATTGATTAGAGAGTAGTAGAGTAACAGAGAAGGCATACCCAGAAGCATAAACAGATTTAGTACAGTGTGAAGAATGGTCACTAAACATTGAGAATATTCCTAATTAACACATTGACCCTCAACAAGGTTATATTATTTAAAATAGTAATCTATAAAAAAAAATACATACATGTGTATATACACACACAATACTGTATATGTATATTTATATATAATGATCATATTTAGTGCTCAGCCTTGTAGTGTGTATATTCACCAGATCCACAATTTGGTCTGAGTGCTGCAGAGTGAATGCCAGTCAATGTTTATTTAATGCATGATGAACAATTAAACTCAATAAACACATTCCAAAATAGGACGTTCAATAAGCCTATGTGAAATTCACTATGAGTCTTTCCAGTGTCTCTCCTATTCCTGTGTCATTTTGCTTTCTTAAATTCTTCCTCTCCTCCAGTGTTTTCCATCTCCAGTCTTATCCTGCTCTCTTCCCTCTCTGTTTCCTCTCTCTTCCTATCCTCTCTGGTGTATTGACACCACAAGAAATGCAAGGTGGGCAATAACTGAGCTGGACCTGGCACAGGTACCAAAGAGATGGCCTGTAGTCCAAGGTTGAGGTAACAAATACTACTTTGTGACTTTCTTTCTGTAGTCAGTTAACCAGATATATAATCAAACAAATACAGTGGAAAAAATACATAAATCCAAACACACAAAGAAATTGGGTTGTGTGGCAGTAAACAAAAACTAAACAAGAACAGGGATAGAAAATGGTTATGTAATCAAATAGGATACAAAAATAACTCCAAAATTATACTTAAAGAAGGATATGGAAGAAGCCTTTATTTGTCATATGTCACATGTACATGTTACAATGAAATTTGTCCTCTGCATTTAACCCATCCCCCTGGAGCAGTGGGCAGCCACATACAGCCAGCGCCCGGGGAATATGTTAAACATGGCATGTTAACACGTGAGCAACAAATGGACATAAAGACCTCAGCTGCAGCAAGTAATCTTCAGCTACTGCATAATAAGAAGCCACTATGGCCTATTACAGCCACTATTTAACGTCTGCTCCGTGTATATCATGTTTTCATTAGAGCTACATGTTATTCTGTAGCTCCTATTTAAAATTCTTAATGTAAAAAATATAGATTGCAGTGTGCTCTGATTTCCACTTGATATACTACAAACAACAAAACAGTGACGCTTTGTGGCATGTGAACAATATACTCCATAATTTGTCATAGTGCTTTGGTATGAGGATGACATGTAAGACAGTTCTGTTGATTTAGTGGTGAAGAATCAAGGGCCAGGCTTACCTGTGATGCTGATTTTGGCTGACCACTTGGAGGTCCCATCAAGCACAGCCTGCTTGGCTGTTTTCAGATGGCTGGTGAACTCCTCTTTGGAGACATGGAACATCTCCTGGATCAACTCAAACACTTCAGGACGGTTCTTCTCTCTTATCTTCATGCGCTCCTTCATAGCCATGATGATATTCTGTGTCTTGTCCTCGGCCCCATGCTTGGAGCTTTTCTCCACAGCCCCTGAAAAAGCCAAGGGTTACATAGTGTGGACCCCACACAAATACATGGAAATCATTCATTTGTGTGTTAATGTCAGTATGAACAATCTGTGCGTAATAAAATTATGTTAACATGTCAATGTAGGACTAAAAGTGAACATATGGCAGTTAATGGTTTTCATCTAATCACAGTATCATGTGTCTACATCACAGTACAGTGCTTTCATGAGTGCAGTTTAAAATGGGAAAAAGATGAATTGCAGTGTGAACCATAAAATACTGTTATAGTATAACTCGTATAAAGCACTGAGTTTGATAACAGCCAGAGTGTAGATAATCCATTTAAGTGTGTGAGGATTGCCGTGAGGATCATCCCGAAACCTGCACATCACATTATTCCTATTAGTTTACACTGTAACAACAGGAGTGTGCCCAATTGAAAAATCTGATTGGAGACTGGAATCACTGCCAGTAACTGGGCGAATGTACCACGTCACTTGTAGAAATAAGTGTAAGGGGATATATAATATATATTACATAAAACCTAGTAGCAGTATTCACATGGCTCGACTGTGGATACATTTGTGAGGGAACATATCAGGGGAAAAGAAAAGACACTACAATATTATTACAGAACAAACCAAATGTTTTATGGCTTAATCAGATTTTTTTAGTCATAAATGCATAAAATGTTTGATTATTAGTCAGGGATGCAAAGAAAAAAACTTCACACAAACACAGACATATACATCCATGTCGTTAAATTCCTTACTTTGTAAACAATCTGCATTAAGCAGGTCCTGGCACTTCTCGTGGCATTTAACGCCACACTCTGAGCAGCGCATGCCCTGGCGGGCAATGCCCCACAGCAGCCCCTCACACTCATGGCAGTATGTTGGTGCTGTCGCCGTCCAAACTTCAAAGTTATGGGGTGTTGTGGATGATATTGGGTAGATCAAGGCCTGGAGGGTCTTCTTGAACACATGTAGTTTCTGACAGGAAAGAAACACAGGTGGTACAGATGGTGATGTTAAATTGTCATAGCAGTTCCAATCCAACTACCAGGTGGAGAAAATGAGATTTCAAAAGGGTCGTAACAAACTCACAACTTAATGAAACGTGTTTGTACCTAAATTGCTCCCAAGAAATGTTCCATACATGTTGAATGCGGTATGTAGAAGAAAAATACCTGGGACCAGTTTAACTGATCAGTTAGTTTAAAGGCATGCTGATTTTGAGTTTAACACAAGCATAATCTCACTAGACCTCATTTAAATGGACCTGGAATCTGAGCTGGATGAACTGCACAACACATTAAGAGACAATTCTGTATTAATACTGGCAATTATAGAATCTACTGAACTACAGCTATCATTCTTCTGTACTGCAGCATTTTTCACATTCTTTTCTTGGAGAAATTAATCTGACACAGATTATGTTATTCCGGCATAGGAGGCTTTGTTGATCCTTTTCTGATTACCTTATAATCAATGGACAGGTCAAACGTTTGAGAGTAAATCAGCCTTACGTCTCGTTAAATTTAGATTAACAGCATCCTTAGTGCACAGGCTTTGTTCACGTTTAGTGGTTTACCGAGTACAGGTTCTCTAGACCAAATACTAAAGTCTCCTAGAGGCCTGTCTAGAGTGATTGCTGTGTAACAGAAGATCCTTCAAACTGAACACTTTACTGCAGCAGCCCTGCCATCCACAAGGACTGGAAAACGAGCCAGGACTTGCCAATTCTTGAAGGCAAAATCAATGCATGCTGTAAATAAGGTTTTTAAAAGTGAGCATTATCCAGATTGGGAGAGAGAAGGCTAGCGAGAGAGAAAGTGACAGGAAAAGAGAAGGAGATGTATAGTGGTTAAATAAATCCTCAAGAGGTACTTTCTTTCTACTTTGACTGCAGTCCACTCCTCACCCCTTCTCCTCAGAACCCAGGGTGTTGACAGTGCACTTTAACACCTGAACAGTCGCCCTTCACTTTACCACACAGACTAGAGCACTGTTCACCCAGACACACATTCAGCCACAAGCACACCCACTTGCCGAGATGATTAAATGACACCAGACGACAGGACAACAAGGCTATCTAACATTGTGAGACTTCGCTGATGCAACAGAGAGGCTGTTGAACCCTGGAGGACCTTTAATGAAACAGAGAGGGAGACAGAGTGATTCCTCTTTTAATCTGAGGATGATGAGATGAAGCAGATGTTTGAGATTTATCCAGAACATGCACACGAGCCAGCCCAGGGTCACACCCAGAAGTTTTCTCCTCAACAAATGTAATAATTAACCATTTAAGGAAATGAGTAAGCCAAAATTTTCTTTAAATTTACATAGACCTCTCAGTCTCCGTTTTTCTCATTGAGTTCATTTGGCTGGTCTATTTTTAAGCCCGTCTTATCAGCAAACTAAATTCTTTGAATAGTACTAAGCATGTTAACCTCATATTAAGCCTTGGCATGTTTTTTTTTTTACCATTGCATGAGTAATTTCTTATTATTTTCATTGCCACAGCCTATTTCCATCGTTTTCAATCTCGGTCTGCCTCTCTCTGCCTCCTCTCTTTCCTCCTGACAAAGCACGTCACACTGTGCAGATGTGGGAATGCATGCGTGAGTCTCATGTGTTACACTGTGAGGTAACCCTGGTGATTATGTGCAAGACACTGCTAGAAGTGATTGACAGCCGCAGCCTCTGACTGAGAGCAACATGACAGAGAAGAGTCTCATCTCTCCTACAGCTTTCTAATTTCACCACCTGTTGCCCTTGTCAACCACTTTTTTGCCACCGTCATCCCTCTGATCCTGTCCCAGCATTCTTCACCTCTAATCTTTTGCCTTAACTAGTGTACAGTTTCAACCCTAACGAAGAAGCCATGCCTCTTTCTTCAAACAATCTGATATAGCAATCAAATTCAGACAATTGCAATTATTTCAAATGAATCCCGTGTGGCAAAATTTTCAAAAATTATGCAAAATTTACATGTGTGGAAACGTTTGAAATCATGTATTATATTTTGCTGCCTGTCTGACATTATCTAAACTGACTTAAAGCAACACATCACATCTTATTTCCAGATAGCTCCTGACCTATGTCAGATCGTTGTTTCTGTCTTCCTTTGAGCAACTAAGTCCCTGCCTTTGTCTCAGCAGGTAAGCATTGGCCCCGGTTCATGTTGACAGTCACTGTTAAAAGGCTCTGGTGCTCATATCAAATGCGGCTCAGAACATTGAGCAGACAACACGGGCCGTTAGCCGGCCCACACATAATGTTTCTTTCTGCTCTAAAAAGCAAATACATAGGAAAGATGATGCAGAGAGAGAATAGCATAGAGTAAGAGTGGTCTATACGTCAGAGATGACAGAGTAAGACATGTTAATCAAATTAAAATGCATGAAAGACAGATTGCAGAGTGCTGATGAAAACTAAGGCAGGACAAATACAGCATGATTTAAACATATCTCCAGGGAGCAGATGCTAGATTCAAGGAGGCTAGGTTATAATATGGCTGCCTGATCAGTGCCATCGAAGTCAGGAGGTAATGGTGACAAGTCACGCTCTGCTCTGATTGTCTTTTCTTCTATTCTCATTTCCGTCCCTTTCTCATGCTCTTATCTCCCTCTTCCTTTCTCCTCTTTCCACTAACTGCTTTACACTCTTAAACAGCATATGGTAATTTACTGAGTACTCTGACAGTCCTCACAGGGAAGCACTCTCCTGGACTTAATGCAGCAGATAAAGCTCTAACATCTGCTTGCCCCAAGACTGGACAATCTGCAGCTTTGGTTAGGACTCAGCTTAACTCAACCACCAAATATTTAACTTAACTCTTTGCTACTCATCAGTATATTGGACATCTATCCCTCAAGTTTAAGTCCTTACTTAACACAGTAGTGCAATCTCCAAACTAGGGCAAGAATATTCTCTCTTTGTACACCAATATACACACTATATCCATCACGTCATTTCTCATTCATCTGGGCCATGAGTTGTTCATCCCTTAAGCTCCTTTAATCAAACCCACAGCCATTAGTAAGTAGTCAAGACCAAGTCACTTTAGGACAACTAGCCATGTGGACCAGGAGGACCAACCAAGTCAAATGTGTATATGAATCTGTATTATATATATTGTATGCACAAACCACTGGGTGCATCTATTTGAAGGTACAGACAACCATACAGAGCATGTTTTATTCTAGTAACTTTTTAGGTTTAAGCACACCTCTGTTGGAAAACATTAGCTATGAGACAGACTGCTTGGTTGTCTTGCTGAAAAACTGCTTGGTCCTGTTGTTGGCCTCCTCTAACACCATCTTCCATTTGAGGGGGAAGACTTGCAATCAATGAATGAAGAGCAAGTTCTGGAGGTCAACACAAAGAGCCTCTCACTATCGACTGAGCCATTCTGCCCTTTCTCTATAGCTGCGCCTCTGACAATTGTTAATAGCAAGGCATTGTCTAAATCAAATAAAAGGACGATGCTTTAGTTTCTGAACTCAGTCAAAAGGGGCGCAGCAGAAAGAGTGTGCAGCTGTGTATTACAGGCAGACAGACAGATTATAACATGCTATATGTACATCTAAACAATAAAAGGCCAGTCACGAATGCAATCCATCAAATCCTCATTTTAAAACAGGCAACATGATTCCAGAACCTTAAGTACGATGGCTGTTGCAAACAACATAGCTATAAAAGCTTGTTAGTGTTCCAGCACCGTCCTCTCCAAACACCGCCCTAAAAAATAATGCAAACATGCGTCCAGCGCCATAATGCCTTTGTAGAATCCTTCATTAGCTACTAAAACTCTACAGCAGCTAGTCAGGGATTTTAATGCTGGCGATGCTGGCGTGTTAGTACTCACCAGGTCTTCATTATTCAGGGTGGACCGGTTCACCAGAGCGAACGAGATGCCTGCCTTTCGAGCAGCGAGGGTCTGTTAGATAAAGAAGCAAAGCAATATGAAAGGGATGAAAAGAGATAAATTCACTGATCCATTTTATCTTCATGCAGTTTTATCTTAAGGGAAGTACACAAATGCAGTACAAACTATCTATATAGTGTCTGGGAACTTTTAAAAACATATTTTGCCCTGCAAACACATAATGAAAATTTATTTGACATTAAAACAATATAACAACAATATAAGAATGTGTTTAGTTTAGTGTTCTAAATTTCAGTAAATTAATAGATTAGGTTTTGGTCATCTCTGTACAGATACTATTCATATGTTGATTTTATCTTGTGCACAGATGGAAAATACTCTTACCAAAGCCTGTGATTTCCAGGTAGCCATGAACAGAGAATGAAAGAAATTGAATTAGACAAGGAGTGGGAGGGTGAATGCTGAAAGCACAAACAGCAGAGGAATTGTTTTTTTTTTGTTGTTGTTTTTTTTGTTTTTTTTTTATCCATACTGAGCACACAGGTGTCTCAAGTGCCATGCAGGACTGCTGGTTAAGGCACAGAGCTCTATAACTACTCAACTATTCATCACAAGATTATTCAGCTTTTGCATGATTCTTTATCCACTCATGCACTGGAAGTTACTAAACTGCAGTCATGCTTGGCATTTATGTTCACTTCTCTGTTGGATGAAGCTTTGATCATATTTTCTGCTGTCTGCTCTGCACATTAGTTTGACACAAACAGAGAAACACAAGACACACACACACACACACACACTCGCGGATGGGTGAAGCCAGCTGTACGGCACAACACCAACTTGCACTCACACAAACACGCACACACATCTGCTCAGACATTCGCAAACGTATTCAAACATAAAACAGAACACACACACACACAAACGGGCAACACACACACACACAGACACACACAGATGTAAATTGGCTGTTATATTAATATCCACTGAGTCTGGGGGACCAGAGATTGGTAAACATTTACCCCATACTGGAGGACGTTAGGTAACAGGAATGCAGACATGGACAGCTGACAATATTGGATCAGTCTTTACCACGACCCTCTTGTCTGTACAGCGCAGCTATGGTAAAGATCCATGGAAGCCATGGAGAATGTAGTAGGGAACGTGACCTCTACATGAACTGTGAGTGTTGATGTAAGTTTATCAACATGCACCAGCACTGCTGAGGTTGCTGCGGGCAATACAATTTGACCCTGTGTCCAGATGTTATCTATTCAGCTATAATATAGCGTTCAGTATTTTGTGAATCTATTTTGAGCTCTTTTTTCCTCTTTCTTTTTTTTTTTTTTTTTTGGTTTATGTTTTTGCATCCCTCCATAATATGGGGGAACCCTGCTGTCTGCTGCCCTGAAGCAATCACACAGCAAATGGGGGACATTGACAAAGGAGAGGCATGAAAGGGGACCAATTAGTTTGCTGATTACTGACTTCATCCCACGTGTAAAAGGCTTAGTTTGTGTCACTTTTACATGATTTAAAAGCCTCACACAGTTAAATCAGAAGTCAATGAAGTCTCCTGGATATATTTTTGGGTTGAGTTGTCAACATTTCAAGTTAAATACAATTTCTCGATACCTGCCGAGCAATAAATAGAGTGAAGGAAGAAAAATGATCAAGCAACGGCGAGGCTGAAATCTGACAACTCACTGAAAAATATCACCCATAGCTGTTATGGGTCTATGTGGGAATGGCAGATATACACGCAGAATCCCAAATAATGTATAAATTAAAAACGACAACCCATACTTACCAAGACATTGTTGGTTATTAATTTCATG
Organism: Anabas testudineus; assembly: GCF_900324465.2. NCBI lineage: Eukaryota > Metazoa > Chordata > Actinopteri > Anabantiformes > Anabantidae > Anabas > Anabas testudineus. The sequence continues at coordinate 18,779,665 of NC_046612.1, read as the reverse complement.
AGAGATATGGACAAATACAGCATCAACTCATGTTGTTCACTGTGATATAAACATTCATCAGAATCTATGTGTATGACATCAAGCTGCATTATCATTTGCATAAAATGCTAATTTGTATTTTAAAGAGTAAAATGTTTCAAGATTATCAAACAAGAGACTTAATTTCATAGAGTTGTGATAATATTTCCATTGTTCTGACTAAAATACATGAAGATGAAAAACAATCAACAAACACAGGACAGACAGATACTGTGCAGAACACACTGGACACACAGTTACAAACAGTCATGAACACTATTGGCATCGTGATAGTCTGTTGTCTTTCAGAATGGCTAACCATGTGGCACAGTGCTAAAGTGGACTGCACTGCAAAAGGCCTCTCTGTGGGATATGTTATGACACATTATGATGCAATAAAAACAAATGGGGGAAGCATCACTGTAGTGCAATATCTTAAACACCCTCTCTAGGGTAATTAATCAAGTCATAGACTTACAGCTAAGGTTACATTTAGCTTTCCCACAGTGCAGTGCTCTACACTATATCGTCTATACTAGACTATATTGCTCCTTTTATTGCCAATAAACTCTTTGTTCAGGCTTGTTTTTTTTTTTTTTTTATCACAATCAAAGTTTTTGCATCAAATATCTGTTTCATATTGCATAACAGGTCTACATATGTATGGTAAGTGTGCTGTAACAAGCTCCAGTTATATTTTATTAACCACTACTGTTGCAGAGACTTTAGCTCAAAGGAAGTTACAGCCAGGTATTAATGACAAAAAACCAGCACTGTCACTCTAAAGCTGTGTCCCATTTTAACAGGTGGCCAGTGAGGTTATTGTTGTCCTCAGCAGGGGTCAGTACTCACACAGCACAGGATTCCACCAGTGTGGTATAATGTGGGGTCACTCAGATAGATTTGACATAAATCACACATAACCTTGTTGAGGCAGATGACTCACCAGGTCTCGGACAAGAGGCACTGTCCTCTTGCGGCGTAAATCTGGCATGCTGTCAATACCATAAAGAATACTGCCAGCCCTGAAGAAGCAGACAGATTTAGGATGTATTAATATCATAATAATGCCATGCTGGGGGAGACATTACTGAAAGAGGGGCCTTGATTTACACAGCTGGCGAACACCATGGATCATGCCTCCCACCCAATCGCTTTCACCCCTTGCTTTTCTCTTCACGTGGTGCTGACCACCTACACTGGAGCTCCTTGTAGTCACTCGCAAGCTCTGCTGTTCCCATTGCTGCAGGAATTATTATTGATACGTATTAACCTATCACTGGATTTATAACACACACTACGAATGCTGAATATGAGATTCAAGGTTTAGACCAGCAAAAACTGAATCCAAGTCTCACAAATATTACTCTAAAACTCTAAAAGTTGTCTTGCTTTCTACATCTTCCAACTCCCTCATGCACACTCGTCAGCTTCCCTGATGCCTTCGCACCAGTCTTGTTCCTTTCCCGTGGGGCTCTCAGTGGCATCACCTCAACTGTCACTCAAAGCCTCTCTAATGACCTCAGCATTGACATCAAGGCCCCAATGCCTCCACACAGATAAAGTTCCTCAAGCTTTCCTGTCAGCCCTCTCAGCAACATCAGTGATATGACCCTAAAGATACACAACGTGACGAGCTGCACAGACCCCAGGGCCCCAGGCTCTGGCTCCCTTTACGCACAATGCATGATGCAGATGACTGCATAGTCACTGCATGATCTGGGGTAATGGAGGATAAATATGATTATTAGCTATTCTTTCGCTCATAGCATGGGACAAAAGATGGATTCATTACTGATCTCAGAATACTTAGTTCTGTTGCAGATGTTGTGAAGGCATCAAACATCTTGTAAAAGCATTTTCTCTCTGTGGTGTGTCACAAAGCATGGAGCACGATCCCTTAATTGGGGCTTTATGCCAGAGAATCAGCATGCCTGTAAAATTTCTGCTACATGTGCCTCAGCATGGGGGTACAAAACAGCACAGCAGCTCAGATTTGTGTTATTGTGAACCAGATCAGGATCTGATCGGGAAATCGGCCACTACTCACCCTCCAGACTGCAAGCCGAGCACTTTGGGATCCAAAAGACTGCGAGGCTACAGAGAGAAGACACACACAATGTAAAACAGCCAAGGTAAGGTAAATGTACACAACTAAACTCAAATCAAACAGCATCTAAAGTAAAACAAAAGGCATTTCTACTGTAACTTAATGTACTTTGGCAGCAATGTAATAATAATACAACTGAACAAATAATCAAATACAATAAATAAATACAATACAATTGGAGGTCAGTTCAGGAGAAGATAAATGATGGGAAAGGATGAGTACAGCACAGAGAGATGAGAGGGAAGCACCACAGGCAAAAGATGAAATTATTCCACATCAATGTAATTTGTGGGCTCAAGACTGAGAGTTTTGCCGCTCTTAGTGCTTCAGGCCAGATTTGCCTATTGTGTAACGCTCCCTCCTCACTGACCAAAATGTCCAGTTTGAAACACAAATCATTTTCTGCAAAGAGAGGAATAAAAGGATAACCACCAACAACATGACAGCTAGATGGCTCAAAGACACATGCTGCACGCTCTTTCATCCCTTGAAATATCAATTCAGTTTATCTATCAAAGATTTCTTTTTATATATATACAAACATACAGTAAATGTGAACAAACAAACACATAACATACAACACAAACACATGCACATGCAAGGAAATCACAAGGGTTCACATGGTTCATATGATAACTGATAAACAAGGACGTAAAACCTGAGTATCCAAAGCACTGGTGTCTGAAAGGAGAAAATGGTAGGAGGGCAGAGAGTTAGAAAGAAGACGTCTGAAAGCAAATTCACACAGTTAGGACATTAATCTACTATTAGTGCATGATGACACAATTCTGTTTTGCTGAACAATTTATGTAGAGTCAACATGTGCCTCAAGGATAATGACTGTTAAAGAGGAGTACCATATACAGAAGAACCTGTACAAAGGTCTGTTAAATAGCACAAGGCACTCAGTTAAGGTTACACCTGGACAATATTTCAAATCAACAGAGCACAAATGGAAAAATGATGCCTATGATCAATAACATTACCAGTTAACGCTCATAGCTATGGAGACATGGGACATCGGTTAAGCATAAGTGGTTGCTATCATATTGCCATTTTAGAGACAAAATGCAAGAGGGCGAGCCCTTTAAACAAGCAGAACTGCAGAGGTGTAATTACTGGGCTATTGATCCATGGGTGATAAATGGCAGCATAATCGTGATCTAATGTGTTACAAACAGAAAACAGCTGTTCACAAGACAAAGCTCAAACTGCTGCTCTGATTACAACAATATAATACACTGCATATTGTTGACATGCACTTACTACACTAAGACAGCATAAGGCATGTAGTCTCTTTCTTTTTTTCCCCATTATCTACTTGATTCTGTTTGGTTTACTTGGAAGTTGACAATGTCAAACTTTACACAACTGATGACCATTAAAATAACACAGAACCTTTTGCCTAACTTGTAAACCTGTGCATAGTACACACATTATTTTGTAGATGCTATTACCCAAAGTACATTATAGAGCCATTAGTGTTCACCATAAGTGCATATTGTATTATGAAGAGTGGTCCTCATAGAGGTACTGATGATTATAAAAAAAATACAATCAGGATGTACGAACCTGTTTACAAAAAGGATGAGATACTGTGTAAAATGCTAATTCATTTTTGCACATAAAACATTTATGAACAAATAAAAATCAACCAAATATGTTTCTATCAAATACAGATTTTAAATTATTTGTAAATCATTTCATTCTGTTTATATAGACACTTTACACAGCTCAGTCCAAACATTTTTGGACAAAAGGGTGTATATATTTTGTTGTTTTTGTCTATCACTGGCCAAGATGTCATGAAAAACACAGCACTCAAAGAGCAGTTGAAGAGCCAACAGACAGAGCTGTCTACCAGCAGGTCTACAGCACCTCTAAATAAAACCAAACTAGAAAGTCTACTAAAGGCTACTGATAAAAAGCACATTTCACAGGTGCCCTTAAATCTGTGGAACAAAAGTGTAATTGATGTGTGCTATGGGCAGCACTGACATAGCAACAGTAGCAATAAATCCTGCATTTTAGTGCTGACATAGGACGGTGTGTTGGCAAGAATCTGGCAATACGATATGTCTCAAGATACAGAGGCTACGATTTTACATGTGGTGATATACTGCTATATTGCAAGCAAGGAAAATATATTGTGATTTTTTTTTAAATATACTTTTAGCAAAACTGAAGTAGCATAAAGAACACGCCACCATATGCAGTACGAGTTTTACAAAACTTTACTGTTTTTATGTAATCAGAACATCGACTTAGTGCTTGAGGGTTTAAACACAACACAAAATGAACCCCTGTCTTCCACAAAACTGCATGGAAACTCTTCAAAAATCAAAAATCGATGCAGTATTTCGGAGATCTGATTTAGTGTCACAAATTATAATACGACGATAACCAAGCATATCAATATTTTCTTTTACCCTAATGACATACAGCAGATAGATCACCTGGATTTGATGCACTCAGCAAATACCAGAACCGGCTCCAGCTGCAACACACATATACACACATAATTGTGTTCTTAAGATTGTGCTCTCAGTCAGACACTGACAGAGATGTACAGAGATCATCATTGTGTATGACTATATGTACTCCCATTGGCCACTTTATTAAATACACCTGTACAATCCGATTCATCAGCTTTGCCACGAATTCTAGTTTTACAAGGTAATAATTTCTCAGTTTTTGTTCAAACTGTCAGAAATAGGATCATTGTACTATATGTTATTATTGAGGTCATAGTGGGTGACGGAGTCGCACTGAAGTGCATTATAACATGATATGGTTTTAATGTTTAGACCAAAAAGGAGACCTGGAAGAGTATATGGACCAGAACTATTCCCAAATCCTACAGTATTGTACTGCGAAACCACTGGAAGGTGAACCACTGAAAACCCAAAACAGAAGATGGAGACAGATGTCTACTGACTTTACAAGGTACACATCCAAAAGCCAACCAGTGGTCACCAGTTCAAGCCTTTTAGACACACTTCACATGCAGTACAAGTCCCAATATGCACAGACCAAATAGAAATCTAGATTGACACATACATAAATACCTCAATACTTTCATTGTGAGTTTCTGTGCTTTTGACCAGAAGAATGTAAATAGTCTACATTAGTTTACATCTGTCCTTATTCCCACTCAGGTCTGGTGACTATTCCCCACACTGACCTCCCATCGCGGCTTGTTGTCAGTACACCTAACCCTAACCTTTCGCCATCATTACTGTGATTTCACACCTTTTCGTGATAAATGCTGCTTTAAAAGCAAGTCGCCACATCCGCAATGTTACGTTTCGTACTCGACGTGTCGGTACCGAAAAAAAAAGGAGCAGCACACGGGAAAAGCCTGTTGCTTAATATTAGCACAACAGCTAGCGTCCAGTTAGCCAACATGGCGCTAACGTGCGCGGCTCTTCTCCCATAACTTTACCCTCCACCGAAGCACCGGTGATGAAGAACCGAGGTGAACAACCTGATCACCTACCTGACGTCTGCTGTGAGGACAGAACATGTTAAAAGATCCACTTGATGGAGACAGGAGGTCTGTTCGCCTTCTTTTCCCTCCGGACAACAATCAAGAGCGGTGGTGACGAGTCGACACCGAGTGAGGACTCAGGTAAAAGTGCAAAATAACTGGTATAAAAGTAAAGGTAGAGTGTCTGTGTACTAAATAAACTAAAATGTTTGGTATTTAGTACCAAAGGGAAGCACTCCACCAAGAAATTGTGTATTTGATTTGATGCTGATGGGAATTATTATTATTATTATTATTATTATTATTATTATTATTATTATTATTATACTGGATATTGTGTGTATGCCATTGACAGATTAGGTCCCCTGAACTGCTTTTATAAGCATTTATTTATTTATTTATTGTATAATGCTGGATTTTCATACCATGCACTGTTCATTTGTTGTAGGTTATTGTAATGGGCATTGGGGCGTCTTTTAGATCATGAAGATTATTGAAAATGTGATACTACTGCTGCAAGTTAACGCCAAACTTGATGTTCCACTGAAACTGGTGTGCATTGACATGGACGTAAGGCTGAAGGATGTTATGTTGTCACGCGTAAGCCAATTAAATGCTGCACTTTCTTTATAATCTCACAAATTACATTCAGGAAGACAAGTCTGCGACACAACACGAGAGAACAGGAATAGGGGTGGCAGCCCTCCGGGCTTTGACGTAATGAAACGTGGTAGCTCAGAGTGTGATGTGAATGTCCCCGGCACCTGTGCTACCTATTTGTTTACCACTTGTCCCTCTGATGACTCATCATCATGCCACATGACCCCAGCATTTCCTACTTTAGAAGAAAACACATCAATTACAGTACACTCGGTTGACACTCTATCACATACACCAAGTTAAGATTAATGCAGTCGTGAAGGTTATACTTAGTTGTCATTGCAACTGTTATAGAGAAGTGTTTATTCACTTCAACGTGATTATTGTGAAGTTGAATCGTACATTGAATAGAAATCACATTTCTGTTGTATTAGACTGTACAACTTTTAGCTTGGTGTACCCAATAAAATGCCATGTGCAAATTAGCAGTCACTGTTGCCCTCAGGACACACATTAGTTCAACTATGATTGAATGTTTGGGATTGTGTCAGGCTGAGGGTTTATCTAGTTCAGTTGAAAATAAAATAAGAGAGAAAATAATCAGAAGTATTAGGAAATTGTGCAAATGCAGTCCAGTGGAAACAATGTAAGCATGATAATGACAATATCGCAACACTCATCACAGAGGGAGGTCTGTTTTTTAAGTTTCTAATCTGAAAGCCAAACGTAAGGTATCGCCAACCAGAGTCAGACATCCCCCTAGTTGTGAGGTTAAACTGTGGGGTAGAGGCTTTCCCTATTTACAACGGCGAGATGAAAACAGTGATATTGAATCAGTCAGTGCTTTGAATAGCACGGCATCACCGAGAACAACAACAGAGCCTCCTACATCCCAGCATCTGCATTTTTCATATCCACGCTTTCCCAAGAAATGGTGCACTAAGCATAAAGAGGGTCTACCTCCTTTGCTCCCCGAGGAGCAAACAGCAAACTTCACTAGCAGCAGACCTCTATAAATATTCCAAGCAAGGCTGACCTGGTTACAGAATGCCCTTGGGAGTGTGAATTAGCATTTGAATACAGACGCTGCTGTAGCCAGTTGAAGACAGGCCTGCCAGGAGTGGCAGTAGTGCTGAGACTCCCCTCACAGCTCCCACACAGGCCAGCCAGCATGCTTCAGAGCACTGGCATGATGAGCACACATCAGCTACAAGAGATGAAGGCATAAAGTTAATGAGGGGAGTGTAGAGTATGCATGTGTGTGCTTCCAACTATGGCTCTTTCCCCATCTGTAGCATAATAAAGACAAATACACAAATGCTCCAATTTTCATAAAAAAGCACGTCAGATGTGTTTCCATCAATTCTGTTAATGACAGAGCTCTCGAGCAAATGTGTTATGAGTATTTAGGATGATAGTGACAGCATGTCAGTCAAATTTAAACACGTCTAGCTTATATATGATTTTAGAATCGTGTGCTCGGGCAGCTCTAATCTTTAAAAGGACCTCTTATTATTGTCATAAGTGAAAGTAAAATTAATCAACAAGCCTGGGAGGGGACGTGGGGAAAATAAATCATTGTTGACATTTTTTTTTTAAAGAACATGGATTTCTTTCTACTCCTGGGCTTTATAGAGTTGCCATAATTTGTGGACAGAGAAATTGGAGTGATCGCCAGGTTATGTAATAAAAAAAAAACTTCTCTGTTGGGTCAAGTGAAAATGAATAGTGGCTGTGACAACTGGACAGATACACCACAAGACCATATAGAAACACAAGTGCACTTAAGTCAAGGCCACAAATTGTCTCTGGAAAGATGAAGACCGTCTAGATGCCGTTTGGGACTAACAGTAATTGGTCACACTACTTTACATCTCACCTTGCACATACACAATTCAAGAACCAGTCAGTTGGTCACAGAGTCTGTCAGATCATCTTTTAACTCACTTTGAATGGAAGTCCAGCAAACCAACAGTGTAATAAAAAATGCACACTAGTCAAAATTAGCAGTACAAAAATGCAAAAGATGTTTGAGATGATAATATTTTCCTACATAACATTTTGGTTGCCATGAAATGAACTGTACATCAGAGAGAACTGATAAGTAAATGTAGGTCAAATTATTTAATAAGGATGCTTGTTTATGCTTTGTGTGATGTAAGCAAATATAAGTCATTGTATTGTGCTAGATTGGTTTTATTCTCAAAATATTGTAAAATTATAAGATCGGGAAATCCATTATTGATTTCTGGTGCATTCTTTTTGCATATCTTCATTGTATTAATGGGTGAATTAGCAGACATTTAAGAAACAAACAGGTCTGATTTTAAGTTAGCGTATGGTGTGTAATTTGTAAACTAGTATCACATAAGAGAAGTCCTTTAAAGGCTTGCTAGGCCTGATCAGTTTGAACTACTGTATCTAAAAGACAAGAGGAAAATTGCTTGTTAGTGAAATGGTTCAGTTTCATTGTTTTAGTTCTGATTTATTGCTCTGGTGAAATGTGGCCACTGACGTTTGCAGACATCTTTTAGATAATCCCTGTATTCCCTGAACTACAGTGCCTTCCTCACTAGGCTCTACAGTTGTAGCTACTGTATGTAGGTCAAGAGCTTTTTTTTAGGCTAGAAAGGAAATTCCCTGGTCTGGTCTCATTTCATTCCAGTTAAAAGAATACCTGTCCTTCAATGAATCAATGCATTTGTACAAACGCGTTGATTGTGAGGCATCAAAAAGAGTGCACACAAGGATGTAAACACAAAAGCCAACACTTGGCCCAGCCAGCACTAACGCTCTTCCCCGCTGCGCGTTACTCAACGTGTGCTCTGAAGTATCTGTACAGGTAATGAAGCTCTGTCCACATGGTGGTGATGCAGGTTACTGAGCGCTCAAAGCCTTTCTGTTACAATAGTAGTAAACAGCTCGTGCTTGCGTCGCGTTAGGATGTTTCAAGCGACACACGTGAATGCAACAAGTAAGCGCTGACTCGCTAGTTATGCATTGTTTTGATTTTGTGCGACTACAGCGGTGAAGCAAAACTATAATACAATAATAAAGTCAGCACACTATTAAGCTAGATTCATAGATTACAATTCCAAGACCTCAACACGGCAGGCTGCAAATGTCACTGACATACCAGTGTGGTAAATCAGCATGAGCATACTTCAAGTTCACACTTTGACAAAAACAAAAAATGACACCTAATAACAGGACTGTAGCTACAGGTATGTCTTCATTCATCCTGAAAAAAAATTTTAGTTTTCAAGCCCAGCTATTAAGGTCTGCTAAATTTTGATATATGATAAAACTCAAAACTCAACCAAAAGCATGTGTGACAGTTTTATCGTTTGAACCACACTCTGCTACAAGAGAATCCGATATTGTGGCATAGAAACAAAAACATACAGTCTCTACCACTAATAAGTCTGCTATCCACCTTCAGAGTGAGTCCCCTCTTCAGTTTTCCATCTAAAAATACATTATCGATTCAGAGAGACATCTTTCAAGTAGATCCAAGGTTCCCATAAATCCAACCCTATTAAACCACCAAGTTTCAAATCTTGGGCTTTGTCCCCATCACATAACTGAAATTTACACACAATGATTCAGACTAGCAACACAGAGAACCCGAGGTGTGTACGATTAGCCATACTTATGGTTTTGTATGCTTTAGGTCATTAACTAAAGATTTTGCATACAATGCAATACGTCCCGTATTGTGCAATATGGTACAAAAGTCAGCTCAGAAAAACATCAAACCTGTACGACAAATCAATCATACCATCTTGTTGCTTCTTGTTACTACTAGTGTATTTGATTCTTGCCTTGGTGCTTGTAGTGTGTTATAATACAAGTGCAGCAATATGTCTGTTGTTTAATCAGCACTGTGTTCAACATACAGGAGTTAACTCTGACACTTAAATATGTTGCTCAAGCATGTGAACAACACGACATTATACTTTCACATTATTCTTTCCTGGTGTTCATTTTAGTCATGTCACATAGTTGAGGTGCTGTAAGTTTAAAAGGGTTTTGCAGTGACAAGTTGTTACCCTTGTTTCTATTAAATAGTACAACTCAGTTATGACCTGCCACGCATTGACAATGTAGAGCTGTAAAACTGTATGAAATCAAAATGACACTGTGGCAAACAAAAAGGAGTGAAGAATCTTACCTCCTGCCAGGATCTGCTGCTCCAGTTCAGCCATCTGTTTCCTGTAGGCCCTCAGAGCTGCCTCTTTAAATGTGGGTCGAACACGCTTCTTGGGTGGGGCCTCTGCGGGCTTCTCCTCTGGAACATTTTTGTTTTCATCCTCTTGCTGTTGCTCCACTTTTTCAGACACATCGGCGACCTCATCTATTATTTCCTCTATCTCCTCTAATTCCTCATTACCCTCTTCCATCTCTTCTGTCACATCATTGTCCTCTGTCTCATCTGGTTCTTCTACGTCTACATACTCCACCATGGCATCAAATTCAGCAGTGTCTCCAGTGAGCTGAGTTTCATATTCCTCACTGTACTCTTCATCATACTGCTCATCCAGACTGCAGTCATATTCCAGAACATGTGACTCTTTACTTGCCTCATAGTCTTCTGTGGCCTCAAAATCGTGTGAGGCCTCAAAATCCTGAGAGCCATCATTCTCTTGAGAGGCCGCAATGTCATCAGACACATCATAATCCTGAGAAGTCTCACATTCCTGTGTTGGCTCATCTGTTTCATCTGTCTCATTAGCATTATTTCTGTTCTCTAAGTTAGCCAGTACCTGTTCCATCACTTTAACATAGTGGGTTTCACTGTCTACTGATTGTTCCCCAGCTTCTGCCTCTGGAGCTGTTTTCGCTTCCTCTGCCTTGTAGAAGACAGGCTCAGTGTAGACATCTGAATCTATTGTTGTACTAGAGTTATTTGCAGTGGACGTGGAGAGAGTTCGGAAACGACCCATAAATGATGAGGACGAGTTTGTGGGTTCCTCAGGAGGAGCAGGCGTACCTTGAGAGCCAGACTTCCAAACAACCTCTAGAGCTGACTTAGCCCTCTGCAACGTAGATCCAAAGCCAAAACCAAAGGACTTCTCACTGAGATCTATACTAAGCCTACTGCTCCAAGACTTGGGAACCTCCTCTACCTTCTCTGTTCGAATCTCACTCTGACTGCGATACATAGTAGTAGACTTATTCTGAGACTGGTGAAAGCTGTGGTTGACATCAAGTTCAGGGAATTTTTCTTTGGGAATTGCTTTAGAAGTGTCCTTAGGTGCATCTTTAGAGGCTACTTTAGGAGCTACTTTAGGGGCTTCCACTGGAGTATCTTTTGTGAGAACTTTAGTACTCTCTTTAGAGGCTACTTTCGGGGTTTCTTTAGATGGAATTTTAGAACCCTCTTTAGCTGGTTCTTTACAAGTCTCCTTAGATGCTACTTTAGGTGTCTCTTTCAGGACCTCTTTTGTGGGGAGTTTTGCAGTTTCTTTGGTAACCTCTTTAGCAGCAACTTTCAAACCATCTTTAGATGCAACTTGTGGAGGTTCTTTAGTAATAATTTTAGGGGACTCTTTAGGAGACTCTTTAGGGGTCAAGATGGGGCTCTCAATTGGAGTTATTTTTGGGCTATCTCTAGGTGATTCTTTAGGACTTTCTTTAGGGGTCATTATCGGGCTATCTTTTGGGGTCACTTTAGGAGTGACAATAACAGCCTCACTAGAAGTTACCTTAGATGTGACTTTAGATACCTCTTTAACAGTGGACTTTGTGACATCTTTAGGTGTGACTTTAGGACTGTCTTTAGGTAATACATGAGAGGATTCTTTTGCTGCTGATTTCTGAATTTCTTTAGGCGCCTCTTTAGGAGCTGCTTTAGAAGTCACTTTAGGGGAAGCTTTAGCAGATACCTTGGGACTTTCCTTTGGCAATATTTTCATGGGTTCCTCTTTAGGGGACGGTTTTGTTTGTTTATGTGTCACCTTAGCAGTAGCTTTAGGGACATCTTTAGGTGATCCTTTCGTGCTTTCTTTTGTGATAGCCTTACTTCCCTCTTTAGACTGACGAGCAGATGTTTTGATAATGGGCTCACGCTCTGTGATGGGAGGTATAATGTGGGTGGTTATAGGTGGTAGAGAAGATTCTCTGTCAAGCATCATGAATTCTTCATCTCCTTCAAACTGTAAATCAACCTCCTGACATTTTGTGATGTTCTCAGGAAAACCAGGAATGGTTGATGGGTCAAAGGGACTGCTAACCTCTATGGAGGCTTCCAAGCCAGAGTCAGCACCCTGCTCCAGATGATGCCAGTCTTTCCAGGGTGACAGATCACCTTGCAGAGAGAGCTGGGAGCCACTGTAGTGACTTCTGTCTCCAGACATGCACACCAGTCCATTGCTCACCCCACTGTCAACTGTTTCTGTTGTTTCAACTTCATTGTGTTCATAGGTTTGATTTTCATGGCTGAGCGGGTGACTGGGGCTAGCATACCATGAGGAGGCCATGTCTTCTTGTTTTCTCTGCCACAGCTCCTGGTCTGAGGAGGAGAGCAGTGAGCAACCATTAGCCCGTGTAAAGTACTGATTCTCTGAAAAGTCTTCAGAATATGACTGGCAAAGTTTTGAGCAGTCAGACTCAGAGCGGCTAAGTTTAGGTGTGGAATAGTCACTCTGCGACAGCCAACCAGGGGTCAAATCAGAGTAGTAAGCCTTGCCGTGCTTGTCTGGGTCATAGTAAGAGTCATCGACATAGTGAACTGCGCCTGAGTAGCCTGCTTCCTCTCCTGATCTGCTATGGTCATGGGATCGCCTCTTCTCTGATTTGCTTTTGTGAAAAGGCTTTGAAATCACCATTGCATATTTATTTCTGCTTAATTCATCTAATTCTTTGTCACTGTCCATTGAGTCCCAGTCATCGCTTTCCACTACTTTATCCTTTCCTGAGACCTTTATATCCATGCTTTCATAGGTTTGCGAGGAAGACATTGTTTTGTCTTTTCTCTCTTTTCCATCATGAATTAAACTGTCAGTAGATACTGTAATTCCAGTACCTTTAAGTTTATAACATTTTTTCAAGACCAGATCTCTATCTTGGGGTGTTGCAAAAATAACAATAATGGGACGGGGTTTTGCATTAGAGCATTCTCTTTGCTGCCCTAACCTATGAGCAAGCTCAATTTTTATTGTTTTGTGGGCATCAATGAAACCCATTTTGTCTTTTAATATTTTATATATTAGATTCTCTGTTTTCTCTGGCTTTTCTTCAAGAACATTTAGGAAACGCAGGGTTGAATTATTGGCCTGGTGACTAATTTGTTTAATGTAGTCATGGATATCACGTGTTTCCCTTCTAGACTGGACAAAGCCTGAGCGCAGCTGCTCAATCTCACTCTGAACAACTTCCACACTGCTGGAGATCTCATCAATGGAGCTTTTTAGGGCATTTACATGGCCACGCAGCTCAGACAGTTCCGTCTCTATCTGGCTGATCCCTTGAAGCTCCTTAAAGATCATCTCCATGACATCCTGGGTCTGGCTAATGCAACCTGTGGAGGAGGAGCCAGGCTCCAAGGTTGAGCTCTTTTGCTGACGTCCAGCACGGTCCAAAGACTTGCTCCGGATACCCAGGGTTTTCCTCCAATTGCTCACCTCGGAGTCTGAGGAGACACATTCTTGGCTCTTTTTCCATTTTCTTAACTTGCGAAGGGCACCCAGCCTAAGTGTGTGTAGACTGGAGCGTTCCACTCGTTCACCCTCAGAACTACCATCAGAGGGAGCCAAACTGATGAGGCTCTTCCTGTTTCGTCGAACTGGCATGGTGTGTGATTTATGCTCATCCAGTCTCCGGACAGGTTTTGTCTCACTCAAGGAGTCAGAGTAACTACTATCAATTGAAAGAACCTCAGGAAAGATACTTTCATTATTATTTAAAAAAAGAGAGTTTTTTGGGAGTCCATTTGCTATAGCTACACGATAACTGAAAGTGGGGGACAAAGATGAGCAGTCGTTCTTTCCGTCGTCTTCTTCAAGCGATATGTTACGTGCCGAAGAGCATTTGGAAATCTTTTTAACTGTAGTCTTCAGTGTGGTAGAGAGAGTTAGATTGTGTGCTTGCAAATCAGTGGTCAATTTGGGTTCTTTATTATCACTTCTCTCTTTCTTCTTTATTGGGTTTGCCAATTTCTTTGTAAACATTCCTTTGCAAATCTTTTCAATGTAAGATGATATAGTCTTGATTAGGGCAGAAACCATGGATGGCAATCCTGTGGACTGTTTTTTATCATCTAGTGAAAAGAAAAGTTGGCTGATAATACAGTAGTAGTGAGCCAAGCACAATGAGCCTGAGCTTGACACTGGCAGCCCAGCTCACAATAATTAAAACCACAGTCCACGTAGAGAATCACTAATACTATTAAATCCAGTGGTCTTCCTCCATAAAAGGGACATCCCTCTGTAAGACAAAAAAAAAGAATATTCACTTCACCTTTTGTTTGAACATACATAAACCACCCATGTGTGCACTTATTTATTTGTGTATGTGTAAGTCAAGGTCAATAGACCTACTGGTTACATCAGTGTATCCAACGTATCCAGCTTCTACAGCATGAGAGAGCCAATTATTCTAATTGCTTTAGTGCTACAGTACTGCCAGAGCGACTGTGGAGCACAAGGAGCACCAAATAAGAGCAGCATGAGATGAAGATCATACTTCAGCAGTGTCACAGAGATTTTCATAAATAAATAAAGCTACCCCTAAGAACCCCTATAACATTTGAACTTGATACAGAGGCAAAACTTTACTATTGCTTCCTTTTTATTTTCATTTTCGACACATCAGTTTTTAAAAAGACAAAATCAGCTTGATTATTTTTAATATGTTGATGATGGGAATGGTGGATGTCATATATTTAAGATCTGTGTTCGTTTGGTTTACAGTATATAGCTGTATAGCTACAAAAAGGAACAAGTTGCGATCTTGGACCTATGGAAACAACAACCCAAGACCTATAGAGTCTTGCCACATAATATTAAACTTTTACCTTTAGGAGTTTGTACTCTGAGAGGTGTTTTGTTTTTGTTTTGATTAGTTTTTTATTTTTTGTTTTTTGTTTTTTTTTTATATGTAAAGTGCAACTAACCAACTGAGTCAAAAGAGAGATGTTTACTGTGCAGAGGAACTAACAGCTGCTCCACATTAGTGCTGGGATTTAGAGCTTGATTTGTCTACAGTCTCATGACCACAGAGACATGCTCACTTCAAATGAGCTGTGAAACACAGCATCACACTTAGCTTTTATTGCTTGCCTCTGAAGAAGGACCAGGCATTAGCAAACAGAGCTTAAGGCTAGGTTGCCAGCAAAGGTGTACTTCTCCCAGGACTGAATGAGGAATGAATCCAGGAGCTGATTGTTTGTTAACTGGGATGAGGTTTGAGGCAGGCCAGAAGGTGCGATGTTTGTTCAAAAACACTTTTTTATCTTTTTATCTTCCAACTTCATGTAAAGTTGGAAGGTCTTGTGCAACAGAATTTCAGTGGGTGAGCTGCAATTTACTAATTGCAGTTGTTAAAGCACTTTAACCTAAGATGTCATTTAAGTGCAAATAAGACTCTTTTAGACTTTAACAAGCCAGTGTGACACCAGTCTGAGCTTGTGTTGTGAAAATAAGGAAAAAGATTTGTCATTACAGAAATGGAATGACGGCAACATGAGGTGAAGATGGATTACAGGATATTTTACGATGTGACTCAGCTCTCTTGAAGACTGGCATTAAGCCAAGAGCAGCCTTTTGCATCTGATGGGTCACGACCTAAAACTGTCCTGCCATAAGTAAATCACATCAAAAAAAAAATTTTCAAATATGTCATGACTCTGCTGCAACTACTCTCACTGACATTTTCAGCTCACACTTAAACTTCATACTTATATGTGCATGTAGAAACTAAGAGGTGACACATTCAACGTCAGTGAATCCGTGAGCAGTCAGAGGGTTAAATGTCTCGCTCGAGTACATTTTTTTGTTCAACGCAGGAAAACATATGGCTTATTGCCTTACGCCACTGAAATGTGACATCTGTATGAAAATGTTACGATTAAATAAAGATGCCACACACATCTGTTTTTTTATGTCTGTGGCCCCTTTTCATCTTCTTTGTAGAAGAACTACATATGTTTTAGTCATCTGCGTAATGTACATGATTGATTCATGATTTCATTGTCTGATTCCCCTGCATGTTAATTTTATCTTTCACTACACGTTTTTCCAACTTCGAGATTAGATAAGTTTGAGATTTTCTTCCAATAATTTTTTTGTGCTAGATGAAGATGTACATAAAACAGTTGGACTGTTGTCGATGTGCTGGACCGAAAACAGACCAAAGGCAAAAAACAAAGATCTGCACACTGCATCTAGGGCTTCCAGCAAGTTTAATAATCAAGCAAGGTTTTGTTCTAACTCAGATCTGCAACAAGCAGAAAAAACATGCATATATAGGCTGCATACATTACTAAGACGATTCTTATCTGGATGATAAAGACTCAATCTATTAACAATAAGGACCAGTCAAACCAGAGCCAGATACTCCCATACAGGGAGTATAGCAGGTGCAAATGGAGGAAAATATGTAAAGAGCCATTATGCATTAACAATAATGTTGGTAATTTGACTGTCTCCTTCAGTGTTATATGGCCTTTCCAAGACATTGGTTGAGGTTGAGGTTAAGGTTCTCAAGCAGGTGGAGCTGGATAAGTTCTTGCTCAGCTCTGAAACAGCTCCAGTATGTTAGCGATGGTGAGCCTTCACCAGGTGTGGCTGCTGTATTTGTCTGATCTAACAAACATGTGTTGCCTTTTGATAGATGCATAACAGGGGATGCTGTCTGTGGGTGAGCCCAGACACAGTCCCTTAAGGTTGCAGAATGTGCTGCTAATCCACAGATGAAAGCATTTTGCTCTGTGGTTCTCGAACCCTGGCCAGATATGGCTTCAGAAATAGCTTCAACTCAACTAAATTATCGACTGCAATATGTAAAAAAAAAAAAAACAAAAACAAAAGAAAATGTGATTAAAAACACACCAAAAAATAAAAATATACATATTACATAATGAATATTAGCACATGCAAAGTCGTGTGTCAGATGTGTCATTTTGAAAAAAGGCTTCGTAATCCAGCAGAAATGCTAAAACAGACAGAAAGGTCTTCATTACTGGAAATGGAAATTTTCAAATGTGTGCAGTTGACTAATTATCTTAATGCAGTTGTGATGCAATTTTCTAATGTAGTACTACACTAAGCTACAGCTACAATCCTGTCTGGCGGCATACGGGATATGTGTGTTTACTATAGCAAACACTGGCATGTCAATGACATAAAGCAGTGTGATGCACTGTGTCTGCATCCTGTCTGGACAAATCCCAATAAAAGTACACTAGTGTTTAATGAGTGTTGATTATCAATTAGGAAGCTGCGTTTCTCTCCAACATCCTGACATCTGCATGTTAAGGTTTGACAAATGATGCGTTTGTGCTCTTCCAGAGCTGGAGTTGATATGCCAATTACTTGATAATGCCCACAAGGTATCGCCTGT